>NC_081298.1:34532803-34835833 GCF_030435805.1 Mustela lutreola | reverse complement strand
TCCTGTGGATGGATGACTCGGATATTTTTGGGCAACTGAACTCTCTGGTGGACTTGGAAGAAAATCCATGTTGATACATGAGTTCAATTTAAAATTTTTAGGGATACCAAATGATATCTATGGTTCCATGTTACTTACGTCCTTTCTCCCATTGGATGACGATGTAAGTAAATCCTTCACAGATATATTTGCAAAAATTGATAGACCATACAAAATTACAGTATTTTAAAATAAGAAAGAACCTTAACGATAATTCAGTCTTGTGCTCTCATTTCTTCCTAGGAAACCTGAAGCTCCTCTCGATCTTTGAATTCTTTGAGGCTATAGGAGTTGGCAGCACTGGTAGAAACATTTTTTTTTTTTTTTTAAGCGATTGGTGAATTATTTTATAATCCTCTAATTTAGGACTTCTGTACTCAAATGTTTAACTTACCTCCAAATCCATCAGGCACATATGTTTTAAGAACAATATTGCAGAAAATGGTTGGCAGTGATAATGGTTTATTTCCCTCGTTTCGAAGGGAAATGTGTCGATAGCCTGCTTGGAGGCCATCCAGAGGAAGGATCCTCTGGCCTATGAGCCTGTTGTTGTCGTCATACACTGCTATTCTCAAGACTGCCAGGTCAGGGAGGATTACCTGCAAACAAAGAATGGTACCTTTCAGAGGTATTTTGGGAAGCCGCCCCCAAGAGCCCTGACTCGAGGAATCTGAACCATACCCACACTGCCCTTAAATTTGCCTTTATAGTGAAAAGAAGCCCAAGATCGATTTGGATTCCTGAAGGATACGGTCCAAGCTGTGGTATCCAAGCCATTGAGAAAGCAATTGAACAGGCTTCCTGGAAATCATCTCTTTGAAAATTTTAGATGAAAGGGATGCGAACAATTACCAGTCCAACCCTTGTCATCTTTGCCCATCCCCATGCATAAAAATGGACAAACAAAAGGAGGCCCTGAGAGATCAAGTGACTTTCCTCAATCTCTGAGATCAGAACAGCTGGGCCTGGAATCGGGGCCCTTGCCTTTGAATCTTGTGGTCTGCCTCCTACCTGGGCTGCTTCTCTGCTTTTTAGCTTGGCCTGTTTTTGAGAATATGGAAAGTATCTTTGAAGAAATGTTCCACATATAAAGGACAGCGTACAGAGAAATTTGGATTTTCCCTTTTCCTTGCACTCCCAATATTTTGGGATATTAAATAGAGTGAGATAGGGCAGCTAGAAACATTAACTTATATCCAAGACATCTACTCTTGCTATCTTCAAAATAAATAAAAGGACATAAAATCTGAGCTCAGCCAGCAGAATCCTAATTCAGATATAAAATAGCAACAGGACACAAGAAAATCCAATGTTTTAAATCAGGAATGACTTTTCATTGGCTCAGAACAACGAAGACATCTTGGCTAGTTTGAGTACTGTATCTAAGGCTAGACAATGGATCGGTTGTCTAGTTCTGGCTAGAGATTATCATTTAATCCAATTTCAAGACGATGAAGAGGAGAAATCAAGTTCAAATTCAACCAACGTCATTTGTGCTATTGTTTCTCAAGTGGGTAAAAGGGGGCTTACCTTGTGAGATCAGTGCAAAGACCAAAAAATATTAAAAACAAGAGAGAACAAAAAGAGAAAGTACTTGGTCCTGACAAAAAGCAACTTAACTTCTGAAAAACAGTGAAGGGTGCAGAACTGGCATCTTGTTTCTGGGGCCAGTAATTCTATATGTAAAAACCAAGTCTGATGTCTCCTCACTCATCAGAAACCATGAATGTCTGAAGTCAACTTTCTGAATTTCTAGAAATGTGTCTAGGGATTATTCATGCTGCCAAAGAACACTGGTCATACCGACAACAGATCCAGCTATAAAAAGCTATTAAAAAAAAAAAAAAACTGGTGGAAGAAAAAAGGCCCATGACAAGTTATATCCAATTTCCACCACACCCTGTAGGAGAGAAGGTCACGGTGGGGGTTGCATGGAAATAACAGTGCTCACATAACAAGGGGAGCCTAAATATCATAATGGCTTGTTTCATTGAACTACTGATCTTCTGTAATCTGGTTTCTGAAAGCCAGTTAGCCAACTCTGAAACTGCTAATCCTCATTTCTGTTAAGCTAAGAAGCCAAAGATCTGTGTTGGAGGACATGCACATGGAACAGAAACACTGGAAGCCCTGGGCCTGAAGCAGCAGCAAGAAGCTACTCCGGTTGGGATAACAGAGCAAGTGAGAGAGAAAAACAGCTCTACTTGGAGATGGCACTACCAATGCATGGATTTTTCAACACATATTACACCGACAAGTGAGAAAAAAAGGGCAAACGAGATTACAAGATAAAAATGAAATCATTATAGAGTATGACTGTGATTGGTCTGGGGATCAAGGTACAATGGTAGGAAACCCCCCCAAAACCCAAAATAGCACATGAAGTACAGACTGTAGGGGTGGCAACAGGCATCACACTTTCTAGAGGCACAGGACAATACCAGCTGATCTATTTAAGGACATTTATTGGTCTTACTTTTGGGTTCACCATCCTACCTGTCCTCTTGGCTAAAGGAGCCAGTTGCAAGTTACCAGCCACTTCCAGGGCAGAAAAGAACTCTCCAGTGTGTATGATGCCCACCAGTGAGGACACATTCTAAGGACCACCCATCTGGAACTTGAGCATTGCCAGACAGAAGGTGGGCTCCTTGGAGGAGAAAGGAGAGCCACAAGGACAAGAACACACAAAAGTAACAATCATACAGCATCGACAGAACTTACCCACTGGAAGAAGAGAAGAAGACATTTGGGGTTGTATAACTGCCCCATGTCACGTAGTGTCTATGTAGCCTATGCACTAAAATGTGGCCCCTAAGTTAGCACAGCGAGTCTGACATGTTGAAAGTGCCCTACCTTCCGGAACACAAATGATTCTTCATTGTAAACTGGATTGAGTCCGTTGTTCATCACCATGCGAGTTCGGAATTCCTTACGTATGGTGTCGGTGGGCAACCCATACATATCCACTTCTACGTATGTACCAATTTTCTTATCTGATAAAAACTGACCTGATATGACCTGCAGCAACACAGAAACAGGGTGAGAGAGAAGTCAAGTCTGTGTAATTATCAAGAGCAATGAATAATCCAGAAGTAAGAAATCATCTGTTCATCTTTAGAAATTTTAGTTACCTATGGAAGTAATGTATTCATTCCTTACTAAAACATTATTGAGCAACTACTTTATGCAAAACAATAAACAAACAAAAAAATCCCTGCTCAAGACAGAGGTTCTGATGTTGAGAACTGTCTATAAAGAGAAGACAGAAATGAGAAATGATGAACCCTATAATACAAAGAAATAATGTCCACAAGCAGCTTAATTCCACCTAAATATCCACAAAGTAATGGGTTCAAATATGACCTAGGATCCTATCAGAGCTCTGAAATTCTGCCCTATTACACTTTATTAAATTCTTTTATAAGTCTTAGAAAGAGATGCAATAAAGAAAAAAGCAATGCTAAAATGCCTGTTGCCTGTTATCCTTTACTGATATCAACAATAGTCGGAGGTATATATTTGCAAAGTCCAGACTTATTAAAAAGCCATGGACAGACTATTTTTCATTTACTTTCCAAAGTACTATATAGCCATGTAGCAGGGTTTCTTTCTGTATTATTGAATAGATCATAACTTCCAAAGTTTTTCGAGGTAAAATCTGACATACAATAAACCATACATTTTAAAGTGCACAGAAGGTCCATTTTGACATATGTGCACATGTATGAAACTGTCACAGTTTTCACTTTTCCAGAATGTCATGTAGCTGCAACCATACAGTACGAAGTCTTTTCATTTGCTTCATTCCCTTAGGAATAAGCACGGAAGTTTCCTGTATGTGTTTCCATGACTTGCTAGCTCCTCTCTTGCCAGCACTGAATGGTGTGGATGTGCCACAGTTTATGTATCCAACACCTATGGAAGGATATCTTAGTTGTCCAATTTTTGGCAATTTCGAATAAAGCTCCTACAAACACCTCTGTGCAGGTTTTTGTGTGGGTGCAAGTTTTCTATCCATTTGGGTAAATACCAAGGAGTACGATTCCTGGATTACAGGATAAGAGCACGCTTCCAAAGTGGCTGCCCCATTTTGCATTCTCACCAGCAATGATTAAGAGTTCTTACTGCTCCATATCCTCCAGTAGGTACTTTTTTGATCTGGTGTCTTCTGCTGAATGTAGCTAATAGTTCCACTAGGGAACAAAAGGTATCTCTTAGGAAGAAAAGGGGCAATCACAAAGTTGAGAGCAACACATGGGCCTTGTGACTTGACATTAAATATTTCAATGTGGCTTCTTAAGGCTTTTCCAGGACCACCCGCAGACATATTTTTACAGTTCTGAGACAGCAGGGGGCCTACCTGGACTGAGCAAGTGGCCGCAATAACCCCATCGACAGGAGTTTCAGAGAAGGGATCGAATGTTCGATCGGGCCGTCTCATGAAATCTGGTTTGAGGAGGTACCTGGTGGGACAAAAGCAAAGAAAGAGTTTATGAGCTGCATTTACAATGACTAACACACTCATGCTTCAGGACACTAAGTCCTTCCTTTCTCCTGTCTTTACTTTAAGAGCTAGGGTTTTAGGTAGAGGAGTCTAAAGATTGAAGAAACTATTCCTTTCCTATGGAGAATCCTGAAGAGAGGCAGGAAACGAGGAATGCTTTTAGATTCCAGGCTCAGTGACATCGAGATTCCTGATGCTATTACATTCTCTTGAACTTTTTTATGCCATGGACCTCCTTAGATACTTACTCTCATGCACACAAAATAAAATACAAGGAATAGCAGTGAAAAACCAATTATATGAGCCCTAGTTACTAAAATGTGAGAGTAGGGGCACCTGGGTGGCTCAGTGGGTTAAGCCTCTGTCTTTGGCTCAGGTCATGATCTCAGGGTCCTGGGGTCGAGCCCCGCATCGGGTTCTCCGCTCAGCAGAGAGCCTGCTTCCCCCTCCCCTCTCTTCCTGTCTCTCTGCCTACTTGTGATCTCTCTTCTCTGTCAAATAAATAAAATCTAAAAAAAAAAAAAAAATATCAGAGTACATGATATTCTACTTTGTGTTTTAATTACTGCATTGAATTATGAGATATGATGCTAAGTTGATAACTATAATTTTAAAGTACTGATATGCATAAAAATATTTTGTGAGATCTGTAACAGTAGTAATGTAGTAATGATACAAAAATATCTGTGATTTACATTGGTGTCAGAGACACAGGTACTGTTAATAGTATTGCAGATTGTTGTCTCTGTTCACAGTGAAAAGAACCATGTAATTTCAAGTTAGAGGCAGGTGAACACAAAGATGTAATTATTTCCCTATTTCTAGCTAGTGCCATTAGGCAAGAAAATGGAATAAAAGATATCTAGATGGAAAGAAAGAAGTAAAACTCCTCCTGACAGATGACATGATCTTGTATATAGAATATACTTAAGGAATTTACCTAAGGAATCTACTTAAAAATGATAAGAGGGGTGCCTGGGTTCAGTTGGTCAAGTGTTTGACTATTAGTTTTGGCTCAGGTCATGATCTCGTGGGTCATGAGATCGAACCCACAGTGGGTTCCATGCTCAGTGGGGAGTCTGCTTGAAGACCCTCTCCCTCTGCCCCTCCCCTAGTTCATGCTCTCTTTCTTTGTAAAATTCTTCTAAAATCTAAAGAATATACATATATTTTTAAAACCCATCAGAACTAATAAATGAATTCAACAAGGCTGCAGGGTTAAAAACCAATATACAGAAATCAATTGTATTTATAAATACCAGGAATGAACAATCCAAAAACTGAAA
This sequence comes from Mustela lutreola, assembly GCF_030435805.1. Lineage (NCBI taxonomy): Eukaryota > Metazoa > Chordata > Mammalia > Carnivora > Mustelidae > Mustela > Mustela lutreola. The sequence goes on along the minus strand of NC_081298.1, from coordinate 34,830,004 downwards.
TTAAGAAGATTCCATTTATCACAGCACCAAAAAGAATAAAATACTTAGAAATAAATTTAACGAAATAAGTGCATGTAGTTTGAAAGCTACAAGACACTGTTGAAAGATGTTAAAGAAAATCTAAGTAAATAGAAAGACATCTTGTGTTCATGGATCAGAAGACTTGATATGGTTAAGCTGGCACTATTCACCAGATTGATATACAGATTCAATCCCTATCCAGATCCCAACTGGCTTCTTGAGAAAGTGACAAGCTGATCCTAAAACTCAAGGACCAAGAATAGCCAACATACCCTTGAACAAGAAAAACAAAATTGAAGTTCTCATATTTCTCAATTTCAAAACTTTCTACAAAGCAACAGTAATCAAGGAAGTGTGGTATTGGCATAAAAATGCACACATACATCAATGAGATGGAACTGGGAATCCAGAAATAAATTCATGTATCTATGCTCAGTTGGTTTTTGACAAGGATGCCAAGATTATTCAAAGAGGGAAAGAATATTCTTTTAAATAAATGTTGCTAGGACAACTATAATGGCCACATGCAAAAGAAGAAAACTGGTCTCTTTCCTCACATCATATACAAACATTAACTCAAGATGGACCAAAGACTTAAATGTAAGAGCCAAATGATACTTTTTTTAGAAGAAAAATAAAGATAAATCTTCATAACTTGGCAATGGGTCTTAGACATAACATCAAAAGCATAAGCAACACGAGGAAAACAAAAAGATAAAATTAGCCTTATCATAAAAACCTCTGCACTTCAAAGGGCAATATCAAGATAATGAAAAAATAAGTCACGGGATGGGAGAAAATATTTGCAAATCACATACTGATAAGAGGCGTGTGCCTATGATATGTCAAAAACAACCCAGTAGACAAGAGGGCAAGTGATCTGAACACATATTTCTCCAAATAAGAGAAACAAATGGCCAATAATAAGGACATGAAAAAATGCCTGGTATCATTAGTTTTGAGAGAAATGCAAATCAAAATCACAGTGAACTGTCACTACACACATATTAGAATGGCTATAGTAAAAAAGTCAGATAACACTAAGTATCATCAAGTTCATGGAACAAATGGAACCCTCATACATGGCTGGTGGGAATGTGAAATGACACCAAGACAGTCTGGCTGTTCCCCAAACAGTTAAATAGAGGTGTCATGTGACCCAGCAATTCCACTCTTAGTAAATACCCAAGAAAAATGAAAATACATCTACACAAAAACTTGTTTGTGAATGAATGTTAGAGCAGCATAATTCCTAATAACCAAAAGATGGAAACAATCCAGATCTCTATCAATATTTAAGTGAATATATAATATGGGCCATACCCACACTATGGGAAATGACTTGGTAGAAAGAAATGAGTACTGATATGTGCTACAGCATAAACCTTGAAAGCATAATGCTAAGTGAAAGAAGACAGTCACAAAGACCACATACTGCATGAATTAATTCCTATAAAATGTGCTGTACAAATCCAGAGAGACAGAGAGTAGATGGTGGCTGCTTATGGCTGCGAATAGGGAGTAGGGGTTACAGGGAGGTGATGGCTAAAGGGTATGAGTTTTCTTTGTGAAGCAAGGAAAATGTTTGGAAATTGACCCAACTCCACAATGTCTGTCCCTTATCTCCTTTAGTTACAGTCACATATCAGACCTCAGCCAGATTCCATAACTGCCCTGAACTTGTATCAGATTTCATCCAAGAAAAAAATTTTTGTTTTTATAAAGGACTATAACCACAGGTAGGAAAAGTCCATCCTAACCTGAATAGCAGATAAAGGACAATAAAAGTACTTTCCCCCAAACTATGGGTTTACTTTTAAGTGTAAAGGATCAAAATTAGAGGGATCAAGTCTTTCCTATTCTTTAGGAGTGTAACTTTTACTGATTTTAACTCTAGATGCTGTCAAATTTATTATCTTTTAAAATCCAGCCAGAAAGGATTCTGGGGCGTGACTTTTCTCCTTAAAGACAAACTCTAAGTTCCATTTTTGTGGTTTTGACAAAGTTGTCATTCATTGTTATCTTCTAAGTTTGAGCAAAAAAAGTGTTAAAATAGCCACACATTCAACTTAGATGTAATCATCAGTAAAGAACCTCCAAGGACAGCACTGATTTTTAAATCAAAGACATACAGAATTTTCAGAATCATTCAAATATTAAAGATGATTTTGAACTTTCAATTGTCTCCAAGAGAATGTAACCCTAAATATTAATTTAAAATCTAACGGCACAAAACAGATGGTTTCCTATATTTACAGTTTTAGATTTGGGACCCCCCCTTTTTTTGTGTGGCTAGTGTTAGACACTGGAAAATATGATAATATGGCAAAAATTGAAGTCTTAGAATGGAAAATAGATGAGAAACTACAATATTAACACACACTACTTCAAGCGAAGGTTACCAGTGTTGACAAAATATCAGCCATTAGCTTCAAGGGGATGTAAGAGAGGATGGTTCTGGCTTTCACAAGAAGGGGAACATGGATTCCAGTTCATGGAATGAGGGATTTGCCTCCTGAGAACAGCAGGGGCAGACGCTCTCTGGAGATTCCGTACTCTCTATTCCCTACAGCCATTTCTGAAGGGACCTTTCTTACTAAAAATACAAAATTGGGATGCTGATGATTTCTGGGTGCCCAAAACATTTTTCCATGTTCCTTCCTTCCACATCTGCTTAGAAGAAAACTCCTCTGTGAGAGCGTGAACCAATACAAAATAAGAAGTGCCAGGGGAAAAGGGCAAGAAACCGGAGTCCAATTCACCAAGGCAGGCAGCCTTCAGTTTAATGTATTGATCTTATATACTTAAATAATAATAATAAATAAAAGAAAGCATGGAGAAGTTTGACAGGGCCAGGAGGTAAGTCCTCGCTTGGGGGTGACACTGAGCCAGCTTATCTTGAAGCGGTGTCTACTTGGGGCCTGTGGGGACCTGTGCATGTAGCAGAGGCCACCACTCACTGGTGCCCGTGCAGGTCCAGGGAGCACCGGGCATCAGTGGGACCTGTGTCGTTACACAGTGCTCTGAACTTAGAAGAGTTCTGTGTCTGGTTTAATGCTCTGTAGCTACTGTCTCGAAATGTTTAAGAATTTGTGAACAAGGGGTCTTTATTTTCATTTTGCACTGGGTCCCGCAAACCAACCATAGCTGGTCCTGCCTGGTGTTTTTTGGTACAGAAAATAAAATTCATTCCAAGCACCCAGGTCTGTGTGGTGGACTTGAGCAGAGGCCAAAGCCAATGACAAGTGAAGGGAGCCTTTGTAGGGTCCTGGGAGGCAAGAGAAGAAGAAAAGAAGGGCCTTCAGCCAGGTGGGTGGACAGAAGCCATAAGAATCAGAGGATGGGCCCATAAGGAAGGACAATCTATTTCATCACACCCAAGATGGCGCCAATTGTTCAATACTCCACTATCTTCTCTACCAGCAGGAAAGCAAAATGGCTGATTGTAACTATAAGACCGTCATGGATTTCAAGACACATTTCACCCTGAGAAAGATCTACAAAAAGTATGCATCTTTGGATCCTAAAACATCCTACTATGTTGGTCTCAGCCATGCCAATTTCCTCTGAAAGTATGTGGACTTGAGAAATTAACTTGCTCTGTCTTGTTTCCTTGGGAATGATACAAATGCCTTCCATTTTTATACCTTTAGAAAGGAGTCTGTCATGAACTACCACTCACTTTCCTACTGAAAACCACACTTACTGAGCTCAGGGGCACAGCCTTCCAAAAGATCAGGCTGGAGAGCAGACAGGGGAGTCCCGGGCAGGTTCCCAGTGTTTTGTTAGCATTGGTGGATTCAGAGGGTGTGCATGTGCTATGCAACACTGCTGTTCCCTATACAACCACTACCGTTTGCCACCCTAAGCCTGAACGGTTCAGAAGACCTCTGTACAGACACCCAGCCCTCAGACATGCCAACAAGGAGTGTTTAACAAGTCCCTGTAGGTGGGTGGGTGAATGACAAAGGCAACATAGGGAAAGCCAGAGCGTCCTGGATGCCCTTGCTCCAAGGAAATACCCCTGCGTGGCCAGCCCTGTATCTACCAGCTAGGACTGCTCCATCGCAGAGAGTGATGGGGTCTAGAAACACACAGCTGAGGAAGACTTCTTCCCTCTTCCCTGTCAGTAACACACTCTGCCTCCGGGAGGGGAAAGGGAAGGATGGGGGATGGTGACACATGATAGAACATGACTGTCAATGGCTCTTCAAGGCGGGACGCCCCACTGAACAATCCTGTTTTTCTAGCCCCTCTGGTGGGATGTCGGGTTTTGGTCACATCACTCCAACACTTCAGCATGGAATTTGGGTTCCAGCAGCATCATGCTTGTCTGGGAAGGCATTTTAGAATAAGCAGTGGTGCCTAAAGGGAGACACTGACCGTGTGAACCCAGACCAAACAGGAAGGGAAAGGAACAGAGGGCACGCATTCAGCTCCTGGTGGGACCTCTTGATCTGGCAACAGTCCCCCTCCCTGTGGAAGTACTGGCTGTCGGACAGCTGCGGCCAAGAGGGCAAACTTTAGTGTCACTGGGCCACAAAGAAGGCTCTGAGGAGGGAGCCCCGCAAGGGGTCGGGGTGTTTGGTATGAACCATGAGGGCTGGGCTTCAGTGTGAGCTGATGGATTGCCTCCATCAATTTACGTGCACCATCTCCTGGTGGTGAACGCTGTGCCTTAAATACAACAGAGCTGTAAAGAATTCTAAAATGCAGGGGCACCTGGGTGGTTCAGTCCACTGAGCATCTGCGTTGGGCTCACGTCATGATCCCAGAGTACCAGGATCGAGTCTTGCATCAGGCTCCGTGTTCAGTGGGGAGCTGGCTTCTCTCTCTGCCCCTCCCCCTCACTCATGCTCTCCTCTCTCTCTCCCTCTTGCTCAAATAAATAAAGAAGATCTTTTTTCTTAAAAGATTTATTTATTTGACAGAGAGAGAGACAGTGAGAGAGGGAATATAAGCAGGGGAAGTGGGAGAGGCTTCCCACTGAGCAGGGAGCCCGATGCGGGGCTCCATCCCAGGACTCTGGGATCATGACCTCAGCAGAAGGCAGACACTTAATGACTGAGCCACCCAGGTACCCCAATAAATAAAATATTTGAAAAAATAATTCTAAAAATGTGTATTTGGCAGTTTTCTTTTGAATTACATAGTTTTTACTTCTTTCTGTAATTGACATATAACACATTAGTTTATGGTGTAAGACTTTGATTTCTCTCAAAGCACACAGCAGAGGAAAACACAACATATGTGCCAGTGGATGCATGTGTGTGTGGGGTCACTCATGGGTAGAGGTACACGGGTAGAGAACCATCCGGCAGGGGGAAGAGTGACAAGTGTGCACTCTGAACGTGTGACTGCTGAAGAATGTTATCTTGGCTGGCTGTTCTTAGTGATAAAATTGAGGTATTCAACCAGGGAGGCCAAGAATTTCCTGACAGTAGTATTATGGATGGGATAGCACTCCACGGGGTTAATTTAGAGGCTCTGGGACAGATGCATGGAGGGGAAAAAAAAAAAAAAAAAAAAAATGGCCACACTGTTTTTTTTCTCCACAGAATTTAACTTCACATTTTCACTTAACCTTTCTGTGTTGTGTTCCACGTTACAAAATTAGGAAATCAACATTTCTTATTTCACTCCTTGGTTCACAGACGTTAAAGAATGCCCGTTCAGTCAACTAGAACAATATTCATAGCATTATTTTTTGATAACCGCTCTTTACAAGACATGCAAAAGAATCAAGACAGGACAAAGCTTTCTTTCTAGGGGTGTTACATTCAAATTGACTTTCATAACTTCCTTCCATAGTAAATCAACTTCATTCCTCTGTGTGTCTTAGGGAAAATACACATACTTATTATCCATGTTTCCAGTTAATGTCCAAATGAGCAGGGATCATTATTTGTCGTAGCTATAAAAACCTCCACTCTTGAATTTAAAGCAAGGGAATTAAACTCGAGTGTGTATGATAAACTGCTTAACTTATGGTTCAATTTTTAGGGGGATAATTCTGCTTAATAAACTGGGTAGATGAAAAACGTATACTTACAAATACAATCTATCTAGGGATTTCAATTGTTTCTATCCCATCCCTCAAACTCAGCTTAAATTGAGCAGCCCCTAATTAAAAATGACACAGTTTCATTACAGCTGTAGTATGGGTTCAGGAACACAGTGACAACAGTTTAAATCATATTACTCACCCGCATGATCCATTATACTCAAATTTTCCCTGATTCAATTGCATCGCTAAATCTGTCAAGAGACAAAAATAATTTAGCATCTCATCTCCATGCATAAAGAAGACCACAATGGGTGATTTTAAACAATGGAAGTCACATACAGATCCTAGGCTGAAAGGTCTTTTTTTAACATTTCAAGTTACGTCTGGGTCTGTTGAGCACACACAATCCTCTTCCTTGTTGAAATCATCTGTGCTTAAGTCAAACATAAAATGTGTTTTCATAAAGATCATGCTAGAATTGCATTAAAAATTGGATTCAACATATGAGTCAAAGGATTGTCCAATCAGTGTTGAGGGTATAGGTGTCCAACTGGGGAGAATGTGCCTTACGGTCACAGAGGAAGGATCGGCTGCGGGTATTCCAGGAAGGTCATAGGAATACAAACTCAATTAAAAGCAATAAAAAATAATCCAGGTAGTATCATGGAAAAATTAGTGGCTTGCACCTACTTTTAAACCTAGGGAGAATTCTTCTAGTGGTGTCTATGTTGGCAGGGCATGGCTTGGGATTTTTCTCTCACAAGTGGACACAATCTTCCCTTTTTTCATTAGCAAAACAAAACAAAACAAACAAGCTAGTAGATTATTTTTTCCCTTCTTCAGCATGTTGTGGTTGATCCTAATGTTATAGAATAAAACACTTTTTTCATTAGCAAAACAAAACAAAACAAACAAGCTAGTAGATTATTTTTTCCCTTCTTCAGCATGTTGTGGTTGATCCTAATGTTATAGAATAAAACACATGATGATGACCTTGTGAATAAACTGGTTTAGGATAATTTAATCCATATAACGGACTGACAACTGAAAATACTACTTGACCTCCCCTACCCCCCCACCCCTGCTTTTTTTTAAAAAGTAAAAGCAGCGCTCTATTTTATTTGGTTTCTGCTAGAAATACTATGGGCTTGTACTGATATCTGGTCGTAGTTCAGTATAGCAAGGACTGATGGGGATGTTGTGCAGACATTTGACCCCAGCTTCCGGTCCCTGAGAAGTCGTCACCAATGGCAGGGAAGTATTGAGCCCACGTTTATGGCAAAGGGATGGAAGTCAAGAGAACTTTTGGTCAGGCCAGATAATAGAAAACAAGGTGGATAGAAACTCTCAAAGTATGGTAGATGGACTAGAAAAGGAAAAGGCCCCCCCAAACCAGGAAACGTGGGGGGCACCCCCTTATATAGCAAAGGACTGAACAAGAAAATCTTTTTGTTTTGCCAACTTTAAGGACCAGGCTATGGGATTAACCACAGCATGTGAATGGTTTTGTGGCATATTTCTTACCTCTTTTAGGTAAACAACTAGAGCCCAGAATTTTTCTACCTCTGATCTTAAAATTGTCATACTTGGCTCTTAAGTAGACTTCAAAAACTTGAAAAACATTGTTCATGCACTTTAAAAATTCACTCCTCTCCTTCCAAGGAGGGGGAAAGATCATATATTGGAAGCCTGCCTTTGAACACACTTTGGAGGACCAAGTTGCGGATTAGTACCTCTAAGAATATATAAATCCTTACACACTGTTTTAATGGAGTTTACTCTTGAATATTCTGTACTTTTATGATGAGATGCTGTGTTATTGATACCTGCTGAATGTTAACAGGGAGAAGGGTACTTTCTAAAGGAGAAATGAGTCATAGTCCTGATAGAGATACTCAGATTTTTTTCATTTAATTCTGTCTCTGGAAAAGAAGACAAGTTTGATCCGAAAAGAAGAAAAATTAAAAATATTTTGGAAAGGGGGACAATGTTTGGCAGATTAGTTGTGGTATTTATGAAAGGAAATTCAATTTAAATCAAAATATTTTGTCTTCCACTCTTTACAGGGCTCTATTTTTGGTGTTTCGTATCTCACCATTACATAAATCCAACATCACATTGTTTTGCCATATGTCTCATTCCTTTAAAAAAAAAAAAAAAAAATGCCCACGGCCAACGGATGGCAATAGTTGGCACCGTCCTGTCAAAGTGTTCTCCTGGAATTTGAGGTCACTGGACATTGGTTCCTACCTGGGGTTTGATAGTTGAGCGAAACCATCTGGCAGCCAGCATTCCAGAAAATCTGAGGCATGTAATTACTGGAATCGACCCGGCCTCCCTTGGGGTAAATGCGGCTCATTTGCCGTTTGTTATAACTGTGTAACTTATTAAGGAGAATGAGGGGAGAAAAAAGAGCATTCCAGAAGTAATAAATACACAACAAAGGCTAGACCGACAATGACAAACACGAAGCTAACAGAGAGGAAATTTTACATGTATGAGTGAGGCTGAGGAGAAAAACCAGAGTTCACTGTGTAAACAATTCACATTTGGGCAGGTTTTCACAGTTGCTGTGGTCTTTCACACATACTATTTTATTAGCTCGACAACCACAATTATCTCTTCGCCATTTATCTGTTTCAGAGACCCCCGCCAAACTTAAAGGGTACTGGCCATTTACTCCATTCACTACGTAAGGATACTTCACAAATTCAATGGCGTGCGTCTTCAAGTAGCCCAGGCCGACGGACTCATTAAAAGAAGACATGTTATAATGAATATTGCGCTCTGTAAAGAAAAATAAAGATGCACTCAGCAACGCTTCTTTCCAACCTTATGGAAAGACAAGCAATAAATGTAATTTCATCTCAAATCATGAGGCTTTGGAGGCAGGTGTTCCATTATGTTATCAGTACTGCCTACGTTCATTAATGTCCTGGGGCTAGAGACAGCTGACTTAAATAGTGATGGATTAAATCTGGAGTCATGAAACAAGTTATGTGTAGATGGCCCTCACAGCCACCCCCCAAGATATGTCTATTTGATGACTAGGGTGGCTTCTCCAGCCCAAAAAAAGATTATGAAAATTTAAAAATCCTGTGGATATTTCTGGAGGTCTGCTTTTGATCAAAAGGGGTCTTCGTGAAGATCCAAGCTAACAGGATCCAACGGTAGGTTAAAAAGATTATCCACCATAACCAGGTGGGATTTATCCATGGGATGCAAGGGTGGTGCAACATTCGCAAATCAATCAATGTGATAGAACAAATCAGTAAGAGAAGAGAGAAGAACCACATGGTCTTCTCAATTGATGCAGAAAAAGCATTTGACAAGATACAGCATCTGTTCCTGATTAAAACAATTCATAGTATAGGGATAGAGGGAACATTCCTCAATTTCATAAAATCTGTCTATGAAAAACCCACAACAAATACCATCCTCATGGGGAAAAGCTGACAGTCTTCCCTTTGAGATTAGGAACATGACAAGGATGTCCACTCTCACCGCTGTTGTTCAACATAGTACTAGAAGTGCTAGCAACAGCAATCAGACAATACAAAGAAATAAAAGGTATTCAAATTGGCAAAGAAGAAGTCAAACTCTCTCTCTTTGAAGATGACATGATACTTTATATGGAAAACCCAAAAGACTCCACCCCCAAACTACTAGAACTCAGGAACTCAGTAATATGGCAGGATACAAAATCAATGCACAGAAATCAGTTGCTTTCCAATGTGGATGGAATAGAGGATATTATACTGAGCGAAATAAGTCAATCAGAGAAAGACAATTATCATATGATCTCTCTGATATGAGGAAGTTGAGAGGCAACGTGGGGGGATTGGGGGGTAGGAAGAGAATAAATGAAACAAGACGGGATCAGGAGGGAGACAAACCATAAGAGACTCTTAGTCTCTCACAAAACAAACTGAGGGTTGCTGGGGGGAGCGTGGTCGGGAGAAGGTGGTGGGGTTATGGACATTGAGGAAGGTATGTGCTATGGTGAGTGCTGTGAAGTGTGTAAACCTGACAATTCACAGACCTGTACCCCTGGGGCTAATAATACATTATACGTTAATAAAAAAATAAAAAATTATTAAAAAAAAAATCAGTTGCTTTCTTACACACAGGAAGATCCATGGAACACAAGAGGCAACACTAAGAAATCTGCAGTACCTCAGAGCCACCCTGTGGACAATGTGGGGAATGGCAAAGCAATCTTGAAGCATACCAAGGACAGGAGGCTACAGGCACAGTCTGTGACACAAAACACAGTGAGGAGGAAAGGGGCTGTGCTCAGGAAAGAAAATGGCGACGAGTCAGAGCACAGCTCAGCGGCACGACAGAAGAGAAGCAGACTGAAAAAGGCAATAGAATTTAACCTTTGGTGTTACCTTCAGCCACATGGAAACCTTGAAACTTTACGGGTTGTGCATAGTTGATCATTGTAGACAAATACGGATGGATGTTAGTGGTAGCACCTACATATTTATAAGACGCCATCCATGCCTGTTCGTCTTCCACGGTCACCAGGCCCTATGGAGCACAATGAAAGGAATACACGTGTTGAGGACTCAGGTGAGACAGAAACCTGCTACAGATGTCCTCGCGAAAGACGACCTGCACGCACAAACTGAAAGAGAAAGACCTTTTCTTCCTCCATTTTGCTACAGGATAATTTTAAAAGCGCCTGTCTATGGTGCCTGCCTGGTTCAGTCAGGAGTCAGGAGAGCAAGAGACTCTTGGTCTCAGGGTCCTAAGTTTGAGCCACACGTTGGGCCTGGAACATACTTAAAAAAAAAAAAAAAGGTTCATGTCATCATAGCCTCTAATAATATAAAAGGAGATAGTAATAAAATATAAGGTTTCTCTCTTACATTTTTCTAAGATTGCCAGAGGACTTTAAAGGAAAGTATACTGAGGTTCATAGCAATCTATGGAAATATGTAGCAAGTATTACCATTTACAATCTCAAAAATTGTGGCACAAAATGGAAAAACAACTTGTGTTGTTTTTTTTTAGTGAGTCTCGGGGGGGAGGCCCAAGTATTTCCTTTTCAACTAGTTCCTAAGTGGTAATCACGGGGCTGGTTCGGGGACCATACTTTGCTTAACACTGGTTTAGAATTTAAGCCACATATATAAGTAGTCTATGGTACTTTTTAAAAAAGCTTATTCTAAAAATAGTCTGATAAACCACTACCGAGGACATGTCAAAATTGCATTATTTTACATAGAGGTAAATTATTTTGGTAAATTGGAAAGAAATAAACAACAAAAACAATTCCTTCAAAAATGATCCACATTTTGTTGAGAGCTAGCTCTGAAAACCTGATGAAGACTCACTTTATCAGAAAACTCAGAGGATGAGGTCCAAGAATTCATGTTCTAATATGCCCCCCAGGGGATTCTGACACACTCAGAAGTTGTTTTTCCACTTTGTGCCACAGTTTCCTGCATCGACTGATACAGGCGGATGAACTACTTACTTAGTCCATTCCTATGGACTAGTCACAGGAATGGACTAGTGAGAAAAGTGGTCAGATTATTTTATCTGATGATTTAACAATCTGAGCATTCCAAATCCTCAAATTGATTTCACCAATAAAAGCCTGAGATAAATAATCAAATAATGTAACTTGTTTTCATGTTTAGTCGTTTCTTTATATGTCCCATCCACCCAAACAAGGGCAGAGGCCGTGTGACTCCGTAATAACACCAGGACCCTGTGTTGGGCAGTGGGCTGAATTCCTGCTTGGACGACATCATTACTGTTAGTAATGGATGACATCATTACTGTTAGTCATGTGGAGTAAGGGTGAGAGTCCCACCCACTGACCATGGGAGAAGACCGGGGCCTTGGGGATGAACGCGATTCGGTCGCAGCTATTCAGCTAATACACGGCAGTGACCAAACACTAACCTCTGCTGTGTTGACCTCAATATCCTCTGAAATTCTAGAAGAACAGTTCATGAACATGATGGGAGGGGACTGAGATCGGTCTTATCCAAACTTACTCTATACACAGTAAGAAGATAGGGTCTCACCCCAAATAAGATAGGGCCCCACAGACAGCCAGACATGATGTTCTCCAACTCCAAAGAATGGGGATCAAATCACAAGGCAAACTTTTGTCGACGCCTGCCACCAATCTCCCGACCATAACAAACCATTCGCATGGACTCAGAGAAACCACTGTGCTACCATGAAGAACGTCAAAGAGGACAAAAGAAATAAAAAATGGAACTTGATTTATAATAAAGTCCATATCTAAGAACACCAAATGGAAGTCCTAGAATGCAGGCAGTGTAAAATTAAATTAAATAATTAATTAATGATCTTTTAAAATGCCAGTATAGTCGGAAACAAGATCACCTTCCTAGTATGCTGGAACATCTGATGACCTATTAGGTCATTTTTATTTTCAAATTCGATGTTACAGAATTGTAACAGAATTATTACAGAAATGAAATCTCTAATGCCAACTAAGTGTCTGACTGTACTAAACACTTATTTTCAGGAAAACCATCTTATTCACCTGCCTTCATTTTGTGATTTTTATCAGGACTTGCTTATTTCACCACTGTGAATAATTCTTTCTTTTGAAGACTCTTGCAATGAGATGCATTAAGCATGTGAATATGGTGAACAGTAAGCCTGACATTCCACGAGTTGAGGTGGGAGGGAGACAGGGTTAACATTTAGTACAAACTGTTCAATATTACGGGGGCACATTTGGTATTCTGTCATGAAAGCAAACTACACAAGGAAATTATTTCTTACCTTTTTGTTGATTTCATGTTCAAGGTCATCTGAAGCCTAAATTAGAGAAAGACTAATTTGTTTACTTCTCTAAAGGGCAAAATTCCAAATTTACCAGCCATATATATGTAAATGTTTAAATAAATATGGGTAAGCTTGTTATTCTTTTTATTTGTGAAGGTGGAAAATTATTGATGACATAAAGCCATCAGCGAAATAAGGAGGAAAGATACAACAGCCTGACTTATGTACCAGAAAAATAAATCTTAATACTGTCTCCCCTCCTTTCTTGATAGTCTTTCCTATTTAGATGTTTCCTTACAGTAGATTAATTATTTCGTCATGGGGTTTGGGAAATCGTTTGATGTGGCCACCTCTCCTGATACATAAAGGGCAGGCAAGCACGAATGGTTACTTGATTCAACACTCATGTGTGGGTAGTGATAAAGGCTTTATGTGGTAAGGGAGCATCAAGGTAGGCACTGAGTCTTATTAGTAGGCATCCAAGAGTCTCAAAGTAGAGGCAATAGTCTCTATCAGAAGAGGGAGGGTGTAATCAAAGTGTTCCTTTGGGTTTGCTCTGCCAACACTCTCCCAATTTCAACTACTACCAAATGGATGCACCTACACCTTCAGCCACTGTCTTCAATGATTAAGAATCTTTGCCCCATCACATCACCATGAATACCATCCACTTTCCCCTTCTCCAGGAACTCACAGGCAGTTATGCCTTCTCTCCCTCTCGAAAGCCTAATCTCTCCCTCTCTACGGCCCCACTTCCAAAAGTTTGCAAACACACTCCAGATTCATTCCTTCTAAAAATAACACTCCCTTGACTTCTATGATTGCCATTACCCCCCAGCCTATTCCTTGCTTCCCTTTATAGCAAAACTTCTCAAAAGTATAGTCTCTACTCATTCACATCTGTCTGTTTCCGTGGCCCCCACCATACCCTTGCAACTTCTCTTTTCAAGGTCACCAGTGACCTCCATGTTGCCAGCCCTGGAAATCTGGAGTCTTCTTACTGAGTTAATCAACAGTAGTCAAACACCAACCACTTTGCCAGGGGCCAGGAGGTGGGAGAAATGGGGAGGTGTTGGTCCAGGGGGACACACGTCTAGGGATAAGAGTAGAACGTTCTGGGGATCTAACGAACAGAATATTCATAGTTAACATTTTACTGCATACTTGAAAGTTACTCAGAGAGCAGATCTTAAATGTTCTCACCACATAAACACACACACACACACACACACACACACACACACGTAATTATGAGGCGATGGAGATGTTCACTTACCTTACTGAAATAATCAATTCAGAATATATACAGGTATCAAATCATTGCTTATGCACATTCAACTTACACAATGCTAAGTGTCAATTTTATTTTAATTAAGCTGTGGGGGAGAACACCTCTCTTCTTGTCTTCCACCTGTTCTCTTGGCTTCCTTGATCTCATCGATTTCCATCCTACCTCTCGGGCCATATCTTGGCCATATCGCTGCCTCTTCCCATTGGTCATCTCAAGTATTTCCATGGCTTTAAATCTCATCTCCTGAACTTCCAGTTTATATCTCTAGCCCCACCTCTCTTCTAGTTCTTCTAGTTCTAGATACAGGTGATGACGATGCTCACAATGGTGAAGATGAAAGTGATAACAGAGCAGCAGTAATGAAGGCCTTAATGGGAATGACCATGTGCTAGGTACCACCGGAGGAAGCTCTTTACATATTCTAGACCCATCGACTCTTCAAAATGGACCAGTGACGTAAGCGCTATTTTCACCTTGCAGTAGAGAAAACCCAGGCACTGGGAGCTTCAGTTAACTTACCTGAGATTACACAGGTAGGAAATGAAAGCAGGATCAGGAGTCAAGGCTATGCGTGCCTTAGTGGCAGTGCCCCGGAGTATCTCACAGCCCTCAAAGATCCTGTCCCGCTTGAGACACCGAGTTCTTCCTCTTCCAGTCTTCCCCACTGTCCACCCAGCTCCTCAGACTCAGAGGCAGAGAGTCATCTCGCTTTCCCTCTCCCGCTCACTTGCCCAAATTCAGTCCATCAGCAAGTTGGATCATTTTTGTTTCCTCAGTTGACCTTGAACCCACTCAGTCCTGTTTCTACTGTCCGGTTTAAGCCTCAGGGTCTGGCTGAGTGCAACAGCCTGGCCTAACCACTTTTCCTGCATTCTCTCTTATTCCCTTCTAACCGGTCGCCATATGGCAACCGTAGTGGTTTTTCAATAACCCCTATCAGAGTGCCCTGCTCCCTTCTTTGAACATTTTCAGGGGCTTCAGATTCCACTTACATTAACATCTGAGTCTTTCATAGTCGCTTCCGAATCCCATGCATCACCTAGCTATTACCTGCCTGTATGATCTCATCTTGATTCCTCTGCCGCTCACTCAGCCCGCTCCATTCAGTGTCTCTGCTGCTGTTATACCATAACTGGGGCCCTTCCTCTCCTTCTGTGCATGGCTGATTCCTCTTTATCTTTGGGTTCTGGTTTCCTTATTCCTTCAACCTCGTGATTCTCCCTTTTAGCCCTCATTTTTACTTTCATAATAGCACTTATCACAAATTGTAATTACATAATTGATGGTTTGTCCTTGTTTCCTATTCTCGTCCAGTAAACTTCCATCAGTTTCCAATAAACTTCCATCATCTAAGCTCCAGAAGAGCAGAAACTAAGCCTGTTTTGACCTTTTAGGGTTGTTACAGCCTAGGCTATGCCTGGCACATAGCAGGTACATAACAGCCATTTTTCTTGGCTGGATGGAAATATGTTCATGTTTATTCTACATTAAGAGGGAGAGGAGATATCTAATCGGTAGGACTGGTTTTCTAACGAGGGCTTGCTTGGGATAATCAGGTAGGTCATTTTCCCAATGACTTCAACAGGCTGCTGTTATTGTCTCCCTATTCACCTAAAATAATGCAATAAATGATATTACTTAAAGGATACTGGAGAAATAGGTGGTGGCCAACAGTGAGGATGGCTAATGAGCCATTCAAATATCCTTTCTAACTTATTGCCCGTAGCTTGCATTAAGATATTGATTCTGGCCACCCAACCTAGAAGGGGAATTATAGGCTACTTTATTTTCCTGTGGTGGTCACATTTTTAAAATTTCATAACTATTAGCTACTACCTCTTCTTGACAGTCTTGGGAAAAAAAAAAAAAAAAAAAGCAATACTGAGACTCTGACCTTCTTGACACTATTTGCAACAGCCTCCTTGTGGCCCAAGTCATCAGCAGAAAGTTCGTTTCCAAATTTGTATTCGGGGTGAGCTTCCTCCTCTTGGTCAGCTGTGTGCAAGACAAAAGGAAAATCCATGAAGCCCAATTACTGCTCATCAGTCAGATCTTCAGAATCTTGAGTGGAGGGGAAGAAGGAAGCTAAATGAAGATGGGAACATTTAAACAGGCAAATTTTTTTTAAGTAAAAATTCTAACTAGCTCTCAAGTTCAAGGAGCACATCTTGTTAGCTGTTATTTCTTGCCCGTCTAGCATGATGTTGAACGCGCATGTTGCTTAATGCATTTTTCTTAAGTGAGTACTGATTTCCATCCCAGTACACTCACTGTAAAAATTAAAGCCTCAAGTACTCAGAAACAGTTGTGACTTTCAAAGGGTGTTATGATCTTCCCTGGGATTTAGGGAAAACACAAGGAAGGTATGAGAAGAGGAAAATACACTTGATCATTTTTAAAAAGAGATTAATGTGTATGTGAACATTATGGGTATAGTGACTTGTGGCCGGGAGTGGTGAGACATAAAAGAGAAAGAGCTTGGAAAGACTAGACTGCACCTGTACACCACCTCTGAACCCTGGCTTAGGTTTCAGAGACTCTAGAATCATTCCTAGGGCTCATGCTAACTGAGAGGCTGGAAATGGGTGCTAGATAAAGCTGATGGCCCAGGAGCATGGCCCAGGCTGTGAAAGGAGGTACAGAAGCACCAGTCCAGTCCAGAAAGTGACAAGAACTGTGGTATCTTCCTGAGGCTGGTATCCTCCCAAGGCTGTCAGTGGAAAAAAGAAATCCACTAGAAAATGACACATGTTGGTGTGAGATCTGGATTCCCATGATTCCGTATTCTGCAAAAAACTCCCAGGTTAGGAATTTGCCTAAAAACTTGTCAGGATCAGGAGAAACCCACAGGCCTCCGGTCAAGGCTAACATAAATCAACACTGTCACAACACAGGGCTTGAGGGACCCCTACTGGAAAAAACAGTGAAATAATTTCTGACTATGGACTCCTGACAGTGGGAAGCAGACCCTTAAGAAGTGGTGTTGTGAGTGTGTGTGTGTTTTAAGCACATTTAAAATGTGTAAACAACTCAAGAATAAGATTTCATCACTTCTAAGATGCATTTTTTTCACATAGTAATATTTCTGATGTTGTAACGTGTTCTTCTAATCGATGCTGTTTTACAATTACTTGGAAGCAGTTTTCTTTCCTAGTCATTATAAAATAATGTTGTCCTTCAACTGATGGTGTCTTAGATCTGGAATTCCTTGAGGGATTGCTTTTTGCAAAGTGTTATTCCAGACATGGAAACAAAAGTGAGGCAAGATAGACAGACACCCTCCTGTTTTGAAACTGGTATTCTGATGGGTGGATGAGTGGAAGTAGATAATTACAAAGAGGAAAAAAAAAAGTAGCTTATATAGGCCTTTGGCAGGAAAAAAAGGAATTAAGGAGCTGGAATAGGTCTTTAAAAAATCTAGCCCAGTGTGTCTACTTTATAGATTAGGAAATCGATCCGGAAATATGATTTACAAATCCAAGGTCACAGAGGAAGATATGGACCTAGATTTCCCTGGATTCTTAGCACAATGCTCTTAACATGACACTGAGTTTGCATGGACTCATGCAAACAGGTTACAGTCTGTAACCGAGATTTTGAAACTTCCCACCATTACTAGTATATTTCCAGTTCATATATCTTTTAGTCTAACCTGGCCAGCCAGATATAAACTACTTGACGTCAAGGAACGTGCCCCATACAAGTAGTAGAGACTTGACTTTAAAAAAGGGAGTGTCTGGGTGGCTCAGTCGATTAAGTGTCTGACTCTGGGTTGGGTTCAGATCCTGATCTTGGGGTCCTGAGACCGAGCCCTGCATCGGGGTCCACACTCAACATGGAGTCTGCTTGTCCCTCTCCCTCTGTTCCCCCACCTCTCTCTCACGCTCTCTCAAGTGTGTGCTCCCTCTCAAATAAATACTCTTTTAAAAAGAAGAAGAGTTGTATGAATGGATGCTGCCATTCCTTGATTGTGCAAAGGTGCAGAGACATACCCACAACCACATATAATTTTGGCACTCCCCACTGCTTGTCACACAGTCCTGGAAGCCACGTGTCCTCTGGGATCTAAATCCTGCCCAAGGAACGGGCACATGCTTTCATTGTCTAAGGGCCTTTTCTGTTTTCTATAGCCTCCAGGCAGGGCTAATCTTTCAAGTTATGCTTGGTTTCCTCTTACCTACTGTGCTGAAGTATTTAAATTAGAGACTCTTGTCATTCAGCTATAGTAGGATCATACAGTGACACTGGGGTAATTATAGCCAACTGGTCGACCAGAATTAAGCCAGGCATCATCAAAGGAACCTAAGAATATGTAACTGGTATAGCAGAAACTTGTATATCCTTGAACATAAATTCAAGTGGATGATTTTGTCCTCTCAGCTAATTTCCTTCATGTATGCTATCCCACATGATTACTTCTGTCCACACTGAACAACATGGAGCCACCAGAGCCAAATATTTTGTAGGAATAATGAGCATACGCATAAAAGGTGGGAAGTACCCTTAAGGATGATAAATGGAATCATATTGACCCTCATCTTTGATTAGTGTGTGTTCAAGAAATTTTACATCTTTGACTTTCATCAGTTACATTTTTTTTTCTAAAAAATATTTTTAACAACAATTTTGCATATTTGTGTTCTCTTCGTATTCCTGTATATTAGACGGGCAGTACTGTAAGGCACGAAAGCTCTTGAACCTGGAGTCAGACAATTCTGGGACTGACTCTTAGTGCCATTGTTCATCAGCTGTGGGGGCATGTGCAGACTATGTTTACCTCTCAGACTTCCACTTTACTTGAAAGTTGAATGTAACGATACCTGTTTCATTGGGCCATAGAAAGATTACATGGTGATGTAAATGGCTTCCTTCACAGTTAGTACATCAACAGCGGTTGCGGTTCATATTACTATTATTTTCCTTGCTAATTTAGTCCAGTATTCTGCAGTTTGTTTTACTGGATTGTAGGATTTAGAAATGTCTAAAATGTTTTTGACTACCATCTGTAAAACTTAACCTAAGTTAAGGAACTGATTTTACATAATATTCATCTTTTCAAATTTTAGAAGTATTTTATTAACCTTTTCAAATAATATTCTTTTCAAGATTTTATTCTGAAATCATGTTCAGGTTTATTATTTGCGAAAAAAACAAACAACCAACCAAAACGTGAAATAATAGGGCAGCGTAGTTGACAGCATTTTCTAAACACAGCTCCAAGAATACCTGCTCTCCTAGGTGTACTTCTAGAATGTGATCTTGCCCCTCACCCACTCCCCTCGAAGCTGGGCAGGCCTTAATTTTGCTTTGATGAATGAAATATACAGGCAATGATGATGGGCCAGTTCTGGGCATCGTTCTTAAAGTAGTTTAGCAGCTTCTGCATTCTGCCTCTTGGAAGACTGGCTTTCACGGTGTGCCATCTAGAACCTTGGCCATCATGCTGTGAGAAGCCCAAGCCACATGTAAAGGACAAAGGGAGGAGTTCTGGCCCTCGACCCTGCTGAGCTCCCCACAACAAATGCCAGCCACAGGAGTGGGCCATTTGGGACATCTGGCCCGACTGAACCGTCAGATGCCTCCAGCTCTGGATGTCATCTGCCTGCAAATGCATGAGAAGCTTAAGGGAAAATCATCAGTGTGAGCCCAGATGTCCCCACAGAACTATGGGAGAAAGTAATAATGTGCTATTTAAAGCCTCTAGATTTTGGGGTGGTTTGTTACCTAGTAATAGAAAATTATAACAGTCACCAATTAAATAATTCCAGGTATCTTTGCCTTCTTGGACACTCACTGCCATATACAACATATGAAAGTCAGTCAGTATTTGTGTTCTCTGGGAGTGGGGTTGAACCCCTGGTTTGGACACACAACACACACTATCCCAGTGAAGTCTGTTTCACGGTGAGCCAACTTTATAAAGCTCTCTTTATTACTGAGATTAGTTAATTCTCACGACATCAGGTTTTCACCTATAGCAGCAAACTTTCCTAAAATCTACTCGTATATTTCAGATTTTCATATAATAAGTGGAGAGAGTTTCTCCAAGTGTTTCTACATTATGTAGCCCCAATCATGACATAAATACAAGACAGCAGTCCAACCAGTAGACACACAATTTTGCTAATCAATTTTCATACCACATAATGGAGAAAGAATTTTCTGAAACATTCCAGACCTTTCAAAGGTCCATTTAAAGCCAATCATTATGGCTGTGGCTATATGGCCCAAGTAATGTAGAGGCTAATAGCAAATATTCTGATTTTTTAAGCAAGGCTACCTTTGCTAAAATCACCTACCTGTCTTGGTAATTCTGGTGAGCTGGTTATTTGAAAGAATATTAACTGGAAATTTTAATACTGGCTTTGAATTTCCAGTTCATTTCACGTGTGCACACAAACCTTTCATTTCCCTGAGGGTCTCTATTTGTGTTCCTTTCGTGGTTACTTAACTTATTACTATCATCATTAACAACACTGAAGTTTATATTTATATTTTGTTTATAGAAAGGATTACAAAATGTTCTTTTTATTCCAACCCCTTGTCTTCTACAGCAAGGATTCTCTGGCTGTGAATTTCGGATGAGCAGCTGATTGCACAACAGGAAGGGAGATGACTAAGCCACAAAAATCTAGTGCCCCTGTAAACTGGAAGGAACATTTGGAAAAATACCAAAAAATACCAAAATATGAAAGTTTGGTGCATGAATACACACTTGACTAATTAGACTTAAGCCATCACATTATGTAAAAGGACCCATGGAGACAAACTCATGTTTTTCTTATTTTAAAAATTATTTTTGTGGGCACCTGGCTAGCTCAGTTGGAGAGCATGTGACCCTTGATTTCAGGGTTGTGAGTTCAAGGCCCACATTGGGTGTAGAGAGTACTTAAAAATAAATAAATAAACTTAAAAAAAATTATTTTTGTGACACAAAAATTAGAAGAAAACTGACTCACCACTTTCTATTTCCTCTTCATTATCATCCTCTAGGATGCTAACCGGGGCAGCAGATTCTCCAGCTTCCATCATGCTTTTCAAAGCCTCGAGCTGTTCTGTTATTCAAAACAAATAGGAAGGAGATGGTGACAGATGCCAGATGACTTGCAAAGCCTGAGTCCTAAGATCAACACCAAGAAAGGAATGTATAGTCTAAGTCCCTCTTGGTTACATTCCTAAGACCACTGTCTCACCCAGATCTGCTGGTCAGATTTCTCTTGGGACGTGCAACCTTCATCAACATTTGATGAAGGACTACGGGACATCGGTGAAATGCCCAAAGTTCTGGTCCTAAATTGAGAGAAAGCCTCAATCACTGTGAAGGATTTAAGGCTTGGTGCCAAAGGCCCACAGTTTCGAGAACAATGACATTAAGTGATGGAAAAGAGACAGGCACACCAGAGAGTAATACAACTTCAGGGAAAAAATATCTGTGACCGACAGACCCGAGATTATTATTCTCACATATAAAAAGCCCTTATACGTCAGTAAGACAAAGAATTTTGAAAACGGAAAAACATGAAGAAGTACGTTATAAATAATGATATTATCAAGAAACGAGTTACTAAGAACATTACTATCAAAAAACTAGAGTCTCGTTCTCCTTTGTCCCATCGGACACACATACGTACAACCTGGCCAAGAGCTAGCTGTAAGAGTATCACTGGGAAATAGGCATTCTCGCGTATTGTGGGGAGACTGTAAATTGGTACACTTTTTCTGAAAGAAAGTATAACAAGATGCATCACAACACAAAAATGAGTACATCTTTTGGCCAACCAACGTGAATTGCACCAACTGATTTCAAGGAGAAGCTGTGCAAATCGGACAAAACGAACACTGACTTAGGTTTATCATTGTTGTTTTTATAGTAATGAAAAGCCATCGATTTGGGACTGATTAAACGGAAGCATATCCCACACAACAAATTCTGTGTGGAGTGTTTCACACATCAGAATGTAAGTATACTCAATTGGTTTTATTAGAGATTAAAAAACACAGCATAGGGACGCCTGGGTGGCTCAGTTGGTTGAGCAGCTGCCTTCGGCTCAGGTCGTGATCCCGGCATCCTGGGATCGAGTCCCGCATCGGGCTCCTTGCTCAGCAGGGAGCCTGCTTCTCCCTCTGCCTCTGCCTGCCATTCTGTCTGCCTGTGCTCACTCTCTCCCCCTCTCTCTCTGATTAAAAACAAAAACAAAAACAAAAAAAAACAAAAACAAAAACCAGCATATTTTTGAAAGATTTTATGTATTTATTTGACAGAAACAGAGCTCACAAGTAGGCAGAGCAGCAGGTAAGAGAGGGGTGTAAGCAGAGCAGAGAGCCCGATGTAAGTTTCGATCCCAGGACTCTGAGATCATGACCTGAGCCAAAGGCAGAGGCTTTAACCCATTGAGTCACCCAGGCTCCCCCCCACGAATCAGCATATTTAGACTGATCCCAGTTTTATAAGAAATGTATCTCTAAACATGTAGCTGTAGTATATGTATCTATGTGTAAAATACATAACTCAGTGCTATTTTATTATGTTCTTATATTTTTCTTTGTTGTTTTCATTTTCCCATGGTATTACTTTTATAATAATAATTACTATAACTTAAAACTTAGATATAGATACAGTGTATATATACACATATATATGTGTATACACACACACAATAGAATACTACTCAGCTATCAAAAAAAGAAATCTTGCCATTTGCATGATGTGCATGGAAATAGAGTATATTATGCTAAGTGAAATCAGATAGAGAAAGGCAATTATCATATGATCTCACTGATATGTGCAATTTAAGAAACAAAACAGAGGAGCATAGGGGAAGGGAGGGAAAAATAAAACAAGATGAAGCCAGAGAGGGAGACAAACCATAGTAGACAATCATAGGAAATAAACTGAGGGTTGCTGGAGGGGAAGAGTATGGGGGTGTGGAGTAACTGGGTGATGGGACTTTAAAGAGGTTATGTGATGTAATAAGCACCTGGGTGTTATATAAGACTGATGTGTACCTGAACTTTACTTCTGAAACTAATAATATACTATATGTTAATTAATTGAATTTAAATTAAAAAAATAAAACTTAGAATACGGTAAAAACACAATGCAATCATCCCCATATTACATGTTACCAATTCACTGAATTAAGAGAGTAGCCAAAAGAAAATATTTTCAAAGAAAATCTCTAGGGAAAATACAGGGGAAATATCTAAATAAAATCATTTCTCTCTCGCCACACATACACACATTCATGCATTCTCACATTCACCTAGGACCCCTAGATATGTGTATCTCACAGAGGCAAACTGTAAAGGGAAAGCTTTTAAGAGGACTTTAAAGCATATTAACTGGAAAAAAAAAAAAAAAGGAGTTCCTTCTATCTTGGTAAATTCTAAAATGCCTCTTTCACTTTCTTCTCATTTTGCCTCAGGATCATTCCAAATCCTGCATCTTATGAATATATGAATATGCTTTTCCCACCGCAGGAACCCTACACTTAAATGTCAGTGTGGCCACTTGGCTCTGAAAAGTATATGCAACACTGTCATGCTCCCTTCCTCCCCCAAATCAGTGGTTTTAAAATAGATTTCATTTTAGACAGCTGACCTGTCCAAACACACAATGTGTGCACGCTTTATCATTGGTGTGTCTTTGACTTACTTTTTTCAACCTCAGGTTTCAGCCGCTTATTTTTGATGAGTATTTTTCTTTTGAGGTCATTGGGGGATGGTAAGGGTCTGCCTGGTTCAAGCTAGAGAAAAACAGAAAAGGCTGAATTAATGATGTGCTGCTTCAGTCTCATTCCCAGCCCAGTGTGAGCACGGAGGCCTGTTATACAGCCCAACATCCACTAGATGGCAGTCAGCACAGTTTTATGTTTTCATTCCCCAACATCTATCAGCCTACTGCAGGAAACTCTGCCTTAGATTGCAGACTTGACATCCACAGTCTCCCAGAGCTGTGCAGAGCCACTCCACCTTCCCCAGCAGGAGCTAGGTCTTAACTGGAATACTGCTGGGCGAGGGGCTCATGCTCAACTTCCGATCTTGCTCCTTTTATGTATCAGGTAAAGTACAAGGGGTCAGTCATTGAGTTGGCTGGGGTCACAGCTGCTTTCCTGGGCAGAAGTCGAGGGCTCCCTTGATCCCCTTAAATGTTAGGTTGTATTAGGAAGCCTGTTTACTCAGTAGGCTGATGTAACCCCAATACCTGGGATTATGGTTTTGTAGGTTCAGTAAGAGAATCAAGAAGGGAGTGGTCAGTTACCAAAACCTGACCTCTACTGTGATTTCATTTGCCTGGATTCATGGCTGCAAAGGCAGTGTCCTTTCTTCTATCACCTCCGACCCATACAACTGCACCCTATCTAGTCACCCCCTCCCCATTCTCTCATGCATCCACGTATGCACCCACCCACCCCTCCATCCACCCGTCTTTTCCATGAATCCACTCGTTTTTTCAAAAGTAATCTTTATACTACTTATTACATGCAAAGCACTATGCACTCCTATGGCTGTGTTGCCCCAAACAAGGCTCTTTGCCAAAATTCTGCTTCCTTCCAAAGCTGCTGTAACTGGTCCATTCCCCAGCGATCTCTCTTGAACCTGGGTATCTCTAGTATTCAATTCAATATAGTATTCATATTGAATACTAGAGATACCCAGGTTCATCTTCCTCTGCAGCTCTAATTTTACCTGTGTTCTGTGTCTCCCCCACGGCCCCCCTCAAGACTGAAAGCTTTTCACTTCAGGGAGGTCCCGCTCCCATGTGTATCCCCATACGCTCCCCACAACATTTTCCACGTATGTGCATATCACTCTGCAAAGAACACAGTGGTCTTTCCACAGGAACAAGCACCTTAGCCCCGTCAGAAAAGTAAACAGATGGTCTAGGTAAAACAGAAATAAAATGAATAAAAATCCCGGCTGTTTCTTAGTTTGGGTTCCCTCAGAATCAGTCTCTGAGACAAGGATGTGAACAGACCCCACGTCTCTTTGGGAGGCAGCCTCAGGAATGTCCAACCAGAGGGTGGGGGGTAGGAAAGTGAGAAAAAGGCCGCAAGCAGCCAACCCCAATGGGGTGTTATCAGGCGAGTTATCACTGAGGGGGCAGGCGTGTGGTCCTGCTGGGAAGCCTGGCAGCTGGTGTAGATCCCATGCTCTGGAGCTGTCCCTGCTGCTGCGTGAGGGGACTGCGGGGGAGGGGTGTGAGCTCTGCGGCCCTTCTGGCCTGTCCTTCCCATATGGGCAGAGCCCGCTCTGGTGACCAGAGCACCCCACCTTGGCTTGAAAAGCCACAGACACTGGCAGCCATAAGCAGGCCAGTGTACAGGGAAGATAGTGCTGCACGGACACGGGCAGGGAGCCCGCAGCATGGCGTCTGTCCACAGGCTGAGGACAATCGGGGATGGGTGCAAAGGATGCGAATATCCTCGTGTCCTAGGCATTTTCTTTCCTTTTTGTTCGTTTGTTTTTAAATACTGCAGAGTACTTTACACTTAATTCTATTCATTACATCTTGGGACAGTGGATCTTCACCACATGGAGGTTATGGATCCTTGCAAAATGTGATGAGCTCTGTGGAATAATTATACAATAAAAAAAGTTGTATACAATTAGAATGAGGTCACAGTCCTCACAAAGCCTATCTGTGGGCCATAGGTGAAAGGTTCTTTGTTTTATTTATTTTTTAAAGCTTTTATTTATTTATTTGACAGAGATCACAAGTAGGCAGAGAGTCAGGCAGAGAGAGAGAGAGGAGGAAGCAGGCTCCCCGCTGAGCAGAGAGCCCGATGCGGGACTCGATCCCAGGACCATGGGATCATGACCTGAGCCAAAGGCAGAGGCTTTAACCCACTGAGCCACCCAGGTGCCCCAATCTTTGTTTTATGAAGCAAGTTACAGGTGTAAAGTTGAAGCTCAAAAGTTGTATGTATAACATTTTCCAAGTGTTTGTTGTTGTTGTTAAGATTTTATTGTATTTCTTTGAGAGACGCAGAGAGAGAGTGAGTGAGCACGTGTGCAGGCGAACACACGAGTGGAGGGAGGAGCAGAGGGGAAGGGAGAGGGACGGGAAACAAATCTCTCCAGCAGACTTCACTGAGCATGGAGGCTGATCTGGGGCTCAATCTTAGGACCCCGAGATCATGACCTGAGCTAAAACCAAGAGTCAGACACTCAACAGACTGAACTACCCAGGTGCCCCCTCCCCATCTCCACCTCTGCCCGCTTATCTGTTTTGGAGTTGGGAGCTTGAACGTCAGACTCCTTTGATTTCAATTTAGGGGATTTCTTACAGCAGTGGGGGCCTACAGGTGTTGAACCCTATGTGCACATTTTATTCACCTGCAGGGTTTTCTTTAAAAAAACATCATGATCAGGCCTTACCCCAGATCAGTTAATTCAAAATCTCTGAGTAGAGCCCTGGCAAAGGTATTTTTATAGTTCTTCTAGATGGTTCTATCAGGCAACCAACTTGAGAACAAATGCTGAACACAGACCCTAGGCCAATGGGCATTTTGTAAAACTTTAGGACAGAGATCTCAAAAACCATAAAGGCCTTGAGACCCTTAAAATTAAATTGAACCAGATGTTTACTTTATGTCCCTCTCTACACATCTGTCTGAAGCACGAAAGCTTTCCATACCAATGAATTTAAATAAATACGAAGATCTTTAGTCCCGTAGCACTACTTGACCCTTTAGAAATGAATTTCAAAACAAATCCATTCAGGTTAGAAATATGGTTTGCTAAAAATACATACTGGATGTGATTCAAGTGCTTGTTTCAACAGGAGATCCCCAAATAGATCTTCGCAATATTTGGACATCTTGTACTGCTGATATTTGCTGGAGAGAGAGAGAGAAAGAGAGAGAACTGGCATTCGTAAATTCAAACATCCATTATGTGTCCAAGAACAAGAAACACCCATTCCTAGGTGATTCAAAACTCCCACTCTGCAAAATCCATACTTGTTACTCAGTTACATGCCAGAGACTTTAACTGGAATGGTTTCAAAAGCAGATCCTAACCACACCCACCCCCCAATAAGAGCTGGTAAACAGAATAAAAAATGGCTTTCAAGTTCATCAAGTCTGCTTTCTAATCCACTGCCACATCTTCCAGCTCAGTGGAACTTTTAGCAAGGTGTCCTGATCGCTCACCATTTAGACCATTTAGACCAAGTGTCCTTACCACTACCCCCAAACCATTCAGCTCTTTAAAAAGATGTAGAGCAGCAGTGGGAATCGGGTGGTAGATATTTCAAATAGAACCCCTCATTATACCTGCAGTGATTTTCAAAGGAGAGAATTACAGGATATTCGGATGTGACAAATGCGGTTTCCTTGATGGCTTGAATAACATCCTTTAAAGATAAAAAGTGTTAATGAGAGAGAAGAGCCAAAAAACAAATTTAAGGCACCTGAACCCATTCAGAGACTATTAGTTTTGGCTTTTCAGAAAGTCCGTTCTGGCAATGGGCTCTGGAGAGCCCATTCATCTTGATACCGGCACAGGGAGAGCCCCCTTGCGGTTAGACCCAAGCACAGCTAATGGTTAATGACAATTTTTTTTCAAAGCTACCGTTGACTGCTCCAAAATTATGATGCTATTAACTGACAAGGAATTTCGTCTCAAGGGCATGCTGGCTCCTTGCTCGATTATCTGGCAAGACAGGTTCAGAGCTCATCTTTCTTGCTGAAGAGCAGGTGGGGTTTTGGCTACGTTTCATTAATTCGATGAAGATTCCTGTGACATTCGCAACATCCCTTGTTTCTGATTAGCCTGATGAAAATGGCGGTGGGGGGAGAGAGCAGGTGACGAGGGAGGCTGTTCTCCTTGATCAAGCAACGTGTGAGGTGAGACAGGTGGTGTTCCGGCTGCCTCTTTCTGAACTGGAAGCTCAGTCATCTGAAACCCCCTTTAGACAAGCTGAGCATATCCTTCCCACAGACGGCTGGCCTTGCTCTCGGCTTAGCTTTATAAAGCGCGGTTTCAAACCAATATTTCCACAACCACAGCATCATACTTGGTAAAAATCCCCAAATTCTTACTGGCTTATTGCTAACCACAGGGAAAATCCCACCATTCAGTTAAATTGGAAAAAATTATACAATAGTAATCTAGGCTAGTCCCTTTGAAACCCATCTAATGCCTTGGGTTAGAGAATCATGGAGTGTTTTCAGGAGCATCCTTATGCCTAAGGTGGTCCTTTAATTATTCTTGCTTCAAGTTTCTTTAGGTGAAAACTTCTGTGACCTTGCTTGCCAACTTGAGTTGACCAAGAATTACTCCTTGAGGAAAATTTTGGCTCTGCCCCGGGGTTCTCCTTTGCTCACCTCCAAGCTGGAAAGAAATAGCCTTCTTTTCAGCTAAGCTTCTTTATTAGGCCCCTTAATTCTCTAAAGAGGACAATCCTTCCTGTCAGTTTAGTTGGCTGTGCAAATTCATGGCTTCCTACTGGAATACATTCTTGGTATTACTCAAGCAGTGCAATTCCCTCTCAGGGAACATAACCCTGAATTTGCTGCTGCTCAAATTCAACAACATCTGGCTAAGAGAAATGGTATGCATGGAGTGTCATAGGTCTAGTGCCCAGGCATCTGTTCTTACAAATACCTCTGGTGATTTCCCACATACAGGCAGAGTCAAGAACCATTGCTCCAGATGTTGCCATAACCATCCCAAATTGCACGCAACTGACAGAGACAGAGGTACCTGAACAGTGGCCAACCACAGAATTGCATTTTTTTTTACTTGTCTTTTGGCAGGCTATCACTAAAGAATATTGTAGAAACTAACCTTCCAACTGTACACAGAGATCACCAAAAGGCCATTACTGAAATACCTGTTTGTAAAACTGTAGATGCCTCTCTTTGAGGGTCCTTGGAGAAAAGCCTTCTTTCTGGCATCAGGACTGGGAGCAACTACACTTCTTTGGACCAATGGGCCGGTTTCTATTTTGCAAATCTTGTGAATCATCATGTTTCTCTCCTCGCCTTGAATTCTAGACAGTTTGGAACCCGCCTGTGGCATGGCTTGGCCGTTTATAGGATTTGATATTGTGGACTCATCAACTCTAACCTAGTCAAAATAGCTTCTTGCTCTGATATGCACTATTTATAATCTATTTTATTTTCTGTATTCTATTTATCTTCTTATGCCATTTTGACGTTCTTCAGAAATAACACAAAATAAGCAAGAAAACAATACTTTTTAAAAGTAGTTGGAGTCGGGGATTCTGACGGAAGAAGCCTCATTATATGGTGCTGTCACCATCTGAAAGCAGCAAAGTCAGAAAAGGAAGGTGCTAGGAAGTGGAGAAAACATTTTTCTTGACTTCTTCAAAGCTGGAGGAAAGGAATACGAAGGTAAAGCACTTGAGAAAATGAATACTTTGTTTTCTCCACTTCATCTATCTCTACGATAGTCTAGAAGAGACTATGGCTATTTTGAAACTTACCTTAAAAAGGATATCTGTACACATTGCTTTTCCATGAGTTATTATCGGTTCTTGATCTTCACCTTTTCCATCCCAACAGTCAAGTTCAACGCATCTAGGCACACAGTGAAATTACAAGACTGAGCCCTTACAAAAAAATACTGCGTGTGTGTGCAAATTAAAAGGAGAGACATCAAAAGAAGTTGTTTTCTTATAGAAGCAGAACATGGGTTGAGATAAGTAACATGATTATTTCATGGGGTATACAGGTTAAAATCACATTATATTCTTTATCTTGTTGCTGTCATGAAAAAGGGACTGTCAGAGATGAAGTCAGACTTTAGAGATACAACCACCAGTGAGGTTCTAGATGAAATTCCAGTCATGACAAATCTACAGTGAAGGACAATTTGGGGACAGTTGGGAACATCTGAATGCAGGCCAGGTTTTAGATGATGTTAAGGAACAGTTTTGAAAAATTTTGTTAGGTGAAATGATGTTACTTTGGCCATAAAAGAAAATGTTCTCATTGTGTCAAGTATTCAGAGGACGAAGTAGTGATGTCATTTCCTTAGAGTCTCTCCATACACAAAAAATAGTGAGCTATTAAAAATAAGGTATGGCTATTAATAACCAAGAAAAATATATCATAATGTAACTACATTTCTTATTTTTCACTTTCAGCATTTTTTCCATATTTTAAACTTCAAATATTTGCCAATTTCCACAGAAGGAAAACCATTTTCAATAATCTTCATTCTCAGAGAACGACATTTTAAGACTTCTAACATTAAGTAGAGCTAAATTTGCAAATGCTTCAGACCAATAAGAAACTTAACATGACTTCTTGAAAATTTTTTTTTTGCAATTTTGAGGGGGGGGATATTTGTTTACTTATTTGAGGGGGGATATTAAAAAATTTATAGTAAAAACTATCTTTTGGCCCCTAGGATTCTAGAACTTTCTGGAGCAAAGATTATCTGTTCTTTTTCAAGGTTACATGACCAGCATAATCAATTAAAGAGAAGGAAAAAATGTCCTTTCATTTGGAATACTACTTCCTACTTTTTAGAGCAAAATCTTAAATTGAAGGGCATTATATTAAAAAAAACAAAACAAAACAAAAAACTGTCCAGAGTTTCTGACCTGCAACCAGCCAGGAGAACCTGTCTGTACATTTCTACTGAAGATTTCCCGCCAAACTGTCGGCCCGTGAGATAGGTGTTATGGGAAGAACTGATGAAGTAGTGGGCCAGAGGATGGTCCATTTCTTGGTAAAGTTCTAAACGATCCAGGAAGACTGGGGCATTTTCATCTGACATCAGGTATCTGCAAAACCCATCGCTTGATATGAGGCCTGGGGGAAAAAAGAACAGCTAGTAGACATGTGGCTCGGAAGATACACCGCTCACATTTTTCTTCATGTAAGTTGAGGCAGCTTAATCTAGAATAAATTCTTCTCATTCTCTTTCCCAAGAACCTTCATCCTTTGGAACTTGAACAAAGTAACAGAGTTGCACATGACAAGTAACCTAACCCATTCCACAAGACAGGGCACTTTCTGCTTTTGTAAGTAGGATGACAGAAGCACAGATTCCTTGAGCTCAGAATCATAACACCAGGAGTTGTAGCAACCAGGGGTCAAGGGACCTTTTTCAGTTCTGCTTCTACCACTCACTCCCTACGTTCTTGGGTCTCAACCTCCTCTTTTGGCAAATGGGGAAGAAATACTGGCCACACCCGCTTTCCAGGACTATCCTGAATGATAAAGGACAAGACATACGAGAGGGAGTCTTAAAAAAGTGGAAAAGACGGGGGCACCGGGGTGGCTCAGTAGGTTAAGCATTGCCTCTTGAACTCAGCTCAGGCCTTGATCTTGGGGTCGTGAGTTCAAACCCTACGTTGGGCTCAGGTCGAAAACCTACAACTGTAGGGCACTACTGTTCTCACTGGATTGGAGAAGGAATAAGCAACCTCTCTGGGTTTAAACAATTCATTTCTCCTCTTTTATCTATGCACAGGGTGTAGGACTGGTGAGAAGAGTATTTAGTCATCACTGAAATGTGCAGTGGCCCTAAGAGCCACTGTTCATTTCGGTTAGTCCTTTCTGATACAAGGCCGGTCCCCTGTGGTCTCAGGAGAAGTGATCAATATTTCTACATCGCCCACCCCAACAACCACCAACTGCCTCAGCCTTTTGGGTAATTTATTTATTTTTTTTAGCCTTTTGTTTTTACTTAAGCATTTGCAAGTTATGAACGGATTTCAAGCTTATAAAGAAGTACAGGTGATAGCGTAATAAATAACTATGGACCCAGACCACAGCTTCATAACATCTTCCCTTATTTACATATTCCAGAGGAATACATAATTACGGATGCCTCTGTAGCACCCTGGCCTCCCACCCTCCATTCTACTGCAGTTCCTCTTTCTAGTCCCTTGTAGACAACCACTCCCGACTTTTTGTATTGAACATTCTCCAAATGACTTTGTAACTCTACATATGCCTGTCTCCAAACCATAGGTAGTTGTGAATATTTAAAAGATTGTATAAAAAAATAGTCCATTATTTGCATATGCAAATTCGCTAATGTTACATTTTCTTATAACTGATTCAGTTAATATAAACAGCTCGTGGTCATTTATTTTCCCCTGAATAATGTAGAGCAGTAGGTATGGGGGTGGTACGTAGGACTGTAGAATGTAGAATAGGTCCATGTCTGAATACATCCATTTATTGTCCATGATTCTGTTGATGGGTATTTAGGCAATTTCTAACTATAATTAAACATACTACAATAAAAATCTGTGCACCTTTCTCCTTGGGCACACACATCCATTCTAACAGCAAGTACTTTTGAAGGCACTGGGACAGAAGAAGTGATGGGAGAACCAGCCTTCACAAAACATACTATGGGAAAGAGAACAAATAAATTAGCAAATAAATATAAGTATAATGTAATGTCATGCAAGTGCTAGAAAGAAATAGAAAGCAGGGAATGAAGGTGATCAAGAATGCCTAAGATGCTGTGTTAGATACAGGGCCAGCCAAAGCCCTTCTGAGGAGGTCACACTGATGAAGAGGGAGCAAGCCGCATGCAGTCTGGGGAATCATCCCAAGTAGGACAGGCAAGTGTGAAGACCTTGACACAGGAGTGTGTGACCAAGGGGAGAGGGAGTTAGAAATGAGGCTAGAGAGGAAGCCAAAAGCTACATTAGTTGGCCTGAAGTCTTCGCTAAGTACTGTGGGTTTTACTCTAAGTGTGTTGGGAAGCTATTCCAAAGAGTGGAATAATATGATTAGATTTAGTTTTCAATGGTTTAGTCTGGCTGTTGTGTGGAACATAAACTGTAGGGCACCAAGTAGAAAGAAGACTAGTTAAAAGTCAGTTGCCATCATCTAGGACGACATGATGTAGGCATGGATAGACCAATGAAGGCAGAGATGGTGAGAAGTGATTTATTCAGGACTTATTCTGAGGATAGATCTGGGAGGTTTTACTGATGGATCAGAAGTGACATGAAAGAACAACAACAACAACAACAACAACAAAAGAACAAAAGCAAGTCAAGGAAGATTCCAAGAGTTTTGGCCTAAAAGTTCAGGTAACATTCATGGTAACATTTATTTTCCAGGCTGAGAAGGGAACAGGTCTGAGGGCAGGGAGAATCAAAACATGTTGTACATATATATTTGAAATGCCCATCAGTATCCAAATGGAAGACTCCAGCAGGTCTGCAGTTGAAGTTAGAGGTCAGAAGTGGAGAATTTGAAAGTCATGTGTGTAGAAGAAATTTAAAGCCACTGACTGGGGTGAGTGTGCTTCCGCTGACATCCAGAGCTGGGACCAAGAAGGGAGGGTATCTAGGACACACACGTGGAGGTGGATAGGCTGGGCTGTAGAAGGGCATGTTTTCTACTCTTCCCCTCATTGCCAAAATATTCAAAAAGGTGGTTTTTTGTAACAGTTTAAGCTTCTCCCAGAAGTTTATAATGCCTTTGCACCCCATTCTCACCCATACTTAATAATGGTAGACTTTAACATTTCTGTCGTTTATGATTTGGTGAAGCTATGATTTTTAGATGCATCAATGCAATTTCATAAACATTAGGGTCTGGAAGGACTTTAGAAATAATGAAAGATACACCTCTATCATAACATTTATCATACTGCCAAGGAACTACTGAGCCTTGTCCTTCAACAACTCTCTTACTTTTGAATCCCCAACATCTGGTCCAGAGCTTGGCAACCAGTCAGCCCTCTGTAAACTTCAAGAAATGAAGGTAGGGGAGCAGAATATTAGTTGGATGACTGTATGAGCTCCACTGTGTTATGAGCAGGGAAACTGAGGCCCAGGAATAGGGTCCCTTGCTCAAGGTCACACAGTGACAGGACAGCAACAAGAATCAAATCAAATATTGCAAGGTGTTACATGAGCTATCAGCCACTCCTCCCTTCACTTTAATCCCAAGCAGTACAGAATAAATACTACTACTCAAGAGTGTTGGCATTAAGGTAAATAAGGAAGCACTCATGCTGGAAGGAGTTACTTGCTGGAAGGCCCTAGCAGGAAGTGTAAGTCTAAGACTATTTGACTTGGAAACAGACCAGGCTGGGTCATGTGGTGTGGTGGGCCAGCATGAATATACATGGGTTCCATGTGGGTCCAGAGATTATATAAACCTTTTAGCCACATTCACTGAGACACAAAGAAAAAAGAACATGGAAACTGAGGCCATACTACCCAGGGACACATGGGAAACATAGAACTTGAACCTGAATCCCCCTTCAACCCTCCACTGGGACACAAGGCTGAGGCTCAGGTAGCTCTTGTCTCAGGACCTCCTGTCCAATTATAGTAGCATCACCTCTCCCATCCTTTGCAGGTGCCTCCCTCTGCTACAAGACTGATCTTCAACTTCCTCTCCATGCCTTTTCTTTGTCAAATACTGGAACGGACAGCACAATGCTTCCAATGGTTCATTGAAAGAGACAAATATTCAGAAACCCTAATAACTGATTCCTGACCATTTAATTTCCTATCAGTTGCATTTGTATTCCATAACAGCGGTCAAGTGATGGGTAGGCTCATCAAATCATGTATTAAAATTGACTCGGCTTGGCAAAACAAAAGGGAGAAAGAGAAGATATAAACTTTTATAAGACGTAAAATTCCTCCCAAGCTGGCAAACAGAGACCATATGGGCATTTTTGCAGTTTAAGCATTAAGCAATACCAAAGATCAAATGTGAGAGATTACAACGGGGAAAATATCACTAACATGTGTTTAAAATACAGTAAGTTTACATTATGCCTCAGGCAGCATGAGCAAATTCTAATGTAAGGTAAAATTTATACTAACTTAAAACAGGGAAAAAAAAAAATCAGTCCATTAAAAATTCTTGGCTCTAGGGAGCTCCAAAGCAGTTAAGATGTCGTTAACTAAAAATCCAAGAATGTTTAAAGTTGCATAGTCTTACTTTTTCTTTAATAAAGAAAATTGTCTTTTTTCACTTTTGTTACCTTTTTTCTTCAAATCTTCATCGGGCTCATACATCTCGATGATCTGCATTGCCCTTTTAGCATCGTAAAATGGGAATAAAATTTCATTCAGTCGAGGGTCTCGCTGATGCTATGATGAGAAAATAACCTCATTTAGGTTGACATTTCTCACCCTTGGGTCATAACACATCATTAAAGTACATAATTTCTAAAATAAGGTCTATTTAGAATATCACATTTATAGTTACAAAGATAGGATCTCACTGTCCTACTGTCTTTCTCCCTAAAATATACTTCAAAAAGTCCAACTTTGGGAATGCTTTGTTGGTTTCCCTCACTGAACTAAAAAGAAATACAGAATATATATATTTTTTCCTTCATAAGCTCAAAGATATATAAAATGGTGTGCATGTCAATTGTACTGTCTTCTAGTTCCCATACCACAGGTGAGAGATTTAGCATAAATATCTATAAAAAATGAGGTCAAAAATCTTTGGGGGAAAAAAAGGGAAAAACAAAAGCAAAAACCAAAAAAAAAAAACAATAAAAAAAAACAAAAAATACGAACCCCACAAAAAAACCCCCAAAACCCAAAAACCAAAAGCCAAAAAACAAAAACAAAAACCCAAATAACTCAAATTGCTAATGTACTAACTTAAGTGCCCAAAAAGAAAAACAATAGTAACAACAACAACAACAAAAATCCCTAGATTAAAACAGGCAAACATCATTTCATTTTCTTTTTTTTTTAAACATAAAGAAAAGTTTTCTTGGGCAGTCTGCAAACTTCATTTTCTTGAGTAAATATCAAATCAAAAAGTTATAATAATGATGACAATTAATCAGCACAAGGATATGTATCAATTATTGACAATATGAAAATCTGTATTTGAATATCAGTAGTTCAGAAAGTCTTTTTCACTATGAATTAGAACTGGGTTTGCCCTGAGGAAATTCTCTGGGCAAGGCAAGTCCGTGAATGATTAAGGCACCTAGGAAGCTGGCGATGCCATTCTTTTCAAATCAGCACCTGGATGCTCAGAGTACTATTGGAGACACCAGGAAAAATGCCATTTCTGCAGTTCTGTCATCCAAACTTCACAGCAGTGGCGAAAAAAGTCCAATTTACTGACTCAGCTTCAGTTGTGTGTGTGT
Source organism: Mustela lutreola (assembly GCF_030435805.1). Classification (NCBI taxonomy): domain Eukaryota; kingdom Metazoa; phylum Chordata; class Mammalia; order Carnivora; family Mustelidae; genus Mustela; species Mustela lutreola. The sequence continues at coordinate 34,793,804 of NC_081298.1, read as the reverse complement.
GTGTGTGTGTGTGTGTATGTGTGCTGTGTGTGTGTGCTGTGTGTGTGTGTGTGTGTGTCTATATCTGGAGGCAGTGGGTCCATGAAACTTCCTTAATGTTCACCGTGACTTGGACCCTGGTCATTCATTAAATCTGTAACTTCCATGGCAATAATGGGACATAAGCAGATGTGAGCAAAACCTGGTCAACAGGTAGAACCTTGGCAACATTTCTTTACCCAAATATATGCACAGACGTTGGAAAACAGTATTGAGATGTTGTTTGAGAAACAACTGTGAAAGGTTCATATGGATTTCCCTTCCCCATTTGTTGTGAAATGAAAGTCTGAAAAGTGGGTAACACAGAATGAATGCCTTTGGCCAACGCAACACGCACGACATGATTTCCTCCAGCACTGGTGGCCTAGCCTAGTCTGGTCCTCCCAACTCTTCGCCCAGCCAAGAGTGTTAACTCATAAGGAATCGGTATCTTTTGGTCAGTTTATCCCAATGAAGCATGCTTCTGTTGTAATCTAAGAAATTACAGCTCACAACAGCTCACGTCCATGCACGTGCAAGAGCAGAAACTTATTTTAACAACAGGCCTGGAAACCATAAAAAAACAAAACTCGTGGGGCGTGCAGAGAGAAACCGTGAGGTGGACTGTGGAAGGCCAGGCACGTGAAGGCATGCTACAATCTTATTTATGAAACAGAGGGGCATCATGCAATTCTAGAGCCCGCTATTCGAGGCCATGACAAACACCACCCCTCCGGTGAGAAGGCATCGCTTTTAAAAACCAACAATTACACCAACGAACAGAAAACTCTTTCTAGGCACATTCCTTCTCCCGTCTGTAAAATACTGTCACGGAAGAAGATGGAGACGGGAGGAAAAGGACCTTTTTAGACCCAACTTCAGTCATTTTCACGGTTGGCCACTATGTTATGCTTTCTTATTAAAAGTAGGTTTTGTTTTTTTGTTTTTTTGTTTTTTTTTTTTTTGATTCAAAGTTATGCTCATTGGTAAGAATTCTAAAACTCATGGAGATGATGGGGGCAAATCCATATGAATTTAAAAAGTGAGAGAGGGAAGAGATTAAGCTGCAAAGGAGAGAAGAGATTATATTAGATAAAGAAGGGGGAACCCGGATGCTCCTAGGTGCTTTTTATATGCCTATATATGCCTGCGAGCCTGGTGTGACTTATAATGTGACCCGCTGATGGCAGCAGTGGCAGCGCCTGGCCCTGTAAGTTAAAATGCAGATTCTCAGGCCCCACCAAAGACCTACCAGATCTGATTCTCTGGGGTGGAACCCATGAAGCTGTGTTTTTAACAAGCTTTCCAGGTGATTCTGCTATATTCAAGCTTAAGAAACACTGCTCTAACATGTAAAAGTATGCATTTTTAACATATTTGTATTATCAGTAACACAAAAAAACCAATCAACCAACCCAAAGATCTACATCCTGCAAGGATAGAATGCTAAATCTTTGAGATGTCCTCCTAATTAAAGCCCACTGAAATTTAGTCCCAGGGCACAATATTCACTAGAACATCCTGTCTATCAGAAGCAAAAGCCAGGAAAACCAAGCCCTAAAATGGATATACTATCACCCCCTAATTGTACATTTGCAGCAAACAAGCATTAAAAGTGGACAGTACGAAACCGTATTTGTCTTTGCATTGTCCACCAGATAGCATGATCTTTGCTTCATTAAAGCTTTCGTGTTTCACAAAGAAAGCATAGCGCATTCTGGATAGTCCGAAGGCAAGGAAGAAGCTAAAAAAAATTTGCATTAGAGTCACAAAACGATCATGTTTATAGGAAATAGCAAAGAGGAAGAAGATCACTCCCAGGTGAACTCAGAGTAATGAGGTTGCAGAAGAGTCCCACACAGCCGTAAGCACAGTGGGGCAAATGGTCTACAATTCTGAGGGTTGACTGGTTTTCCGTGGGAATTTGGGGGAGTATTGAACCTACGACATTCACCTCTGGACCTCCAGAGCATTGCAAAGTGAGATCTAAACAACTTCTGAAAATAGGTCACAGAACTGTGCCCATATGCATGAGGAGACATGGGTCATCACTCCATTAGTATGTCCTTACTCTTACTGAGAAAAAGTATCATCAGGCTTTAACCCAAGCAGCACTGGGAGAGACAGATGTTGACCAAAAAATATTCAGATGAGATACAAAGAAGATAAAGGAATAATTTGCAAGAGGGGGCTTACCCAAAACACTAAATACCTCCTTTTCTTCCTGTGTCTATGTATTAAAGAATAAAGATATTATAAATGGAAAGTGATCACAAGCCCTTTCCTATGCAACAGCAAAATAAAACAAACAGGTCTAGCCCTAACATGATCATATAATGTGTGTGAGGCAGGGGGGAGATCACTAGCAACAAGTAAAACCGATTCTGGAAAATTGTGGTCATCTCAGACCTTTTCCTTCTTTTTCTCATCTCGATCTCTCTCTCCAGGCTTCCATGCATCTCCTGATTCTGTAGGCTGTCCCCATCAGTTATCACATTTGTGAGAGAATAAAGGTAAAACTGAAAGCAATTTGGCTTCTTATTGGAAATGTAGAAAGAGAAGTGAAATTCACTAAAGCTCAGGGACATTAATTCGCTCCACCACAGATAGCTGAGTTGGAAGTAGTATCTAACCACATGGCAACTCACAGTGTGTATATCTCTACAGGCTTCCTGAGGCTCTGGTTTACTATTTTCATAAAAACAGGAAGGAGAAAAGTTTCTCTGGGTCCACTGATGTGACCAAGAGGCAGAGCTGTAGCAAAATTTTAGATCTGAGTGCTGGATTTCCATGACTAAATCCATCATGGAGAATAATGGAAGGTATATGATGCTCACACTCTTCCCATCCACACTAAGCATTCTAAGGAGGAACCTAGGTAATTCACTAGGGCAGTGCTTCACAAACTTTAATATGCAGACAAATCACCTGGAGATGTTGTTAAATGCAGATTCCAAGTCAGTAGGTCTGGGGTGGGACCCAAGATTCTGCATTTCTAACAAGCTCCCACAGGATGCTGCTGCTGGTGGTCCATGGATCACACTTTGAGGGGATACTGAGAAGCAGATGAGAAGAAGGTCTAAAGGGAGGAGGTGGTGACCAAGAGAGTAAATGGCCAGTACTCTCTTCTCTCATTCCAGCTTCCTGGAAATACACATGAGTACACTGAACATAAAATTTTATCTAGAGAATAAAGGGATTTACAAGCTAGAAAGTGGTGGGTGGTAGCATGACTTTTTCCCCGTTACTTATTCTAATTGGTTAATGCTGGTATACACATGTCTATTGAATTTTGCTGTCAATCTCGTTATTCTGATGAACTCTTACTCAAAGAGTTTTTCAGTTGATAATTTTTGATAGGGTACTCAATCATCATCTTCAAACGATGAATAGAACCTTGTCCTTTTGCATTCACGAGACTCATTTATTTTTCCCATCTTATTGCATAATATGGTGCTTCTAACACAATGTTGAATTTTGGCTTGTTGACATGATTGTAGCTAAGGCATTTTGAAAACATTTGGATCTAAGCTTTTGGAGCCATAGACTCTTACACTGCAATGCCTGCTTCCTTCTTGAATGAATGCTATTTCCTTTCATTATGGGTTTTGAAGGTCATTCTGCCTAAAGCGTGCTTCTGATTTTGGAAAGAGGAGAATGGCCACTGTAGGATCCAAAAGAGGGTACAAGGAGCTGGCAGAATGTTTTCTAACTTTGACAAACTTCTTCAAGGGTACATTCAGATTGCTCTCTCGTCTTTCCAATTCCATTTGCTAGGATAGAAAAGGATGATATTTGGGCATTTAGATTAAAAACAAAGGCTGTACAAACTTATAGTTTCTATGGACAAACTTATAGTTTCTATGATCTAAAGAAATAAAGAATCACACTGATTCCATGTGTCCCAGCCCAAAAGGAAAGGTGCTTCCCTACCATGAGTGAGAAGCCAAGCAGAAGAAAATATAACAACACATGAGTGCTACTGGCCACTGTGATATTGATGTATAAAAGCTTATCAAATAATAAGTATTTGAAGAAAGAATTTGGATGGCAGAGCCAGGAAGCATGGATCGATCATATCTTTTAAAAATTAAATGTTACGTCTTAGACTCACAAAAATGACAAGTGATGACGGGGTAGGCTTACAGAAACAACCCATAAGAGAAAAGGCACGAGATAAGAGCCCACGAATGCCATGCCTGTCCTCAAGACTTCAGAATTTTTATTTTCATGCTGACATACATCATAAGGTCTCTGTCGTGTTTACTAGATGCCTGCATACCAGCTTCATCTCAGAGTAGGCAAAAGACCTTGTTCCTAGGAAGGAGCAAAGCAATGATACAGATTTTCTCTGTGCCTCCCAACAGTCTTCCCTCTTTAGCAAAAAGCAAGACTTTCCTGCCCATCTCACCAAAACTTAAGATGATCAGTGACCCAAAGTGCATGAAGAAGCTGAAGGAAATAAAAAAATACACCTTAAAAATAAAGCAGAAGAGGGGGAAGGAGTTAAAGGAAACAAAGCAAGGCAACTTAACTTCTGAGTGACAGTGGCACAGGAATGTGAATAATATCTGGGTAAAGATTATGAACATAGTAGTCACGTGACCAAAACTAGTGGGGTGGGAAAACTTGAAATGTCTTCAAGTGAAATCAATTCTGTATTGTACTGAGAGGCTTATTAAAAGTAGAGGCATCTGTGTGATAAACAGAATAGATAGTCTTCCCAGCACAAAGGCTATAGGCTCTGGTTATTTTAGCATTGACGGGGCGAGCCTACCAATGGGAAGTCACTGAGCCCTAACAGGGCAAGAAAACAGAAGCTCTTTGGCAAAGATGTGATTTGTCTCCACAAACTGCCAAATCACAGTCTGCCGGCTGCTGCCCATTCTTTGGGGCGAGACCTCATGTCTGGTGTGATACTCTCTCTTCAAAGCTTCTCCCTTTATATGGTATAATGGCTAAATTATACTAAAAACATTGTTTTGAAACAAAAATATATTGCCCATTCCATTAATGTGCTAGGAAAAAAAAAAGGACATTTTCCATTGTGGATCAGTAAGAGCTTCAGCGGGTTTCACTGAACAGAACAATCTTTCGTACGTGTAAAGAAAAAAAAAAGTTAATTTTAGTTGTCACAAAAGTTGCAACCATTATGTGTTCCAAAATATTTTTCTCTTGTGCTTCAGCGAATGTTGTCAACCAGTGCTGGTTGTTGCGTGAATCATATTCTAAATTGATCCCTAAACTTGTTATAAAAATAAAATGTAAAAATTTGACCCACCATCTAATTGACCTATTATGTACTATATTTTCACCCAGGAACTCCACTGTTGTGCTTGTTGTCAAAATATTCTCTTGGAACCTACGTATCGTTCTTACATGCAATCCATTAAGAGACAAAAATAAAGCTTTCCAGTCCATGCAAAGGTATGAGAAAAAGTTAGCAATGGAAAATCCGGCTACAGTGTGGGTAATTTCAATCCATTCTCTATTTAATGAGGTAGGAAGAGAAAAAAAAAAGTACCTTAAATATCATCTTGCAAAAACATAGACACATTTAATTAAATGAATATAGTATAAAATTCACACACACACACACACACACACACAGAACCAGAGCTATACATCACAGCAAGGAAACCAACAAAAAAAGCAGTGTGCAAAGCCGACGTGTAAGAAGTGCACGAACACAGGAGCAGCAGCTGATTTTTGCACCTGGTAAAGGAAGCCATATGGAAAGATCAGCAGGTCAGAAGCAAAGCGAACAGGGCAAATGGAAGCGGGCATGCAATGAAGACACTGGAGGAGGCAAGCCACTGCACACAGACTTTATGGAGTTAATGTATGAAAAAGCTTACTTCATTTAGAAAGCTCACTAATTGGTCTACCGTTAAATAATCAGTTTTGTCTCCATTGCTGAAAAGAAATTTATTAGAAAAAGTAAGTTTTTGTATATGATGCTACAGTAGGCACGATTTACATGTTGACATTTGTTGAGGATAATTCTAAACTTATCTTCTACCCCTGAAGTAGTGGTGCATTCTTAAAATGGCCAGAGACTGTTTGTAAGAACAAAAAACCAAAAACCAAAAAAAAAAAAAAAAAAAAAACCAAAAAACAAAAACAAAAACAAAAAAACCAACAACAACCCAACAACAAGAGAAAGAAAACACTCCCACTAGCTCATGGAAAATGTCTTCATTTCTTCCTTTTACCATTATAGAAAGCCGTTACTTTAAAAACAACATGTAAGTCATCCATTTGAGATAACTAGAATGAATGAACTTTTCCACAACATAATAACATTCCAAATCAAATCTAGTTAGTTCACATCATGGGTTAATACCTAAAGGAGCAGGTTAAAATTGTAGGTAGTTAGTAAAGCCAATGCAACGGGCGGAGGGGAGATCGTTCCAGGTGCTGCCATTAATTTTTGTAAAAGTTTCTCAAAAACTCAGAGCGAACTTTTACAGTGATAAGCTACGGGGTGAAAAATGGAACCCTAGCTACATAATCCTGGAGACTCTCAACATACTATATTCAAACATTACCACCAAAAAAAAAACATGTTTTAAAAGTCTAAAGGGACAAGAACATGACATTTTCTCAGAAGGAGAACTTACATTTTTTTAAAAAGATCCTCTATATCTGTCCGAGGACAAATCTTTTGTGTCAGTTCATAGAACTTTTCATAAGTAAATGCCGCAGGCTCAATTTCGTCATTCTGTAAAGAACAAAAGAGTGTCATAACTCATGCAACCTCTTTCTCCCTGGAGGGAAGGAATCTACTGGATCATGAAGCAAAGCAAATGACCACCTGGGATCCCAGGGCCTCTATCTTTGAGTCTTACTGAAAGAAGCCAGAAGGCCAATGCCGGCTGTGACCAGGCCATCCCGTCAGCACCCCGAGTGTGTAAACGGGTGTTTCCGGTGACACAGGGCAGCCGTGACTTGTGTGCTCAAACACTCACTGACTACAGCTGGGCTCCCTCTGGGAAACACTCCATAAAACAAACATAAAGAAATATTTCCTCTTTCTCTCCTTGACAGGGAAAAGCAAGTGCCTGCCTAAAGGACGCTGAATAAATCCAACCTAGTGATTACTTAGGCTTATCTTGCGAATTTTCACAAGACCCCATGAAGGAGCTCAGGACAACCAGGTAAAATTTTACTTCTCGATACTGAAGTTTGTATTTCCGATTGGATTTGTTAAAGTAGTAACAGGCTTAAGTCTTTCTTGCAGTCCATAAATTAATTCCAATTATTCAAATCCAAAGGGCCAGGAACGCAAATGGTTTGTGGAAGAAGGGGTGCTTTATAAAATACCCCACAGTCATCTTGAAGCACTGGTTATACTGGTCAGTTCAGGCTGACATTGTGCTTAGTCAAGGCAATGTGGTTGGGCTTCTCTAAGAAGCTTTCCAGGGGCGCCTGGGTTGCTCAGTCGGTTGGGTACCGGACTCTTGACTTCTGCTTGGATCATGATCCCAGGGTCTTAGGATTGAGCCCAGCATCCAGTTTTGCACTGGGCATGAAGCCTTCTTGAGATTCTCTCTCCCTCTGTGTGCCACCCCCCTCGCTCTGTCTCTCAAAAAATGAGTTTTCCAGAAGCTGTCTGAAAAAGCAGCCTGGCTGTCATTTCCTTTTCTTAATAAAACTGATTAAAACATTTTCAAGTACACTATTTGAATTTGAAAACATTTAGTTTAAAATGTCTAGAAAACAAAAGGCAGTCAGGCAGTCAGGCAGGCAGGCAGAAGCGAAAGCTACCTGTGCTTTACGTGACTGAAACCAGTTTTGAATCTAAACGACGTCAGTTGAACATAAATCAGCTGGCTTATTACATATGAGAACGTAAACAGACAAAATCATTTTAAAAACACATGGTTAAATGAATAAATACCTTTCCACTGGGAAGACCTAATTCCTTGAGTGCTTGAAAGATCACTTTTTCTGTTTTCCCCGATGCAAAGGTTCTAGTAATACTAGGGCAGAAAAGAAAGGGGGGAAGAAAAAGTCAAATTATTGTTAATTCTGTTTTCTGTGAGGCAAAAATCTAGCAATACTCAGGACTGTAGGATGGCAGGGAGAGAGGGGGAAGGGAAATACACTTAGTTTTCATTTCTAGGTATTTTTCACTTCCCTAACTAGCTCCCACAATATCCCTCTGGTTACACTCACGAGGCAATGTGATTCTCAGAAGGGTGTCCCCCCTGGATGTCCCAAGAAGCCCTGGACATACATACTGTTGGACCAAAACAATGACAAATGTTGGTCCTACCGAATAGCTTTCTCAGGAAAAAGGAATGTGGCAGATGGAATAGGTCTAGAATAAAGCTCATGTTGACGCTATCCAGGCTTGGGGGGAGAAACAGTCTCCTCTGAATTTCAGCCTCTGCTTGGGATGGCCCTTATACTTTGCTTTCATACTTACTTCAGCTGAGATGCACTATCAGATGAGTTTTTCATTTTTTTTTTAACATTTTATTTATTTAAGAAAGAGGGGGAGAACATGAGTGGGGGCGGGGAGGGGCAAAAGCAGAGAGAGAAGAAGACTCTCTGCTGAGCCAGGAACTCCCCAACAAGGCTCGATCCCAGGACCCTGAGATCATGACCTGAGCTGAAGTCAGATGCTTAAACGGACTGAACCACTCAGGTGTCCTTACATTTTTTTGAACTAAGTAAGCACCCTTGAGCTACACTGAAATGTTAGCTGCCTCAAAGATTAGGAAGTTTATTGAGAAAGGGATAGGCGTGGTGGGAAGGCGGGCGGGGGGGGGGGGGGACAGGGGAACACTCATTCAGTGTTTCAGTAGAATCTGGGTACTGCCCTAATACATGGTATTTCTGAATAAAGATGCCGCCCTTTAACCTGTATGGTGTACGTCAAGGCTAATAAAATGGGTAACACCTTAATAAGCCTGTTTCTCTTCTGATAAATACACTTGCAACACTCAGAATGACCTATTGAGGGGCGGAGCCGGTACCCTAGAATCCATTGTTGGCTGAGCTGTGCCTTAGCCAACCAACGGAGTCTTCATTCATTCTGTGGCTGGAAGCCTGGGGAGTCTGCCACCCTAATACCTGAAAGTCTAATTTCGCAAGTTCAGCCTCGACATGAGGGTAGAGCTGTTTCATGTGGAAAGCGTGGCTTTGGAAAGCCTCCTCTGTGAGCACAGGGGGGATTTGTAAGAGCACCTCCCCACACCCCACCCTGTCACACACTCTTCCATCCATGTTAAGTGGAAGCCAGCTCCCGATGTAAGCACGGAGAGCCAATTATTCTTGATGAGTAGGCGAGAGCACCTCTCCGAGTGCCCAGTACAGCTTCCCAAAATAGACTGGGGAGAGCTAACTTTAGGTAAAGGAATTGTTATGTGTTCATTCAAAGCTTTATTGTTTCATACTTGGTCCAAGAATACTTGGAGAAGTTCATTTTTAAGAATGGACACAGCAGCACTCGGCTCCAAGGAGGCCCACGGATTCTCTTTAACATATCTATAGACATGGTAGAGCGTACATATTTGACATCGAGTAACCTGGTTTCTAGTGTAGACGGTATTATGTCCACACTTTCCCACTTCTCTAGAGTTCATGGAATTTGGATACATTAAATTAGGTTGAGAAACAATTTAGCTGACCTTTGTAAAATAGGGGAAAGTAGCTAGCTATTCAATGTTCTCGCTCTCTCTCTCTCTTTTTTCTTTTTCATTTAATTATGTATTAATGTGAGAGCCAAAGGAGCCAGCATCTTCACAATCGGTGTGCCTGCAGGAGGAAACGGTCCACCTTGCTATCTCAGGGGTATCTTGGTGAACTTGAACCTCAGTTAGGTTCGGATAAGCATGAACAATGAGATGAGAACTGATCGACGTGGCCATGAACGTAGCTGGCACAGGGCCTGAGCCTTTCCAGCGAAACAGAAGTGGGTGCAGGGTCGAGGGAGGGAAGCGCAGGGAGGAAGGGGACAGTGTACAGGAATAGAATCTTTTGGCTAGAACTTACTGGAATGCCAAGAAATAAATAGGAAGCAGAATAAGAACATCTTGCAGGAGGAGGAGATACAAGCGTATGTATTTGGGGTAGAGGTGGGGGCACAGATCAAGAGATTGAGAGAGAAAGAAAAAAAACCAGGGCATCCGGTGCCAGGAGAGAGGAAAATCCATGTAGGAATATATTAGTGAGGGCAAAGTCAGAGCCCAACAACACAACTGTGCAAAAACCAGGGGCAAGAAGTAGCCATGTGGCTAGAGGGGCTTGTTCTCTGGCCCCCCCCCTTTCCTGAGGGGGCAATGTCACCAAGAATTTTCCCACCTCATTCAAAAAGAGACCAAACCCAGGATGGAAAATAGGAGCAAGGAAGTTGAATAAGAGTAAGACCATTCCCTCCCTCTATCTAATAAAGGGCCATATCGGACAGCTTAGGCCTCAAAATGGATTCCCTCAGGGGTAAGGCAGGTTATGGCGCAAAGGCAAATTCTTTGAGTTTCCAGTTACATTAGAGGCCCAGGAGAATGTCCTCTAACAGGTCCTGAGAGAAACGCCTTTTTTTTTTTTTTTTTAAAGATTTTATTTATTTATTTGACAGACAAAAATCACAAGTAGGCAGAGAGGCAGAGAGAGAGAGGAGGAAGCAGGCTCCCCGCTAAGTAGAAAGCCCCATGCGGGGCTCCATCCCAGGACACTGGGATCATAACCTGAGCTGAAGGCAGAGGTTTTAACCCACTGAGCCACCCAGGCTCCCTGAGAGAAATGCTTTTATCAAAGCCTATGGACATTTTAGATACCGTCATAGGCATTTGGTGGGAGAGTATTTATCAAGAACTGTGACTGATTCAACCCTTGCTATACACCCCCATGCCTACAAAGTACAAGTTAGGCTTCATGGCTAACAGGTACTCAGTGAGTTTTTGTTGAGTCAAAATAAACCACCTTCCCCAAAGGAAATGCTACAAAAGCAAATACACTTGAGTGGTGCCCAGTCCTATTAGAGTTCTGGTTCAATTCCATGTTCCAGCAGACTTTACAGGTGACTAAGACAGCAATGATTCTAGAAACCAAGTGAGTCACACTCTTTCCTTGCCCTCGATGGGCCTACAATTCACTGAGTGGTTTTAACACCATCTTTGCAAACATTCAGGGAGGGCTCATGTAGTCAAGCCTCAGTAGAGTCCTTCCTCAGTATAGTCCCCTTCATAGACAAGCTAAGCCTTTGGGACATAGATGGATTACACAGGAGCTGGGCTGCCATGACCATACCGGAAGCTCTCAGCCCTCTTTAATACAACAGTCTCCTTTAAGACTACTTCTAGCCAGAGCCCACAATTATCGTCTGGCTACCATTTCCCGACTCTCTAGCCACGGTTCCAACTCCAGGTTACAAGGAATAGAAAATGGCAAAGAAAAAGAGTGACTTTCAAAGCCTTAGGGTAGGAGGGACGATACTGAGTGTGAGTTTGAGAGAAAGACAGACTACATAAGATCATATACAGGGAGGTAAAAAGAGAGGGAGATAAAGAGTAAGACTTTCTTCATTAATCATTCGGACAATGTCCTGGATATTAAATTTCAGCTTATATTCAAGAGCAGGGGCCATTCCCAAGCTATGGAATAACTATGAAGCCAGATCTCTTCTAACAATATGCACACTATACTAATAGTTTCCATCTTCAGAACTCCAGAATGAAAGCGATGAAGTTGACATTTTAAAAGTGTTTACTCTTCATATCCATTAAAACATTCAGAACAACTTCCACCTAGCCCTTGGCAGCTCATCCACCAGGAGACTCATCTGCTTTTGTCTGGCTTGGTGTCAATTCTCCATCGACTCTGAACAAATGGCCCCTGAGTCACAGATGTCTTGTGTCAAACACCTGTTAATGCTGGCAGGCACCAAAGGGGTCATGTCAAAGCGAGCTAAAGAAAATGACAAAAGGATGGTAATCATTTTGGATGTGAACATACCCATAAAGATCTTTGAACCATACCAAAACTTCCAAGTTTGTCTAACAATGGCTTGATTAGAAGGATATATATAAATGAAACCCGAATTGCTAGTTAGAAGTGCTTCGATTGCAGTCTATGTGTTCTACTTTGTAGAACCATTTCACGAGCCTTATCTTGGAAGAAAAAGCAGGATGGTAAGGTATGTAAAAACAGAGCCAACCTAAAATTTCTGTTATCCACAGTGCTGTCTGTGCGAAGTTTGGGACTTATTACTTCAATATAGATTTTAAAGAAAAAAGGTACTATATGTTGGGCAGTAGGTGTAGAATGCTAGGATATATGAAAATAATTGTCCTGCTGTTGCTCAACAGAGCAAAGGATTTGAAAAAAAAAAAAAAAAAAAGAATTGGTGTAAAGTATCTTTGCCAACAATTATCAGTCAAGGGTGCGAGCAGGGCATTTTTTAAAAAAAAGATTTTATTTATTTATTTGACAGAAAAAGACACAGCAAGAGAGAAAACACAAGAAGGGGGAGTGGGAGAGGGAGAAGAAGGCTTCCCGCTGAGCAGGGAGCCCAGTGTGGGGCTCGATCCCAGGGCCCTGGGATCATGACCTGAGCCGAAGGCAGATGTTCAATGACTGAACCACCCAGGTACCCCCATCCTTTCCTTCCTTAAGATTTATTTATTTATTTTATCTCTAAGATCAAGGGCTTAAGCCAGGGTAGGCAGGGAGAAGAAGGGCAGAGGGAGAGGGAAAGAGAATTTTAAGTAGGCTTCACACTCAGCACAGAGCCCCACACAGGGCCTGATCTCTCTGAGATCAGGACCTGAGCTAAAATCAAGAGTTGGATGCTTAAGTGACTGAGCCACCCAGATGCCCCTGTTTTCTGCATTCTTGATTCCATTACCTTGGGCAGAGCAAGGGGGAAAAGTGACAGCTCTGAAGAGTGTGTGGTGGCAGGGAGAGTACACTTAGAGACCAAATGGCAAGAAGCCAAAGGTGTCCATGTGCGCCGCCCACCAGAGGAAGAACAAGGCCCCAACAGAGAAGAATCACGTCTCCACACAGTGGAGACACAGTCTACATACTTCCACTACAATACAATTTATAATAAAAACTTCTTTCAGTTTAGCTAATAGTTGCTCAGGGTAAGTCGATGAAAGACATTAAAATCCTAAGAAAAGTTGAAGATTAAAAAGAATACATCTTCAGATGTTCTTTGTCAAAGTAGAGTTAATGCTACCTATTCTTAGGAAAAATGCAAATTTACATCCACAAATGACTTTTAGAAACTGAACACGGCATTTGATGGACTGATTTAAACCAACCTTCCAGAAGCATCTTTAGTGAAAGCAATTAACAAGCACTTGTGGTGGGCTCTGTCTTTGGTCTGGTATCACAAGGGTTGGCCCAGGGTATGGAACCCAGACAGAAATGACTGACTTACCTCCTAACTGGAATTTTACCATTTGTGTTGGTCATAAATGCCAATTTCATCCAGCTGGAAAACAACCATGACAACACTGTTTCAATGTTTCTTAGGAGGAACACTTCAATTCAGCTAAGAACTTTTAAAGAAAGTTCATTCAAACAAACAACATTTATTCTGAAAACCAGAGACAGTATAATACACGGTGAGATCAATTTATGGTTATCAGGTTTGGCAAATACAGGAACCTCGGTTAAATCAATTTCAGAAAACAACCAATTTTTTTTTTTACAGGTATGTGCCAAATACTGCCCACGATATGCTTTTACTCAAAAATTGTTACTTATAGGAAATATAAATATAACTTGGAGTCCCGTATTTTTCCCAGCAACCCTAGATGAACTAGAAATTTGGGGGCTTACACTGAGCAAAACAATTTATAGGTACTTCTTTGCAACTGCTACTCTTAAAGCACCTGCCAAAGGGACCAAAAGTAAGGGTGAAGGTAGACAGAAGGCTGCCCTCTGTTCCTCCTGCTGGACAGTCCAAGGATTCACATCCTTGGTGCTGGGCCTGTTTGTGAGTGCAGGTTTATTCCTATAATTTCTTAGCATAGTTCCCTCTGTACCTACAGCTGCCAGTCCATGGCCTCTTGATGGCAGGGAGCCTGATTCCTCCCTAAATTCCTGATTTTTAAATAGGCTGACTTGGGCTTTGGCTGGGCTTTCTCCTTGAGTAACTTTCACTTCACTCCGATGGAATAACTTGGGAAGAGTTAAAAATCTACCACAGTGATCTCTCTCTGGATTTTGGATTCTGTGAGCTGGGGTAAGGTCCGCACGTTTGGATCCCTGACTGAGTGTTGAACAGTCCTTGGGGCCAGTGCTCCTTTCTGACGCTAGAAAAGGGAGCTCTAGTAAGTGCCTCTCTTGGCCACACTCCCCAATTCTCAGTCTCACACAACAGAGGCTCCAGCTACAATGGCACCCAACTACGGCCTGGGGCATGGAGAACTCTTTACCAGCACTCAGTCTGGGGCCTAGGACCCAAAAGACACTGGAGTTCCAGCATCTTCCTGCCAGCAACCACTCCTTTCTTATCAGTTTGGGCCATGGGTTGATCACACATGCCCTGCCAAGTGGCATGAAGAGTCCAGGTGTGTGTTGGGAACTTTTTCTCCATGTCGGGAGCATGGAAGGGAAAACAAGGATGATGTCGCCTGGACATCTATTAAGCCTTCATGTCCTAAACCGACCTTTTGCTTTTTAACATCCAAGAACAAAGAGTGATGTAAATAAAACTCACTGTTTCTTGAGGCAGGTCATTGGACTGACATTGTTGGCCCTGAAGTTGTGTATGATCGATCTCAGTCCTTCTACCCATTGCTGAAAGAGAAAGAAAAAAGCATTCCTGGTGAGCAAAATCCACAGGAACTGAAAATGGTGGTTTTTATTAGACAGCCCGTATCCACTCAGTATAAGAATAATATAAATTCTTATTTTATCTCCTCCCTGCCACAGAGCAATCTTCATTTTGCATGCCATACTTTATTCTTTAATAAACAGCTTTCATTCTTTCCGTGAAGATAAATGTAACATCTAGAGCATCATTAAACACTGGGTTGTCACAAAGGAATGCTGCCCACTGATTGACTTGTTAAACCTTCTATTTCCAGCCTGTTTAAATAGAAATCCTTTCTCAGCCACTGGCAATCTTCATTATTTCCAAGCAACGTTATACAACACATGATGACATATTTAGCTATTCCCATTTTTAGAGGATGAATGCATTTGGGGTTCATCAATTTTATCGTGGGATTCTATTTCAATCTAAGAATTTGGTACATAGCTTACCTGTCTGTGTTTTCCAGCAGAGCCTTAAAAAGGAAAGCATGCACGGATTGCCGGGGAATCCAGCGCAAACAGCAAAGGGCTTACATAATTTCTGTATAAGGTCTTGGACCTCAGTTTTAGTTCATAACATCACTCCATGGATTTACAAGGAAACGTGAAGGAAGACTGTTCATGGCAGTAAAGGAATTTGGGTCTGGTAAGGACATTCTATTAGAAAAGGTTGGCCCATGAATTAAGGCCAACTCTGCCCCTGAGTCCAATAACTGATGCCAATGAATGCCACACCAAGTTGCTAAAATAAAGAATCACACCCTTGGAAACATGTTTTGCAGCAAATTGATACTGGGGGGTGGAAACAGAGCTGAGGCCTCCACAAAAGCCAGTATCTTACCTTCTTTGGTTTATAGTCTGACTGCTGTAGCTCTGTGCTGAGAAAGGGAACATATTTGGGGATAGAGAATAGTAAAGACGTAAAGCCTACCTGCACTGTCCACTAGGCACATGTGACTATTTAAATTGAAACTGAATAAAGGTACAGTTCGGCGTCTCCATTTCACTCATCACATATCAAGAGCTCGAAAGCCGACATGGGGCCAGAGGCTTAATCCGCTGAGCCACCCAGGCGCCCCAATATTACCAGGTACTTTAATGTGGACTAGTGATTTAGTCCTTGCAAGGACCAGAGGTAAAGACTGAGTTCTGTAATGTGTGTGTGGTTTTAATTCACTGTGATAAAGTGCAAGTGACATTAAATTGAACAGCAGAATTATTTTTCAGTGAACAGTTCCATGGCATTATTCACAATGTTGTACAACCTTCACCACCATCCATCTCCAGAACTCTTTTTTTTTCTTGCAAAACTGAAACTCTGTCCCCATTACACAGCTCCCTATTTTCCTCTCCGTCCCTAACTCTGGCAACCACCATTCTATTTTCTGTCTCTATGAATCTGCCCTTCCTAGGTTCTTCATAAAAACGAATCATACAGTATTTGCTCTTTGACCAAGTGGACTGGTATAATGTCCTCAAGGCTCAGTCAGTTCACAGCATGTGTCAGAATTTCCTTCTTTGTAAAGGCTGAATAATACTCCGTTGGTTGTGTAGACCATTTTGTCTTCTTCATTCATCTATTGATGGACACCTGGGTTGCTACTGTGATTAATGGTGGCTATTGGAATGGATGCTTCTGTGAACACAGGTGTACCAATATCTCTTCAAGTGCCTGCCTTCAATATTTTGGAGTATATACTCTGAGGCAGAATTATTGGATCCTATGGTAATTTTTTTTTTTTTTTTCCTGAACCACCACGCTGATTCCCACGGCAGCCGTGTCATTTTCTATTCCCACCAACAGTGCATGTGGGTTCCGATTTCTTCACCTCCTTATTGACACCTGCTTTGTTTTGTTTTTCCTGGTTTTTTTTTTTTTTTTTCCATTATGAGAATAGTCATCCTAACGGGTAGGAGTCTAATGGAGAGTTTTGGCTTTCCTCTTTATGCTCCAGTCATACCTAACAGTTTTCTGAAGGGGGACTTAGGAGCCAAAAGAGGTCAGTTTCCTTCCACAACTAGAAAAGGCCATTTCCTGAGGACCATAAATAGCACTGAAAGCCTCATGATGGTGACACCAGGATTCTGAGGGAGGAGGAAAAAAGGCAATAGTAGAATTAAAGAAATGCCTTATTATTTTCATCATCAGGCTTTACTTCCTCTGTCAGGCTAAATATGGGACTATAACTCCCTGGGGACCATCAAATATCCTGCTGTTGGTCTAACAAACCACAGGCTCACACAGTTTCCCAAGAGGAGACAGAAAAACGTAAATAATTAGGTTGGCATTCACTGGGCAGCATTTTCTCAACCTGAAGGCTTGTTACGTGTCCCAAAACACAAAACAGAGTCCATGGTTTCCTAGGGCAAAGAACTGGGCAATTTCTGAGACTGTTCACTGGCTTTTTCTGAGCATCCTGATTTAGTTGTTCCTAAAAATAAATTACAGAGATACCAGACTTTGAGGAGGTTTAAACAACTCATCCATCTTTTGAAAATGTAATGCTGGTAAAGAAATCTTGTTTATTGCGACAGAAAGGTCTCCGGGAGTGACCTTTGAGGTCACCACTCCAGGGACAGTACTCATGCTTTAGTTAGTAGGAAATGCCACTGGAATCATCCTAGGCCCTAAAGGGCACCGGGGTGGGGGAGACTGTGGCTTCTTCTCTTTGTGATGATGAAAGTGAGGGTCAAGGGCCTTGCCCAAGATCACAGAGCAGCTGGCACAAGGCTGAGGGGCAGTAAGAAGTCTGTTTTTGTCTGCCCGTCCTTAGGGCGTGTTCACAACTTCTCCCTCCATGACATGGAAAAGTCCCATCAGGCCTTTCCTTTTCTCTACCGTCTCCCAGGTAATGGACACCTAGCATATTAAGGTCAAGGGGCCTTAGGAAATAATGTTCAGGGACGCCTGGGTGGCTCAGTTGGTTGGACGACTGCCTTCGGCTCAGGTCATGATCCTGGAATCCCGGGATCGAGTCCTGCATCGGGCTCCCGGCTCCATGGGGAGTCTGCTTCTCTCTCTGACCTTCTCCTCATTCATGCTCTCTCTCACTGTCTCTCTCTCAAGTAAATAAATAAAATCTTTAAAAAAAAAAAGGAAATAATGTTCAATGGTTTGTTTTGCTGTTTCTAACAAAGTAGATGAAATGCCAGCAGGTGTCAGTAGAGCCCTAGAGTTTAGCTGAAAAGTTGTACCGGGGTGAACTGGATACATAGAAACTTTGTTGAATGCTTCTAGATGAACAGAAGAAAAAAATAAAACAAAAAACTATGACTTAGGTGTGTTTCCCTGAATTGCTGAAAATAAGCACAGACATTGACAGTCTGTGTAATGCCCCAACTTTCATTTCCTATGCCCCAACTTCAAGCCCAGGACTGCATGTTTCTAGAAGGATCATTCCCTGACAGATGTTGCGCACACTCACTGGCTCAATGGTGACACACTTGAGATAGGATTCCTACTACGCTGGGTGCTTCCCTCTGGTCCGGCCATGCTGAGTGGGCCCATGCAGGAAAACCAGCCTAAAGGATCCACTGGATTCGGATGTCCAGTGCAGTTTCTCCCCGTCCCCACCAGGTTGTTCTCTTCATGTCTTCGATCTTTTCTAATTCTAACTTCAATTAAAGCTTATTTCAGCTCATCTTAGGAGAAAGGCAAGAAAGGTCCTTTCAGGGACTCTTGTGGGCTTGGATGGATGGCTTAGGAGAAAAGGAGGGAGAAAGAGAAGCTGCCTTTCATTTCCTCCTAGGGACTTACAACCTCCCCTCTGGGACTCCTTGTTCTGCATCCATTTTCCAGGCAAAGGGTGTTGGCCTCGCCCTTAGCGGTCTCCTTTGCACCCCCCCCCCAGCCCCCGGGGGGAGCACTGGACTGTCAAGGACAAAACAATCCTGTTCCCACTGAAAAAAGCAGCTGAAGGGCATAGACATAACAAAACAAAACCAAAAAATTATGAATTTACACAGGGTGTATACCTCCCTTTTTCCCTTTAAAAATATTTGGTAGGTTTTTTGTTGTTGTTGTTTATTTGCTTTTTTAAAGGTTAGGGAACCAGTATTCAAATGTCCTTTGCAAAAGAATGTAAAGCAAGAAAGTATATAGCAAAAAGTAAACATCACCTCAGATTCTATTACTGACATCAAGAGCAAGCCACTTGACAACATTTTGGTATTTGAACTCTAAGCCTTTTTTTATGTACATATAGCTTTGTCATCCTAAAATAACTAGTCCCATTACTTGCTAGTCAGTACCACGTCAGGTAGAGTTGATGTTCTTTTAACTCCATCTTAGCTCTAGGTTTTGTTCCAGAAGCGTCCTTTACAGTCTTTAGTCAAAACAGCATGTTGTCAAAGTAAAAAAATAACACAGACCCTGTGACACTCTCCAAGTGTGCTATGTGATTTTTTTTCTCCAAAGGGAACACTCCGTGGTATCACCCTTCATCTTTTGGTGGGTGGTTCTTCGCTCTCAAAGAGTTGGCTACTGGTGGAAGTGGTGGAGGCAATCTTAACTAAGTCTGCTCCAAGTTAACTACAGACTTGTTACGAGGGGTGTAGTCCAGGACAACAGCGTCACTTGGAATTGTTAAAAGGCAAATCAGGAGGCCCTATCTATGAAACCTGTCCCTAGGGCTGGGGAAGAGAAATCTGTGTTGAAATGAGCTTTCCAAATGGCTCTTTTGCAAATTTGCCTATAAAGGCACCGTTCTGAACCCAAGCCACGCAGACAAAAGGTTGGCTCCTAGACCAATACCATCAACATGTCCAGGTTGCTTGTTAGAACCACAAAATATTAGGTCTCATCCCACCGAGACCCACTGGATCAGAGTCCTCCTTTAATAAGATCCTGGGGACACGCGTGTGCACACGCCAGCTTGAGAAGCACAGATTTAGAAGAGGGCCCCTCCCACCTGGAGTATCTACTTCTGTTGCCCACCTAGGACGATCCGGGTTTCATTTCCTATGGGAGACGACGGTTTCCTACAGGGCTTTTGTCTGGGATATCTGGTCTTCTAGTAAGGGCTCTGGAAAGAGCTCCCCTCCAGTTCCCGACTTACCTTGTTTTTGTCCTATCCCTCCCTACCTGGGCTGAACAAATCTGCATTTGCTAGCATGTGACCTACTTGGGTTCACTAGCTTGCATGTGCAAACAGGAGGTAGCAAGACATTGCAGGGAGTGACTTTCACCTTCCCGATGTCCGCACTGTGAAAAGAATCAATGGACGGGGCCATCTGAGATGTTTAAAATATGGGACCTTCTCATAAACCCTGACCCGTGGAGAGCTTCTGTTTCTGGTTTTTTTGTTTAGGTACCTGGGGATCAGAAAAAGTCAAGGCAGATCTCAGCTGGCTATTCTCAAGGTGCTCAATTGCTCTAAACAGTTACTTACTCGTTATTTGCTCAAACAACATGAGCCAGGAATTTATAGAACTTGAAATACAGCCTTGATTCCACTGTACTGTGACTTCTGGTAATAAGATTCGTTTTACGGATGGGGTTCAGGGCGGGCCACCAGAATGTGCCACTTTGGCACTGCATTATTTTGAGCTGAAGACAATCAAGACCAGATAAACTCAAGAAGAGCTTTTTACCTCTCTCTTAACTGCCTAAAAGAATTTAGATAGAGGCTTGTACCAGGAAGAGAGCTATTACCAAAGATAACTATTTTCTTTTTCTTTCTTCTTCTTCTTTTTTTAAACACAAGAAAGTCTTCACCACAGGGCAGGACAACCATTTGTTTCCAAACATTTGCCTTTCTCATCTTCCTGTGAATTGTCTTCCTCACCTCTGAAGCCCCAGAGCCGTACCCCCTTTCTCCTTAGCTCAGGATGGCAAGTACACCTCAATTACCTGATTATCAGAGAGCCTTTCATATCTTGAGGGGCTTCTGTACACACGTAATTAGATTTCTTTTTCTCCTATTCATCTCTCTCTTATTAGAGGTGGATGTCTCAGCCAGGAGCCCAGAAAAGTAGAGGGAAATTCATTTTTCCTCCCTTAAATCCATGCATTAGAGACAAACTATGAAGCTTTCCAAGATTTCCACAGGGTCTAATGTTGCAGCAAGATAAGACTCTTTATAATGTGCTAGGATGTAAAATTGCAACTTCTCACAAAATTCCAGAGGAAGAATCAGAGTGGAGTAACTATCTTTATATTCAAGCAGAAACTTGGTTTTAGGAAGACATTTGAGCTTTAAAGAGTGTTATTAGACTGAAAAGACACTGTAGGTAGAACTCTACATATTTCCTCTAATGGGTTTATACATGTAAAAGGAAGGAAATGAATTCAGTTGTCAGGGTCAGGTATCGGTTGCCATTAAATTGTCGATACTGACCATTTCAAAGACAGGCCAAGCAAAAGCCATTTCCAGCTGGTACACTGTTACAACAATACTGTGTGGCTATTACTCAGAGACCAGATTAGTAGTTCCCAGAACTTGTTGTACCTTAGAAGCCTCTGGGGAGCCTATAAGACATTTCAGAAGCCTGGATGCCTCTCCTGGAGATTCTTATTAATAATCTGAGCCCAGTCGGACCATCAAGCTACCTTTTAGAGACTGTAGGTAATTCTAATGTGAACCTACAATGGAAGCACCACGGAACCAGACCACGTGCACTACATGTGGTGTAGGCCAGTATTTTTCAGACTTTACCCGGCATCTGGATCACTTGGGAAATTTTCTCAAGACAGATTAGGATTTAATAGGTCTACAGTGTCTTTCCTGAAGAGTCTACATTTCTTGCAATCTTCCAAGACAGGCCATGGGGGCTGGCATGACCTTCTGTGCCCTGTTCACACAAGAGGTGCAGCGTTTGGACGTCATTTCTAGAAAAAAATCACTTATCTTGTGCACGGTTAAGAAGTCCACTGATGAGAAAGCAGTCCTACTCTCCATTATGCTGGTTTTTCTCAAGTGGCCCTCCGATCAGCAGCATGAACATCCCCAAGGAGCATTATTAGAAGTGACAACTTTCAGGCCCCACCTAAAAATCTACAGATTTGGCCACACTGGGGATGGGGCCCAGTTACCTGCATTTTACCAGGCCCTGCAGGTGCCTCTAATGCCACAATCATGTGGTGCTAGTGTCAGAGCACCTGGTACTGATCACGGGTAAAGATAACCGAAGAACGTGCGGAGGTGGCCACAGGAGGACCGACTTGTCTGGTTTCGCTTTTTGAACAATTTTATTGAGGTACAATTTATATACGATGAATGGCCTAGGAGCTGCTGATTCAAAGTTCTTACATGCTACTAAGCATGCTTAGGGTAAGAGTACTGCCAAGGGAGACACTTTGAATTTTCAATCTTCACTCCCTTGTTTCGGATGAAATTCGCACAAAAATCGCAGTATGTGCTCAAGTATTTTAAAGAAAGTTACAAGCACCACGAAAGCGGAACCGGTGTCCAGAAGGAGGCTGGCTCAAGGGCCAGCATATCTAGTTGCTGGTGATGTTGTAGGATCTCAGGAGGCAGCAGGAGATGGCCCCGGGGAAGGCCCTTAGAAGTAACAGCCCCCCAGGACTGTGAGAGAGGGAAGCACAGCATCTGGACAGGTCGGATCTGAAAGTCTGGGCTTTGGTGAGAACATTTATTGAATAACTTCGATAGGAGCGCCTGGGTGGCTCGGTCGTTTAAGCCTCTGCCTTCAGCTCAGGTTATGATCCCAGGGTGCTGGGATCGAGTCCCGTGTGGAGCTCCCTGGCCAGCAGAGGGCCTGCTTCTTTCTCTCCCTGCCTCTTCCTCTCGCTCTGCCTGCTGCTCCCCCTGCTTGTGTTTTCTGTATCAAATAAATAAACAGAATCTTAAAAAATGAATGAATGAGTGAATGAAAGGTACAGAAACAAGACAGATGTCTGTTTCCCAGAACTAGGGTACTTATGCCCCCACTGGTCCAGCGATCAGGTCTGAGCGCCAGAGCTGGAGCCAACACAGCAGCAGGACTAAGTAAGAGCTGAGGGCCTGTGTTCTTAAAGTCTTGGTCCCTATGGTCTTCACCCCAGTGCTGAAACAGAGCCTGGCCCCGGGATGACCAAACCCCAGAGGCAGACACAGGAGAGCAGAGAGATTGGTGACTGATGCAGGACTTGACACCCCACCCCCACTCCGTTGCCAAAAATCACATTTTACTCCTCAAATGTGCTCATCTAAGATGCATTCTAAAATGATGTGGGAGCAGATCTACCAATGTCTGGATATCACAGACTGACTTCTACATCACATTAAGAAGAAAAAAATACAACTGTTTTCTCTTTCATATCAACAACTTCCTCCGCATTCTCTTAAGGAGAGAAAAACACAGGTAGAACATACAGAGTGTCAGTCATCAGGACAGATCTGTGACAGTGCTGGAAACTCCCTCCTGGCCGGGGACAGCAGGCAAACGGGCAGACAATGACAGCACTGACTGCAAGAACAAATCGGGCAGAGAAACCTGAAAGTCACCCCCGTTGCTATCCAGAGAGAGAGAGAGAAGAGGGGAAGATAACAGAGAGGCTGAAGAATCCCACACAAAATGCAGGAGCTCAACTTGCGATCCCAGATACAATCCAGCTGATAAGCCCCGGATGGAAGGGGAAATGAAGGAGCCTATAATGACCAGTGACGACCGACCAAAGCTAGTGCCCAAAGAGTCATGGGGATCTTGCAGAGAAAAACCCAAGGTCAGTCGAGGGACAACTCCATGGTAATCACAAAGGCCCTTGGGAAGTCAGTAATAATTCTGATAAAATTTTCAAATCTCAGAACCAAGACAGGAGCGAGGAAAAAGGGAAGAGGTTGCTCTTGGCCTGAGTGTCTTCCAGCAAACACAAGGTTTTCATCTGCTGTTCTCTGTCCTCAGAGGAAAGCTGATCAAGGTGAAAGGAGGAAGGTACCGAGTGCCATCGGAGTCTCCAGTCACCTGCAGAGCACGGGGCAGGAGTATTTGGGCAGGAACCCCGCTGCCAGAGATGGGTTTTGTGTGGCTGCGTGCAGAAGACAAGTGTGGATGGGCCTGGATAGTATCTGTCCTTTCCTAGGCAAGATTAGTTCAGTCACTCACAGATAGTCAAAACAGTCTGTCAGCCTGGCTGGTTATCTTGCCAACACTGGGAACAGTTAGGTCAAAAAGAACCTCTAAATAGTCCTAAGAAATGAGAGGACACTGTGCTGTTCTAGGTCATCGTTCAGAAGCTCAAGAGTGGAACTCCGCTACCAAATGGGTTTCTGTTCATTACCATTCCAAGAGACAACTTTTGCATCACTTAAGCCGGCTTTTACAGATACCCTGTAAACATGTCCTAGTGCATCTATAGAGCCCTGTCTCAAATAATCACATTTTATGCCAGGTATCTACTCCAAAAAATATGCTGTTGAAGGAATCATGCTAAGCCACCCAGAATATGCCACTTTGGTATAAAAATTATTTTGAGCTGAAAGCATCCGAATTCCTGAAATCCCTTATCTGACTACAAGCAGGGCCTTCCCCGAAAGAACCCCACTGTCAAAAATCCCCAACCAAGAGTGGCTCTAACCTTCCCTTCTGGAAGATGCAATGGTGACACCACACTCAGACACTGTCACAAAACTTTCATGTCTATCTATTTTCCTAAGGGCCCATTGATCTTTCCTAAAAAATCATCTGCTCTCCTGAAAGTTGCCTTTTGCTTCCTTTCTTTCCCTTCCTCAGAGGATGTACAAACCCCCAAATATCCCCGCTCCTTTGGGTATTTACTCTCTCATGTGAGGCTCCCATCCTGTGACCACTCAGGGTACTTGTCCAGACTCCTGGGGCGCACTGGTTGAGAGCTGTCCTTGTAAAGGGACTGAGCAGTGCTCTAGAAAAAGCACATGGCCACGTGCAGGGAGCCCGGGACACGGGGGCTAAGATCTGCATGAACTGTCCACCCTGCCTTGCTGAAGCCAGGGGGTGCCCCCGGCTTCATTTTGTGTACACAAAATGAAAAATGAATAAATTTGGGTGCCTTTTCTGTTAATTTGTCTCTTGTCAGTTTATTTAGTAAAGAGACCTAGCTGAAGAAACACAAAGAAAATCTAACCACAGCTATATACTCAGAATACATGAGCGCCTTACATTCACTTGTGCCTACAGACTTTAAGTAATACGCGATGTTCTTTCCTGACTAAGGTTAAGAGAGCACCTCCGCTCCTACAAATGCCAAAACACATTCAAAACCCCAGTGAGCATAACAGAAGAATTTCAAGATTTTAAGAAAACCAGGATACCCTCCTATGCCAGGTAGAAGCCAGTTTTGTGAAAGTGCCTTTGGGGTTCAATGGTCAAATGTGCAAAGTCCTGGTGGTAAGAAAAGCGTAAACAGCTGGTGAATTAAAAGATATTCATGGGGGGCTCAGTCTGTTAAGCATCTGCCTTTAGCTCAGTTCATGATCCCAAGGTCCTGGGATCGAGCCCCATGTCAGGCTTCCTGCCCAGCAGGGAGTCTGCTTCTCCTTCTGCCTCTGCCCGTCCCGTCCTCAGCTCCTGCTCTCTCTCTCAAATAAAATAAATAAAATCTTAAAAAAAAAAAAAATAGAAGGTATTCATGAAGTTGTTTCTCTGGCTGATACCTGTACTTACAACCCCTAAGTCATACTCCTACTACACGAACTGGCAGCTGATGTTGGCAAAGTAAGAAAGGCCAAAATGAACACTATCTCACCCTGCAGAAGCTCAGTGATAAATATAATCAAATCAGGGAACCTCTGCTGAACTCTGGCCTAGAGCTCTCAACCTACAGAGCATGGGCGCATCAAATCGAGAGGTACTCCCATAAGCTAATTAGGATTTTCAATATAAGATATCAAAAAGAATCTAAATCAGTGCGTTTTTGTTTCATTACCTTTCTCCGTTTTATGGTCGAGTCCCCTGACCTTCCCAGGCAACAAGAAAGGTGTGAGGCTAGAGGTGGTGTGAGGGGGAGGGGAATGTGGCAGCAGGAAAATGGAATCAAAAGCATATGTATGTAAAGATGAATCAATAAGGGGCAACTGGGCGGCTCAGTGGGTTAAGCCGCTGCCTTCGGCTCAGGTCATGATCTCAGGGTCCTGGGATACAGCCCCACATCGGGCTCTCTGCTTGGCGAGGAGCCTGCTTCCTCCTCCCGCTCTGCCTGCCTCTCTGCCTACTTGCGATCTCTGTCAAATAAATAAATAAAATCTTTTTTTTTAAAAAAAAGGTGAAACAATGAATGTCTAGATGACACCGCTTTCATACTTCTGGAAAACTATGGGACTGAGAATGCCTCTATGACACTGCTTGTTGACTTTCTCCTCCAACAAAGCAGTAGTTCTGGAAGGTTTTCATTTGTGTGCCTTCAATAGGCAAAAACAAACAAAGAAACAAAAAAGTTTGGTAAATAGTTCAATACCACGCCCTGTGTGTGGAGATTCACCCCAGAACATTACAGCGTCGTGGAATACTACGGTGAAGAAATCTAATAAGGCCCTCTTGGGCTTCGTTGACCAGGGAACCTCCTTTACATGTAGGCTATTTTGCAGAACCCCCCAATTTGGGAAGTGCTGGTGTATGATTTCAGCTCCCACAGATAAGACATTAACTTTTACCTCAAAAGTAGTGTAAAATTTTATAATGTTCAGGAGGAAGTCGCCGGGCGGTGACAGAATACAGAATCTGGAGGGAGGCCAATGCCTGCCAGGCTTTAAAACTCTGCTGCTTATGCTTATGGGCTGTGTGACCTTGGGCAAGTGACTCAACCTCTCTGGGCCTAGTTCTTCCTCTGTAAAATAGTAACAACCATGCCCATCCTACAGGATGTGAGAATGATATGAAGAATATATGGTCAAGCACTTTGAACATTACCTGGTATCCAATATAAACTAAAAAACCCCATGGCTGCTGCTCTTATTAATTATTGGGGGATCTCTGGTCAGCATTTCTGTAAAGGGCCAGAAAATATGTAGTTCAGGTTTTAAGAAGGCTGCTGGTGATTCTGTGTTGTACGGTTTTTATGTTTCATTAACGCTTTAAAAATGTCAAAGCTATTCTTAGCTCACTGGCCATACAACCTTGGGCTGAGGGGTGGGTTTGGCTCTGGGCTGCACTTTGCCAGCCCCCCATTATGATTATTAAACTCGTTCTAGATCATATTACTCAGGGGGTGAGGTGTCTGACCCATCTCCTCACGTACCCTATTCTTTATTGTTTTTTTTTAAGATTTTATTTATTTATTTGTCAGAGAGACAGAGAGAGCACAGGCAGAGTGGCAGGCAGAATCAGAGGGAGAAGCAGGCTCCCCGCGGAGCAAGGAGCCCGATGTGGGACTCGATCCCAGCACGCTGGGATCATGACCTGAGCCGAAAGCAGCTGCTTAACCAACTGAGCCACCCAGGTGTCCCCGTACCCTATTCTTTAAAGAAAACAAACCAGCATGTGTGAGCTCGTCTTCCACATACACTCTGTTCACGAGGCCCATCTCTGCCAGCAGGGAGACCTGGGGCTGAGTGGTAAGTAGAGAAGCAATTTAAAGCTAGTGACAGTTTCCTCTCCCAGGGGCCAAAATGTGAAATCCCAACTTCCTATTATGCTTCTGGAACAATCAGAAGCACTCATTTTGCATTCCCTTGGTGGAGTCATTTGATAACACTTGCAATTAGGGCAAAATGAGCTGCTTGGGGCTAGGCCTAGAGCACAGAGTCTCTTCTAGGAAACCTGTCAAGTTCATGACACACAGCAGAGAGAGCAACCCCCATCCTTCCCACCACCCCACCACCCCCGCTGCAATGAAAACCTGTCTCCCAAGAAGCCCCTGCATTCTGCCCAGAAGCCCCCAGGGGGCTGGAAGTTTTCTGAGGAAGACCGGGCAACACCAAGAAAATCCACCTCCAAGACCGCGGGGATTTACAATTATACCGAAGCCCAAGAAAAACACCGTTAGGACCAAGAAAATACATGTGATAAAATTTTAAGTAAAATACAGTACATGAAATTCTATAAAACAGCACAAGCCCAACTGTGTTTAGAAGAAAATTGTGTGAATTGAAAAGGCACACTGGGGTGGCTGGGCTGGGGTTGCAGGGAGTCAGGAATGGGGTTTCCTTTTTGGGGAAGATGAGATGTTTTTTCAAATTTTTATCACATGCCCCCATGCACAGCCTTCTGTCTTCTGGTGGACCGCACACTGTGGACCTCACCATAATGGGACCAGCAGCAAGTCCTGCCTCTTTTATGAAAATACTTCTCCCCTCTCCCTGTCTGACCACAGAAACTCCTTTCTTAGCAATGTGAGGACTGGCGTTGGCGCAGGTGATGTAACCCGTATTAAGCTAGGGATATCTACTTATACGCAAATGTCCTCCAAAGCAACTATGCCATATCCTCCTTGGCATCTAGTATATTTTCTCTTGCAAAGAGAGTCCTGAACCCTTAGAGGAGAAAATAACTTCCACGGTCACTGGGTACAACTTCCTTTTTTTTTTTTTTAAGATTTTACTTGAGAGAGAAAATTTTTTTATATTTTATAAATATATATATTTATAATTTATATATATATTATATTTAAATATTTGAGAGAAAGAAATCACAAGTAGACAGGGAGGCAGGGAGAGAGAGGAGGAAGCAGGCCCTCTGCTGAGCAGAGAGCCCGATGTGGGCCTTGATCCCAGGATGCTGAGATCAAGACCTGAGCCGAAGGCAGAGGCTTAACCCCCCGAGCCACCCAGGCGCCCTAACTTCTTACTTTTATCAATGAGAATAAAAAATCCCATGTACTGGAAATGATTTATCCAAGCTTAGAATTCATCAAAAAGTAATTCTTGGATGAGTAGCTGGATAAAAGAAGGTAAAAGGGAAAATAAAAACAAATGAAGCATCTTCATTTAAAATGCCAACAAAGTAAACACCTTAGGTAAAATATTAGCATTTATCTTACTCTAAGTGCCTTCATGTGGCATGCTGGCTGATGTCTACAGCTAAGGTTCTATCTAAATGAGCCACAGAGAGTCTGCCATTGGCGCATTGGTGTTTAAAAATGAATATATTTGTCAAAATTTTAGCATCAGGAGATTTCATGTAAAAATAAATCCAGAAGTCCAGTATCTCATGGAAAACACACCACCATCTTCAACCATCCAACAATCTCAAGGCGTATATTCTTATATCGTTGGAAAATTGACTGGAGACAGGTAGATGTTGCCCCCCCGCCTCCAGAGGGTGTATGAACACTCCAACTCACTACTGTCTATACCATCCCTTATTTGTCTTCATCTGGTACTTTTTCATTATTCAAATCATCTTCCTCTCTCCCACAGGCACCTGGGGTTGCAACTCACGGTCTAAAGGAACTACTACTTTTGGTATCACAGGGAGAAACTACGAAGTTGGGGCTGACAGTGTGCCACCGAGGAGACATGGAGGAACTGAGTTCTGGGACAGATGGTCTTGAAAAGCAAGACGAGAACCAAGGGAGCCACAGAGATGGAAGGTGGTCGTGGGTGGCCCACGGAGACAAGTTTCACCCATGCCACAGATGAACCAATGATCTCAGCCCTCCCTCCGAAGGCAGACAGAGAGTGGTGGTTTCAATAACCCAGCAATAAGTCAAATGAACCCCATTAACTTCATTTGCAAGAAGTGAGCGCCCAGGTAGGATGGGGGCATTGAAGCTTACAACACCTGCTCGCTCTTCTGCTGATCACAGCTCTGTCCTGAAGCAGGCCTTTTAACTGGCCCTCTCTGCTTCACTTCATAGGAATTCAAAATGGTTTAAAGTGAAAGCAAAACAAGAACATGCCAACTTTCAGCTTCAGAAACGTGAAAACACACACACGTCTCATGCCAGAGTAGAGCCTCAAAACCCACGGAAGCGATGCGGGGGGTGGGGGGGAAGAATTCAATCAATCAGGGTATCGGGGCTTGGGTGATAAGAAGCTGAGATTTACAATTTGGCTACTTCAGCATTCAGCGGACATTGGCTCAGGAGAGCCTGGACAGCCCAGGCAGTTTTTTAAAAGAGATGGATTTATTTATTTATTTTTTTTAAGATTTTATTTATTTATTTAACAGACAGAGATCACAAGTAGGCAGAGAGGCAGGCAGAGAGAGAGAGAGGAGGAATCAGGCTCCCTTCTGAGCAGAGAGCCTGATGTGGGACTCAGTCCCGGGACCCCGAGATCATGACCTGAGTCGAAGGCAGCGGCTTAACCCACTGAACCACCCAGGAGCCCAACAGAGATGGATTTAAATGCTCCTTACTGAGCAGTGCTTCTCACATGTGAGTGTACCCCAGAATCATCTGGAAGGCTCATGAAAACAAGGTTACCGATTCAGTAGGGCTGAGAATCCGTCTCTCTGATTCAGTTCCCAGAGACTGCTGGAGCTGCTCATCTGGGGACCAGGCTTGGAGAACCACTGGCATAGACAATACCATTAAAACTCTGTGCTCAATGAGTTATGCCTCTGCCTTCGGCTCAGGTCATGATCTCAGGGTCCTGGGACTGAGCCCCACATCGGGCTCTCTGCTCAGTGGGGAGCCTGCTTCCCCCTCCCTCTGCCAGCCTCTCTGCCTACTTGTGATCCCTCTTTGTGTCAAATGAATGAATAAAATCTTTAAAAAAACAAAACAAAACAAAACTCTGTATTGAGAAACATCATTTTGCCAGGGAGTGCTCTGAAAAAAAGCTATTGTTAGGGTCATGGGCATGAGTTCATTTTAATGGTGCTTTTGGGTGTTCTGAGGGAATTCTGAACAATGGCTAAGCCAGTGGAATCCACGGGTCTACAGATTAGCCTGTTTGCTGTGGTCAGTCAATTTGACAAAATAATTATTTGAGTTCACAGTCACTGTCAATTTCAGACTAAGCCCATTTGTACACTAAACCAACAGGACTCATACTTCACCTTGCTTGAGAATCCCATGGCAGGTTAGTTTAAAAAGAGATTATGGGGCTCAGCCCCCAGAATTCCAGATTTCTGGGATTGGGTAAATTTGCATTATGTAAGGGCTCTCCAAGCTCTGTGTTTGGTAAGAAAGAGAAAACCGAGGTGAGGGGAGGGAGGCTCTGCAGGGCCTTTCCCACGAAACTTTGCAGTTAGCCTTTCACTCAACATAATTCAAGCTCAGCAAAGTGGTTTTGGCCTTCAACCCAATCTACTAAAATAAGATTTTATTACCTCTAATAAACTACCTGACTTTATCTTTTTTGTATACAAAAGAGAACATGTAACATTTTTCTCATTTAACTTCTATAGTACTTTTTCATGGGCTTATTTGAGGACCTGGTTACAAAGCATAATTTATAGAGTTTGCCAAATATTTACAACCTGCACGAAGTATAATAAGCAGTCTGGAAATTGTCTAAATTCAGTCCAAATCTTTGCATTTTGAACCTCATAAAAACAGCTTATTTTTGTAATCAAAGGAAAATTCAACTTAGTATAAAATAACACACTTATTTTTGGGGATTTTAAATGAGGGCTGCATTTCCATCTTATGTACAGTGACTCTGTGATTTCAGTTTGCTGTGCAGCGCCAGCTGTAACTTAATGAAAGACATCTGAACTCCCTTCAACAAGCCAGAGACATAATCCTTCCAAGCTGGTTGCATTCTGAGAGAGAAAAAAATGCAGTAGAGAAACCGAGTTGCTTTTCTAACTAAGGAACGCAGTCACAATGTTCCATGTTATTTGCAAAGAGATGAGGATGAGCCAGGAAAGAAAAAAAAAGTATTATTACAGATCAGAAAAAGATTGGAAAATATCTTCTTCACGTGACTGCTTTTATTCCCAGGCACGTTAAGCTGCATATCTGAGTCACCTATTACCGAAAGGCACATATGTTTGAGGAAGAAATGCCAAGATCCGTTGGCCAAGCCTTTTAACTGAGGGTTAAGGAGAGGGGAAGAAAGCTAAATTTTCTAACTAGAATGACAGGAAGGATTTAGGCAAGCATAAAAATAATGATCCAAGCTGGAAAGAGGAAAGATACCAGGTGAAAACCTCCAGTCTTGATTCGCAACAACAGTCCCCGTGTCTCCTGCAGTGACTCTAAAAATAACATCATGGAATCCTAGACCTTCGGACTATCAGTACATCACATTTTCTGTGGCTTGTGGTCTAAAAAGCATTTTCCGAAATTTCCTTAGAGCTAAACGGTACGAAACTGGAGGTTATAGCAAGAGGGACCATATCTATCTATCTATCTATAGAATGATAGATATATAAATAGATCGATTGATCACCCGGGTTAGAATTTATCAATTCTGTTTATAGAAAGATCTCAGTGAAGCGGGTATTTATTAAGCACCTACTAAAAGTTGGGCACAACCATTCCAGATGTTGGGAATACAGCAGGCACAGGACATTGCCCTCATGTCAGCAGAGGAAGGGACTAAATGAATAAATGCTATGTAGCGATCAATGCTATGAAGATAATACAGCAGGGTAAGGAGTGAGGGTGAACCATGGGGTGGCAAGATGTGGAGCTGAGGCGATATTCCCGCAGAGAGGTGAGAAATGGGAGAGAGAAAGCAGTATGTGTTAAAAGCATCCCTCCAGCTGCTATTTTGAGAACAGACTCAAAGGGACCAGGCCAAGGCAGAGAATCCAGTGAAGGGAGACAGGATACGGGCTTGGATCATGCTATAGTCATGGTGATGGTGAGAAGCAGCTAGATTCTTGAGACAAGGGTGTGTGTCGACAATGGGCTGACCCGGGAGACAAGGAAGGCGTCCATGGTCTCAGCTGCTGGTGTGGACAGTGGGTGAAGGGTCTAGATTTGGACGTAAGTTTACAATACCAGTCAACATTTATTTTGTAGGGGAGAACAAGTGCAGAACTGAGATCAAATTTCTAAAGAGGTACAGCCGCAAGGCAACCTCTTAACTCAAAGCAGAGAAGGCAGCTAGAGAAAACTCAAGCCGAGCTATAAAGATGTTTTTTTTATATCTGTGTCCTCTTCTATGGAAGAAAAGCACAACCCTATTTTCACGTCATACATACTGGACAATATTTTGCATTTATTTGAAACCTCAACTCTGAGAAACTCAGATACTACATAAAAAATACTATGTATTGATTCTTAAAAATACCACTTGAAATAAGAAAAAAAAAATATCGGAGACCCCCTTGGGGAACAGGAAGAACAAAGAACATGAAATGTCTTGCTCAAAGTCAGGAAAGGTTCCTCTTCTGTGTGAAAGCTGGTTCTCCAGGGAGAGCCCACAAAGCTGAAAGTTGGCCCATTTGCCTGGATGAAAGGTTTGGTAAAGTTGTGTTTTGCTTTCTTTGTTTTGTTTTGTTTCTCCCAGAATGGGCAGGTCATCAGTGTCAGAAGAACCCAGGAATTAAGAAGAGGTTCAGGAATCTCATAGGATAAATACTCCCAAGCAACTTCTCTACTAGAAACTCTCTCGGTTTCTCTCTCACTGGTTTGACCAGTAATTGTCAGATGTTCACACAACAAGCAAAACTCTCTGACCACCCAGGGGGGGATGCTGAACTCTCATAGCAAGGTACTGTCCAGGTATGTTGAGACCCTTGGTTCTTACTTTGCATGCTTACTACGAGTTACTCATGTTTGTTACCAAACCTGTTTTGTCTGTTGCAATTTGAAAATTTTATGAGCTGGGACGCCTGGGTGGCTCAGTTGGTTAAATGACTGACTCCAGATTTCTGCTCAGGTCATGATCTTGGGGTCGTGGGATTAAGCCCCACATCAGGCTCCTTGCTCAGCCGGGAATCTGTTTATCTCCCTCTGCCTCTGCCCCTCTCCCCACTCATGCTCACACGCATGAGCGCTTGCTCCTCCTCTCAAATAAAGAGATAAATCCTTAAAGAAATAAAAATTATATGAACCCATGAAATACGTTTGTGGGAAGAAAGAGGGTTGTTGTTTCTCTAAGTTGGATATTTTGGAAAGATATCTTTAAAGGCAAGTTACATCATGTGATTTTTTTTTTTTTCCTCAAACTGAGCGAACAAAACAACTACAGGATTAAGGAAAGAAGTCCTACAACTGTAGGATTCTGCCGTCCCATTGCTCCACGGGTTGTCTTTAAAAGCCTCACTTCAATGCAACCAAACCGGGCATTTGAGACCATGCTTCACAGGCCCGATAAAGGCAAAAATACTTCATGAAAATACTTCATCCCTGACCTGAAAAGATTGGCCAACTACTGAACCCCATTTATATGCAAGTGTTTAAGGTCTGCATGTGTTATTTAAGAAAAATAATGACTTTCTTTAAATGATTCTTGTGATAAATTGACCAGGAACGCAGGGAAGGAAGATGAGAGCAGTTAGCTTACCCTACGGTACCATGACTCTAGGCTTGTAGGTCGTACTTAGGCTGAAGTGGTACATAGAGTCGTAAGTGCCATTTTAGGGACACTGGGCTGTCTCCACATTTCTCACCTGACCTGACGTGAGTTGTGAGTTCTGCCATCATTCTGACCTGACGCCGTTACATCTGTGTGTGTTCTGTATAAATCCTCTCGCCTCCGTGGCCTGCGTGTTCTGGTAGGGATACGAACACATCCGGAGGAACAGGAATAAAATGGAGGCGACAGGGAAAGTATCGTCCGTGCTGGAGGGAGTATTAGGATATGAATTAGCACAGTTAAGTTTTGAAATCAGGAAGCAGGCCAAATTACCCACATATATGTATACTCTATGAATAAGTTTTCCCAATGCCTTGGATAAAAACCATTTAAATGGGGCGCCTGGGTGGCTCAGTGGGTTAAGCCTCTGCCTTTGGCGCAGGTCATGATCCCAGAGTCCTGGGATTGAGCCCCGCATCAGGCTCTCTGCTCAGCAGGGAGCCTGCTTCCCTTCCTCTCTCTCTGCCTGCCTCTCTGCCTCCTTGTGATCTCGGTCTGTCAAATAAATAAATAAAATCTTTAAAAAAATGTATTTCTATTTTCCATAAAAATTATAGTTACAGGCGACACTAAAACAGAGTTAATTACTGAGATAATATGAAAGAATACCAGGAGACTTGTAGAGTAGGACCAGATAATGATGTACATCATTATACTAAACAATTACACAGAACTAGAGAACTGACTCAGTAGTAAAAGTGAAAACAAGTTTTTTCAATATCTCCTACTCTGTCAGTGGAAATGCTATTACGAGAAGAAACCTAAATCTTAACTTTCTGTCCTTACCCCTACTTCAAAGATACACATATCTACTATCTCCTAAGAAAGAGAGGTTTTGGAACATGGTTGTTAGATGAAATGGACTATGATTGATAGCACTAAACTCAGGAAAGCAAAAGGGTTATGAGATTTACTGGTCTGAGCCTTCTTTCCAGGACTGTACCTGCTCAGGACATCAGGCAGGAGTATCTCATGGGATATGAGAAAGCCCGAGTGTGAGGCCAGACTCTGATCCACCTGCTGTGTAGTCTAACGTGAGTTCTTTTAACTCCTTGGCCTCACTGAAAAATGATGTGGTAGGAAGTCCTTCCTAAACTCCATTTCTGGCTCTCATATTCTGGGACCCTGGCATCATCAGGGCTAACACTCATCCAAGACTTTCAATGAGTGATCCTGCACTAACTAACCACTTCCCAGGCAGTAACTCACGCAATACTCATGACATGTCTAACAGCAGAGGCTTTGGTATTATTCCCATTTCACAGATGAAGGAAATGGGGCACTGAGAGGTCCGTTGTCTAAGTCATGCAGCTGCTAGTGGAAGAGCAAGGAATTGAACCCAGCCCACCTGGTCCCGAAGCCCAAGCATACGGCTTGTAACATGACGAGATGACAAAAGCCAGAAGACACAGGTCTACAGAATGGTCTTTTTGCAAAATTTGGGGCAGCTCAACATCTGTATCTGATTAACGGAGCTTTTTCTTTATGAGTGGTCAGCATGGACTTCTGGGATTCAATGTTGCTATGGTAAACGGCCACTAAAAAAGACCTCTGCAGCAAAGAGGCAGGCATGAACTACAGAAAGCAGGAAAAATACACGTTTAGATCAGCAGGGTTCAAGGGACCAAACTGGCATCGATCTAAGCAAAATAATAAAAGAACTTGAAGGCTTTGAAATCTCTATTCTCCCAAAGCGAGGTAACTTGGAACAAGAGCACAAAACCAACAAAACCACCATGCGACAGAAACAAAGCCTCCCCTGTAATGTGGAGTATCCATTCCTGGCTCCAAAGTCGGAGTCCAGGAGCGGCTCGTACTTCCCTGCACATCTGAGTCATCTGCGGCAGGGAGCAGGAGGGGTCTTGTTAAAAAAATGAAGATTTTGGATCTGTAGGTCTGGGTGGACCTCAGACTCCCAGGTGTAAGGAGCTCCAAGGCGAGACTGTGTCACTGGAATGTGGATCATCCTTTGTGAGTTGGGGGTAAAGAGCTTAGAGGATCTCAGAGTCTGCAGAACTCAATTCTGCCACTGGGTAGCTCTGGTTAACAGTCAAGTCTTCTAAGCTTGGTTCTGTCCAATGAGCCTATCTATACATTCTTGTCTAGTCTAAAACCCGGTACCTATAATGATGACTTTCTCATTCAATCCTACATGGAGTTTCTTCTGGTAGCATTAAACAGGAAAATGAAATGCCTCCCACAGCCCCCGCACCTGGGTCTCTGTAACAGGAGAATCAAGGCTCAGGCCTTCTCACACCTGTTACAGAAAGATACTGAGAGCTCTGTGCAGAGCCACCCCCCAAAACAAATTTCTTGCAGAAAAGTGATTTATGTTTGAGGCTTTTTACTTTGGCCAAAAGCTCTTGGAGACTCACTTGCCAGGGCAATGGTACTCTGGGTACAGTATTAAAAGACAGATCATGACCCAATACTGTAATAACTTATAGGGGTGAGGGGGGGCGGAGCTTATATATCTTCACCATCTAGACCTATGCTATCCAGTATGGTAGCCATTAGCCACATGTAGCTATTGAGCACTTCAGATATAGCTAGGCTGAATTGAAAGTACATATCAGATCTTGGAGACATGCTATAAAAAGAACGTAAAATGTCATTAATTAATTTTACATGGGTTTTAAGTTAAAATGACAGTATTTAGGGTATACCATGAACAAATTGAATTTTACTGAAATTAATTTCACCTGCTCCTTCTTACTCTTTAAATGTGCCTGCTAGAAAGATTTAAATGATATCTGTGGCTTGATGGATATTTCTACTGGGCACTGCTGATCTAGTCCCTTGTAATTCAAACTGTGGTTCTCAGACCAGCGGGATGAGTATCAGGAGCCTGGGAGGGAGAATTCTGTCGCCATCTCAGACCTATCGAATCACCATGTCCCTTTTAACAAAATCCCGCGATTCCTGTGCACCTTCTAGTGTGACAGGTGCTGCGCTAGTTTCTCCTACAATATATTCTCAGACCTACTTGGATTCTTGGTATATTTAAGTGATACACTCAAAGAGTACTGTGCTTGCTGAATCTTCAACACCAACATTCCACCGAGGCAATGGAAATATGTTTTTTAAATTTTAAATTAAAGCTATTACAATACAATAGTACTATATAAATCAAAATTATACATGACATATTAGGCAGACCACATATATACATATAGGAAGGGGAAAGAGAAAGGAGGTTTTTTTCACTAAGGCTACCTTAGTTACTTCTGGATTTTCAGCCACCATGTATGTGAAACTGATGTTCACCAGATCTGTGCCGCTGCAAACACAAACTATCCGCCCTTCCAGATCATTCTCTGACTTTCCAACAGCTTCGAGAGCGGCCAGGATTTTGGGATCCTGTGTAAATTACACAAATAGGAAAAAATTGTTAGAACACAGAACATGGAGGGAACATGCTCATTTGATGTAAAAACACACAGAAGGACAAACATTTTCTTTCTAACGAAAAATGCCCTGATATGCAGCATTATCCTTTTTTAAAAAAAAAATTTTACTGTGTTATGTTAATCACCATAAAATACATCATTGGTTTTTGATGCAGTGTTCTAAGATTCATTGTTTATGTGCAACACCCAGTGCTCCGTGCACTACGTGCCCTCCATAATACCCACCACCAGGCTCCCCATCCCCTCATCCCAGTCCCCTCTGAAACCTTCCGTTTGTTTCTCGGAGTCCACAGTCTCTCATGGTTTGTCTCCCCCTCTGGCTTCCCCCGATTCAGTTTTCTTTTTCTTCTCCCTTATGCTTCACAAGTAAGTGAAACCATATAATTGACTTTCTCTGCTTGACTTATTTCACTCAGCATGATCTCATCTAGTCCCATCCATGTCGATGCAAACGTTCGGTATTCAACCTTTCTGAATGTTGTGTAATATTCCATTGTATATATGGACCAGATCTTCTTTATCCATTTGTCTGTTGAAGGGCATCTTGGCTCTTTCCACAGTTTGGCAACTGTGGCCATTGCTGCTATGAACATTGGGGTACAGATGGCCCTTCTTTTCACTCCATCTGTATCTTTGGGGTAAATACCCAGGAGTGCAATACACAGAAGGACAAATGTTTTCTTTCTGTCAAAAAATGCCCTTATATGTAGCATTATTCTAAAACATATAGAGGGAAAAGCTGCAATACTACACACTACCTGAACTCATTTGGTAAGAAAAGTATTCTAATATTACTGATTGAGAAAATTAGGTGCAAGGGTCTTTCTTTAGGTTCTTGGTTGCAGTTACAGGAGGACATGGAAGATGATAATGAGATGGAAAGGCTCTGACCTCAGGACCTGCTTGCGTCCACAGAGATCAAAGGGGCATTTTAGCAGAGGACAGTCCCTGACGTCTCATGCCAATAAACACAGACATCCACACAGCCAGCAACCAATGGTTATTAAGAAATAAGATTGAGGGGTGCCTGGGTGGCTCAGTGGGTTAAAGCCTCTGCCTTCGGCTCAGAGCATGATCCCGGGGTCCTCGGATCGAGCCCCACATTGGGCTCTCTGCTCAGCAGAGAGCCTGCTTCCTTTCCTCTCGCTCTGCCTGCCTCTCTGTCTACTTGTGATCTCTGTCAAATAAATAAATAAAATCTTTAAAAAAAAAAAAAAAGATTGAGTCTTTCAAGCAACCCGGACACAAAGAGTGAGCACGTTCATCTCCTAGAAGCCATGGCATCTTTATTTGGAATGAAGACAGTTTAAGTCTACCCTAATTAGCGCATAAAATAGCATCCTTGTCCTCCAAAAAACTCAGGAGGAAATGCCAACAGTTACACGGAAATTTTAACTAACATAAAAGAGGACAGCTTTGAAAAAAACACACAGAAACAAAATGAGGCACGCAATTTTGTTTTTCAACATCTAAAAACCTGCAGGGCTATTATGAAAAAGGGAATACATACTGTGCTTTAATATTCTAGAAAAAAACCAGCTTCTAAACTCCCAGCACCACTATGCAAACAGCTTCTTATTCAAACAAGTCAATCACTGTGAAGAAGATTTATATGCTCTGTCATCTTTTTCTTCTCTCAGAGGCAAATGGAGCCTCCAAGGTGAGCCACTGTCTGCGTGCACAGGTGCACAAACATGGAACTAACCATGCCATTTAAATTGCCACATCAACCGCAGGCCAGAAGTGACTCACAGTTTGCTTAGGAAAAAAATGGCAGCAGAGGGAAGGGGCCCTTGGTGCATTAATTTCTGAGTTAAGGAAACTGTTTCTTTGATGCAAGCATCTTCTCTTTGAAAGGTGAGTAATGCTTCTCGCTTCTCATAGAACTGAATACAACGCAATCCAGACCACCCAATGGATGTAGGTGAAAAGACTTCTAAACTGTGTGTTCTTCATTCGTGTCTGATGAGTTTGGGGCAGTGAAAGCTTAAATAACATCCCAGCATCCTTTTCCAAACTAAGTCAATCTGTGTTTAGAAGAAAAGCAAACACCAATCACGGGTACCTTGGGTGTGGCTCCCAATCGAATACTGTTGATGAGGGAACATTCTAGCACTTGTCCTTCCTGGAAAGAGAGAATATAATACAGCAGTGAGCTGAAATCCTGCCAGACCTGCGGCACAGATAGGTGATGCAATTTTGAAGGCAATGCCAATGACAGGAAGGTAGAGAGGGAGAAAAAAACAAAGGATGGTCATCGAGATACCCAATAATCAGAAATGGTCGTGACCCCACACAGTCCATCCACTTCAGATATACTTGTCTATGTGGATGCAGGTCTGAATAATTATTTATGTTTATAAAGTGCTGTTATCTTATGCATATAATACTGTGGCTAGAGTAAGACAGCATTAAATGTGTGCGTGTACATGTAATATTAAGGGAGTACCATGCTTTTGTAGGATTCCAATTCTACTTCCTTAAACTCAGTTCAAAGATCCATTTAATGTGTGCGCTGGCTCTGTATTGAATGAAGTCCCGGAGTGTAACAAGATGAACACGCTCTTAATGCAGCTCTGAGACTCAGCTTGAAACTCTCTTCTTCTAGGAAACCTTCCTAATTCCCAAGATTAAATCAGATCTGCCAGTTTTAACTCTTGTAACAACCCAACCTCTTTCACAACATTCAATGACTGTATCTTTTTTTTTTTTTTTTGGAATGCCTCTTTCTTCTCCTAGATTGGTATTTATGAGGTCTAGGACAGTATCTCCAATGCCTGCCATAGGGGAGCATGTTTTTAAAATCTTGAATAAATAAGTAAGTGTAGGGGTCTATGCCCTTAAGAGGCCTTTTGCCTACTCGTTGAGAAATATAGTGGTTTAAATCAGACGGCAGGAAAGAACAACTTGCCTACCTTGCCTTCACTCCTCCAGGTCAGAAAGAAGCCAAATTCATCCACTTTGAAGAGGCAGTTGGGTTCAAACACAAAGGATTCCTGTTAAAAAAGCAATGTGTTGATCTGTATGACTCAGCCCCGTTTTGAATCTAATAGAAATGCAAATATCTTTTAAGTCTCTAAATGAGGGAAAATGAGAAATCAGCCTTTTGCATCCTAAATCTAATGACCACATTTCCTAGTATGGAATAGTTTCATCTTAAAACCTCTTTGCATTCACTTCTGTATTGAAAGCCTGATCAACTTTATGCAGCATTTCCCTCTAGAGTAGCTTTAAGGACAAAACACACTGATGTCTTGTAGGTCATAGAAAAGAAAGTTCTTCCAAGACCTGGAAGGAAGGACTCCCAGATTCCAGCCAACTGGTCTCCCTCCACAAAAGAACAATTGTTGCCTATATTTAATATAATGTAAAAAATCAGATTTTTAAAAAGTCACTGATTTTGTCTACATCTTTCTGCATTCAGATATTTACTCAGAAAATTTCCGAGATTTTTGTTTTTACATTAAACCTCATGTGGTATCCTCTAAACCAGGACTCGAGCAGGATTTTGAGCTAAGCAAGGTATAATCCTTGGACCAACAGCATCAACATCATCTGGGAGCTTGACTCAACTGTGGAATCTAGGGATCCAGCCCAGATGAACGGAACCAGAGTCTCTGGGAGCACGACCCAGAAATCTGCATTCCAGCAACCCCTCCAGGTGATTCTAAGGCATGCTAAAGTTTGAGAACTACTGCTGTGGTCTTGGACACCAGAAACTCTGTTGAAACTTAGAGAATCAAAATTTGCATCAAGAAGGGATGTTAGGGGGCACCTGGGTGGCTCAGTGGGTTAAGCCTCTGCCTTCAGCTCCGGTCATGATCTCAGGGTCTTGGGATCGAGCCCCACATCGGGCTCCCTGCTCTGCGGGAAGCCTGCTTCTCCCTCTCGTGTTCCCTCTTTCATTATTGCTTTCTCTCTCTCTCTCTCTCTGTCAAATAAAAAAATAAAATCTAAAAAAGAAGAAGAAGAAGAAGAAGAAGGAATGTTAAGCCCCATAAGCAGAGGTTTGGGACAGCTATGCTGTACTTTCCGAGATATTTCTGGTCTTTAGAAGGAAAGTACCATTGTGCTTAAGAGCACAAGGTAAATTCTGCATCGGTGAAAGAAAAAGTGTATTCAGGAAATGAACCCGGATGCCCTCTGTCCTCTGATGGTATTGCACCAAGCCTTGGCACTCCTGCATCAACAAATCCACACTTCCTTCTCAGGATGTAAAGAAGTCATCTTCCTTGATACTTAGGGGGCCAACAATAGGGAGCCTGTCTACCACATGTGGATCAGGGCAGTGATTTAAAACAAAGAGTAATTAAGACTTTAAGGGTAGTTCAGACTTATAGTTTCACCCATCAAAACATATCTTTCTAAATTTCAGGCAAACAGCAACATTCGTCAAGGTAAAACCAATGTCAAGAGGCTGGGCTACCATAAGGTGTCAGGATTGAGAGTCCCTGGGGCCTGGAACAAAGACAGCCTTCAAATTTGTTTGGGGAGTCTTTTGACAGGTGAAGAATATCATACATATTTCAACTGTGTACCAGATGCATGACAAGCATTGCAAATAGAGCAATGAAAAATACAAAGAATGGGGGCATGGTATGACCTTTGCCTTTGGAAACAAAACCCAGTTCTGCCATTTGTTTTTTATCATCTCCTAGAAAAGCCCTTCTAAGTCTCCGAATCCTTATCTAATGGAGGTATTTACACATATGTTTCAGGCTTGTAGGAATTACGTGAATTGATAAATATAAAGTGTTTGGCACACAGTTACAATTCAGTGAGTGGTAGCTACTATCAGCAATGAATGGCTCAAATATGAATTTGTGATAACAGATTACTAACAACATGACATTGCCAGTATTTGACCCACAAAGATGGCCCTTTTGGATGGTTCAAGTTTTTTGAAAAGGCTTGTCCCAGAAGCTCACACTCTAGATGGGTCTTAGACAATGGGTAGTAGTTATCCAGGTGAAACAACACGCTGAGCAGAGGGAGAAGCCTTTGCAAGGACATGTACACCTGACCTGACATTGGGAACTTTGGAGGAATTGGTGTGGTCAGAACATCTCAAGGGAAGAGCAGCAAAGACTGGACCCATGAATAGGGCTAGATCAGAAGGGTGCTGCTTGCCACACAAAAGGTATTAAACTTGACCAAAAGGCCACAGGGAGTCTTGTTATCATTACTGATAGAGACACAAGAATTACTAACTAAAATATGAGAATTAACACATTTTAGAAGATTTCCCAAGCAGTATCTTAATGGCGGTACAGAATTCTGGTGCATAATATTCAAACTTCTGTCCTAATATGGCATTTGCAGAGTAGACCCACAGTGAATCAGCTACCATCGCTATTACGTATTTATGTGCACCCTCTCCTTTTCCAAATAAGGATTTGAAATGATCCATGAAATATACATGATAAATAAGAATGGTTTTACAACTTACTTCGAGGTGGAACTTTCAGTTCCTTGGCCTCCTTAACTGTAATGATTTCTCTTTCTTTCTCTGTCAGTTACAAAGTACCCCCAGGGCTGATCACCACCACCTTGAAATTTCAATTCCTAATGTCCCACTCTTGGACCACATCACCAGATCTCTCTAGTCCCTACCTCGACAGTACCCATTCTCCTATATCCATTTGACTTCAAAACTTCTTATTTGTTAACCTTGCTGATCACTCACTGTCCACCAGACTTCTCCCTCCTTTTATTTCCACCCTTGTCTAGCTTATTTCCATGGTCCTGTATCACAGTCATTCTCTCACTGATACCCTCAATCCCCTAACCTCATTTCTGATTTCTTAGTCACAGAGCCAAGTCCATCTTATCCATATTTTATCACTGAAACTGATGAAGAAAATCACAGAACTGGATTGACAAGCTTGAGTTGACATTCATGATCACAAACGTCACATGAATAGTCAGCAATGACTTCCAGATTTAATAATTCTTTCTTAAAAGTTTCCCAGCCCTATGAAAGGACTATTTCATGGCTTCTTCTCAAACTCCTTTAGTTCCAGCAATTACAATGCTTCACTGAGTAAAGAAAACCCATCCAATGAGAACCTCTCTCCTTCTTCCCTCCTCATGAAGCATACTTTCTCTGAACAGAGAGAGGTCCACCTACCCTCTGCCATTTCTGCTCCAGATGCAATCCTCCTTCACTCACACAAGGACTGCTGTCTTTCATTCATCACCATCCAACACACATCAGCTTTTCATTTCTCTACTGGCTCCTTCCTGGCAGCACACACACGTTCTAGCTGTCCCCACTTCTTCTTTCCCTTATTACCCTATGTCTCTGATCCCCTTTAGGGTATATCTTGAAAAATTTGCCCATATTCACTGCCTGTACTACCTCTCCTCCATACTATCTTTGATCTTCCATCTGCCTTCCATTCCTGTCTGCCTCTCTAATTTCTTTGGCCGGGTTTACCATGGCTTTCATGTAGCCAAATGCCACCCACATGTTCTTTTTCTAATCTGATTTGATCTCTGAATGGTAGACTATTCCCTCCTTCTTGAAACACTCTGCCACATTGGTTGCATACCATTCCTTTAGTCTCTCTTCCTTCTATACTCAGCTTCTACATGCTTTCCAGGACTTGGTTCTGAGAATTCTCATGGCCACGATGTTCCTAGATCTCCTTTAACCCCCTGGTTTCAAGACCATCTATTTCTTGAAGACTCCCAAATTTATAACAGCATCCCAGTCCTGAGTTCCAAACTTTACTCTCTATTTGACATCTCCACTCAGATATCTCCAAATTAAATGCCCATAACAGAATGCTTTATTCCCTAGCCTCTCTCTAAGCCTTTCCAGCATTAAGACATTAAGTTCAAATAATGTCCCCTGTATCTACTGATTTATGGAAACTGAGTCATCCTTGACTTTCCCCTCTCACTTCCATTAACGAGTCTCCTTCATATTTCATGTATATACATTTTTCTCCATCTCACCACCACTTTGATCCAAACCATCATCATTACGCCCAAGTACTGATCTTTTCACCTCTATTCGTTCTTCCTACAGCAGCCAGATGGACTCTTTAAACT
Organism: Mustela lutreola; assembly: GCF_030435805.1. Classification (NCBI taxonomy): domain Eukaryota; kingdom Metazoa; phylum Chordata; class Mammalia; order Carnivora; family Mustelidae; genus Mustela; species Mustela lutreola. Next base: position 34,749,199 of record NC_081298.1, on the reverse strand, counting down.
TTTCATCAGTTCATTAAAACCGTTCAGTGGATTCCTGCATTAATTAGGGTAAAACCTACTCCTTACCAAACGTTCTAGACAAACTGGATCCTTTGGACCGTATATCCTGCCGTTTTCCATTGCTCTCCTTCTTCTTCACTATAGCCATGGGAGCTCTTTTTCTTGAACTCCTCAAGTTCTTTCCAGCCTCAGGGTCTTTGTGCTTGTACCTTCTCCCTCCCAGAAATCCTTTCCTTCTGCCCTGGGCATAGCTGGCTCCTCTTCATCCTAGGGACCTTGCCTTAACTTATCTTCAGAGGGGCTTCCCTAACCTCCTTAAAGTGTATCTCATCTTTTATTTTCTATTACAGTATCTTGATTATTTCCTTGCCTGCTCCAATCACAGTCTGTGATTATAGTGATCGGTTGATTGTCTGGCTTTCACACCAGAGTGTAACATCTACGAGGGCAGGGTCCTTGAGAGATTCTTATTCATACCTGCATTCTAAGTGCCTAGCACAGCAAAAGCACCCTGAAACCAAATTCATGTACTAAAAAAAAAAAAAAAAAAAATCAGTGAACACATGATCTCATGTTTCAAATAAAATAGTTTTCAGCAGGCCAGTCTATAAAAGAGATAAACAAGAAATTACTTGAATTGAGGGGGTTGTAGCAAGCCCGGAACCCATCACGGTCAGTCCTTGGAAGGCTGCCATGGACAGATGCACAAATCCAAGGGCACTGCGTTGAGGCTGTCTGCCTGGCACGGGGCTCCTGTTTTAAATTCATACGAGCTCATCTCAGAGTTTTGGTGTCTCTTTGAGGCACCTCCTGGAAACTCCCTTGGACCAGGAGCACTGATTGAGTGCCCTTCAAAGAAATCATTTTCAAAACAGGACAAGGAATGTGGACAAGGAGAAGACAAGTAAGACAGTAAAGTAAAATAAGCTTAAAATTAAAGGTCCAGAAAGGCTTGTCATAGGATCCTAAACAGTTAATAGAAGATACCAATTTGGCTCTGGGCTCCCTAGCAACAAAAGCAAAAAGGACAAAAAATATTATTGACAGGAACCTGTAGAGTTCACAGATAAAAACACTTTGGGGGTCAGGAGAGGGAGTTGCCAGAAAAGAAATTCTCTATGGGAAGCTCCAAGAAGCTCTGACCAATGCTACAGACAAAGTTCCCAGTAAAAAAGCCCACAGTAATGTTGTCCACTCTGGCCACAAGTTTTGCAGACTAAACGTTTTCAAACTACCCATAACAGTCAAAAAACAAAGCCGAGGAGCATGAAGCAATCCTCTGAAAGGAATGGAAACACAATCTCTTTGTTTGTCTCCACTCCCAGGAACACACAGAAGGACCCGGCCCTCGGGGTGAGCAAATATACAGTCCTTAGTCTTTTTTCCCTACCAGCAGTGTTAAATTTCACACGGATACCTACTGGCCACAATGTGGGGCGTGGCCCCATGACCTGGCAGAGGCAGTTCTACCCTCACTCCCCTTCTCGGGAAGAACTTGCCTCCAGACTTGCAGCATGGCTGTGGAGGTCATGAAAGGAAGCCAGCTTCTTTCTCCTCTGCCAATCTGTTTGTTCTGCAGTTAGCAAATGGGAATGGGATTCTCTAGTAAGGAAACAAACCATAACAGAACTTCCTCCAGGGAGCTCAGAGTTTCAGTTCTCACAGGATTCTGTTAAAATTCGACACAGTTAAACCTTAGAGCTCAAGGACTGGCTAACTCCTCCAGCCAAGCTCACTCTTTGCCCTCAAGCCACTGGGAGAGACAGGATGAAAGGTACAGCAGCTCCTTTGGCGAGACTGTGGACAAGCGGGGGACCGGGGTGGGGCACGCTGTTTGAGGCAAGAAGGATCACTTTTTCTGGAGTCACTATAGCTAGAAACTTTCTCTGCCTCAAGGATCCCTGCTTTGAAAGGCCTGTGCCGCGATGGGCTTCCCGAGCACTTCCCTCATTTCATCAAGGATAGAGTATATTTAAAAGCCGTGTGTCTCAACATTATTTTTAGCCTATTTTTCCCACTTAACACATGCCACTGCAGCATTATTCAGTATCACGACCTAGCTTTCAAAGATTCAAGTCACTTTCAAAATGACATAGATTAGGGGCGCCTGGGTGACTCAGTTGGTTAAGCATCTGCATTCAGCTCAGGTCATGATCTCAGGGTCCTGAGATCAAGCCCCACGTCAGACTCTCGGCTCAGCAGTAAGTCTGCTTCTCCCTCCTCCTCTGTCCTTCTGCCCACTTGTGCTCTCTCTCTCTCAAATAAATAAATCTTTAAAAAGTATGACATAGATTAAGATATTTTTCCTTTGTTTCAAGTTTAAAAGTCTTTTGGTTAAACAAAATTTAAGCCCATTTCTTATAAGGAATGGCAGAAGTCTGGATAGGAGGAGTACTCTGGAGGATGCAGTATTCCCAGGGGGTTTCTAGACAGCAGGTGGTTGCGTTTATTTTGCTTGTGTTTTTTCTTACCTTTGCTCTCCTGCCTCTCGCTCACCATCATGTTTACCCAGGCAAAATGCTATACCTTTCTACTGTGGGGTCTGTATCATCAAAGAGGGAAAGGTCAAGTCTTACCACCAGCCAGGGATAGGGATTTTGGATTGGCTAATTAATGTATCAACTCCACTTTATTTAAACATTAGTCACTTATGATTGATGGTAGATTGGGAGACACAGAAAAGTGAGATGGGTGGGGACGATCTCATTCCAGCAGAAGTCCCCTACTTTCGGAGGAGGAAGAGGTGATGCTAGGGGAGGCCTGGGTGGCTCAGTCAGCTAAGTGTTTGCCTTTGGCTCAGGTCATGATTCCAAGATCCTGGGATCTAGTCCCACATTGGGCTCCTTGCTCAGCAAGAAGCCCGCTTCTCCCTTCGCCTGCCTCTCCCCCTGCTTGTACTCTCTCTCTGACAAATAAATAAATAAAATCTTCAAAAGGAAAAAAAAAAGAAGAAGAAAAAAGGAGGTGGCTCTTGGCTCCAAAGCCAGCCTCCGCTGGAGAATCTTGGTAGTGGTGCTGCCCGACCTCACCAAGCTTCACTTTTCCCATCTGTAAGTTGAGAACATGGATACCAATCTCACAGAGCTCTCAAAATTGAGAAAGCCCGAGTGCCTGGGACAAGGCAAGCGCTGAATGAATTGTAGTAGTTATTAGAAAACAGCATACTATTTAATTTGGGGCTACGGTGCAAGACATTTCACAAATAGGAGCTCATTTAAATCTGCCAACTCAGCAAAGTTTTAGACTAGATCAACCCTGCCCGATTGATTTTCCATATGCAAATGTTGGCGATGGGCACAGCCCAACATGGTAGCCATGAAAACCACATGGGGCCACTTGAAACGTAGCTAGTGCAACAGAGGTGAATTTTTAATTGTAATTCATTTTCATTTAAAGAGACACAGGAACTAACTAACTAACTAACTAAAATCTTTTTTTTTTTTTTTTAAGATTTTATTTATTTATTTGACAGAGAGAAATCACAAGTAGATGGAGAGGCAGGCAGAGAGAGAGAGGAGGAAGCAGGCTCCCCGCTGAGCAGAGAGCCCGATGCGGGACTCGATCCCAGGACTCTGAGATCATGACCTGAGCCGAAGGCAGCGGCTTAACCCACTGAGCCACCCAGGCACCCTAAATAAAATCTTTTTAAAAAAATAAATAAAAATAAATAAATGAAGAGCCATAGGTGGTCAGTGGTTACCATACTGAGCAACGCAGTTGTAGATATAAGGGGAAATTTTTTCAGAAAAGACCAAGTTTGTTTCTCTTTTTTTTTTTTTATTATTTATTTGACAGATAGAGACCACAGGCAGGCAGACAGGCAGGCAGAGAGAGAGGAGTAAGCAGGCTCCCCGCCGAGCAGAGAGCCCGATATGGGACTCGATCCCAGAACCCTGAGATCATGACCTGAGCCGAAGGCAGAGGCTTAACCCACTGAGCCACCCAGGCGCCCCGGAAAGACCAAGTTCTTGAAAGCCACAGGATGCAAATTGGTTTCTTGGATTCCAGAGCCCGTGCGTGTTCTACTTTGTCAGCATTGACCACACAGCTCCCCCTTTGCTTGTCACCGATGGATGACCGGATGGTCAGTAAATGAACACTGCTTTTGTAGGCTCCAACTTTGGGGACACATGGGGCTCACTGTCCTTGTTTCCTGGTTTGTTAAGAACCGACAGGAAGAAAAAAAAATGACTTTATTAAGATTGGAGAGAGACAAAGGACATCTGAGTTAGGGCCAGGCCACGGGGGGGGGGGGCTCTTATCAAACATTGATAATGTTATAAACTCCTACCACAAAAACAGATGAGCTTGGGAAGGGCCTTAGTTTGGAGATACAGGTGGAGTCTGGGATAGTTAACCAAAAGCTCCTGCTTTCTATCAGATCCTGGAATCCCAGAGCCCTAGTGATGCCACATTGTCTATCTGTTTCAGTTCTTTATTCCAGAGGAATTGGCTAAGCTCTGTAGTTAGCAGTAGCAAATCCTTTCTCATTCTGCAAACACTTCCTCTTTCAGATAGAATCACAATTTTTTTAAAAAAATATTTTACTTTTTCAAGTTAGAACTAAAGTCCTTGGTGATGACATTCTATCATCAGAATGATTTATAGACTGCTGTAGCAGATGGGTTCTTAAGTTGTTTTTACCCTCCTGGGTCTGCTTTCCCCTTGGAAGAATCCAGAATGTTCATTCCATGTGTTAATCCCCTTCTAATTTATAGACCTCATGAGAACGATGGGACTCTGGGCTTCTCAGCTCACATGCCATAGAGCAGCAGGAGGACCCTGGTCATGGCTCCCCCACCTCGGACCCTTGTGACATGCTACCACCTTGTGAAGAGGTCTGTCGGATAACACACAAGCATTTGCAGCTTTGATTCTTCGGGCAGAATGTCCCTCCTGGATTACATTGTTCAAATTTCACACAGACCTTTGCTCCTCTCTCTAAGGCTCAGCCAGAAACCAAGAAGGATATATAGTCTTGGTGTCACGAAAAGCAACCCAAAATGCGTCTATGGCACCAACTGCCCAGGGTTCTGCTTCTGTCCCGCGGCGCCAGCGGCCCCTAGCGGAGATGCGCGGTATTACTGAGCACCGGTGGATGCCCCCCCCCCCACACACACATTCACCTGCTCACCTCCCCGCACTCCTACAAGAGAGGTACTACGCTTATTCCTGTTTGAGAGAGAAGACCCTTGAGACGCAGGAAGGAAGCATCTTGCCCAGTGTGGTACAGCTGGTAGGGCAGAGCCGGAACTGCCCACTCCACCGAAGCACACCCCGGAACCACAGCTGCGCCCAGGCTGGTAAGTGAAAGCAGCACTATCGGGGATGGGGCCAGGGAACTGCTCAGCAGTCCCATCTGGAGGCCCCACTGTTCTCCCTATCGCTGAATGACTGCAGCCATCGCTAGGGTTAGAAGGGCGCTGGGAGCTTTTGAGGTTTAATTACCGTATTTCTGAACCCTCCCTTTGACACCCCCCCCCCCAAACCATCCCTCACTGCCCACCAGCTGCACAGATGGTATGTATTACCAGGGTGGGACAGAAGGGGCTTTTCCACTGCCTCACATCATGTCAGAGTGTGTTTTGGGATCTTAGTACCAAGGAAAACAGTTTGTCCTGATCTGTTGCTTCCCTTGCAATCTAGTGGACATGGTGAGTCCTACAACTGCCTTTCCTGCATCGCTTTGACCACCAGAATCATAAGTAGCCACTCCGCATCTCACTTATTCCAACTTCCTGGAACGTTCTTGCTGCCTGCAGAGTGGCTGCCTATTCATTTTGCTGCTAATTTGATGTGTTTTGCATGGTTCTTTTCCCTGCACCCTCTTCGGCCTAAATCCCGGTTCCATTCATTTTTTTCTGGTGATACCTATTTCTGCATGACAGCTTACTTTGGAATATGGAAGAAACGTGTATAAAGAAGCACAGAAACCACTTCAGGAACACCATAGGGGCACCTGCATGGCTCAGTCCGTTAAGTGTCTGCCTTCAGCTCAGGTCATGATCTCAGGATCCTGGGATTGAGCCCCACATTGGGCTCCCTGCTCAGCAGCCAGTCTGTTTTCTCTCTCTCCCTTTGCCACCTACCTCCCTGCTCATGCCATATCAAATATATAAATAAAATCTTTTTTTAAAAGCACCCCAGAAATTACATTACTGGGTGTTTTGCATTGGTTTTGGGGTCAGACAGACCAGACCCAACTATGGCTGGCTCCATTACTCCATTGCCAAAAGCAGGGATAACCAAAAATAATTGCCCATTTCACAAGTTACCTCTGGGCATTCAAGTGCTTGATGCATAATCTGAACCCTAGTAATTTTTCACTGATTATTAATAACATGATAATAATAATATTGTGCCAGTATCAATTATGATTCATCATCCAAGAACAAAGGTAAACACCACCATCCCTCCCTTATGGATGAGTAAACTGATACTAACTGAGGTTAGCAAGCTGCCCAAGAGAACACAGATAATAAGCAGTGAGCTCTATCCACATTGTGGTGGAAAGAGCATCTCTGTCATGTGGATTCTTCCAAGCAATGCTATCCACCGACCCAGGAGGCACATGTGGGAGTCCTGGCGGAAGCCCAGCATTTGTAAATTTCTATTGCACTAAACTCAGTGAAATTCCATTTTTTGCCCACAGAAGTCAGCTCTGCCTGAGCTAGCCTCGGGCTATAACAGGCCCAGAGGTTCTGTCCTCAGAGCACAGTTTTAGCTTCTACCTTCTTCACAGGCCATGATGGAGAACAGTGACCCAAGGAGATAATGTGGGACTTGGGCGTTCCCCCTTCCAACCCCGCACCTCCCTGACATGGTGGATCGCACTCTCAGATGGTGAGAGGGCAACCCAGGGAATCATCTGGCAAACTTCTCAAGGTGCTAGAGAACCACTATCTATCATGACTTCTGAATTCCAGAGAAACAAAAATGAAACGTTCTCCCCCTCCATAACCAGCCATGAGCACATAACCTGCTCATTTCAGCAATGATAGAGATAAAGTGAACCCTTCTGGTATCAACTGGAAAGTTTTCATCCACTCATTTCATCCTATTCTTTCCTCAGAAAAAAAGACTATCATCAACTTTCCAAGCAACCTGGCCTTGGGAGAGCCGATGAAGGATACTGAAAAGCAGCAAGGGGAAAACACAACACCTTTCCTGCTCCTTCATGTTCTAGATTTTTTTAAAACCCTGAAATGTGGCCCGACGATACTTATTATTAACAAGATCTCTGACATCCTTCGCTATAAGAATCTGTGGTCAGCTCAAGTAGGGTTTGAATTTGGGAGGGAGAGAGTGAGGGCACGCATGAATGAGATACCTAAAAGTCAAACTCTGGTTCTGTTTATAGTATAGTCATGAGTAGTCGTGAAGTCCCACTTTCCCTTTTACTTCCAGATAAAGACATTAAATCCATGGGGTTCAATTTTTAAGGTCTGCCATTCAGCGATGCTAGGCTCCAGGTCTGTCTCCGCCCCTCTTCCACCCTGAAGCATCTCTGATGTGGAGATTCTGAGACCAAATCTGGATGGTCAGGCTCTAAGAGAGCTGTTGTGTTGTGTCGTGTTGTGTTGTGTTGTCTTAAGACAGTGGAAGAGGCTCCCTGATTCTTGCCATGGGACACCTGAAGCAATTATTCCCAGGATATTCAACAAACAACTTCTCTGCTTACAGAAGGAAGAGCAAAGTCTAGGAAACATGCTTTCAAGAGGAGTGGGTGGTCACTCAAACTAACTCACTTGGACAGGAAAACTGTCATGTTAGTCAAAACTTAGCAACTTAGTAGCCTTAGCAACTAAAATAAGGAGAAATTAAAAGAAGACCAACTTACACAGGGGCCAGGGAGGAAAATAACTGGTTTTGTAATAAATGTTTACAACAAACTTTTTTTTTTTAAGATTTTATTTATTTATTTGACCGAGAGAGAGATCACAGTAGGCAGAGAGGCAGGCAGAGAGAGTGGGGGGAAAGCAGGTTCCCCGCTGAGCAGAGAGCCCGATGTGAGGCTTGATCCCAGGACCCTGAGACCATGACCTGAGCTGAAGGCAGAGGCTTAACCCACTGAGCCACCCAGGCATTTGTTTACAACAAATATTACAATACAAATTGTGCCTTCCTCCCATTTCCTTTCCCCTACCCCCAAAGGTTCTCTCCCTTGAACAAACCTTAGGCTCCTCTGAATCTTCTTCCTGACTAGACCTCCACTGTCTGTCTTGGCAGTGATCGATTTTTAGCAGGAATCCTGTTAAGTTGCTTTAGCCAGACCCTCCAGCCCTCAATATCTGAGCACCTTGGCTATCTGATCAGGCGTCTCAACCTCCATCATCTCCAGGTGACCTCCACCTGCTGCTCTTTGGCTATAAGCCCCCCTTTCCTCCTTGTGTTCAGAGTTGGGCTCAACCTCTCCCCAAGTACCACATACCCCCCACTGCAGTCATCTCTTGAACACAGTATGCCCGATCATTCTTTTAACGAGTGAGTGTCAGGAATGGCTTTTTCTTTAATGGCCCCTACCACACCCAATTACTCTAAGAACAACAGGAGATGTGCTCTGCTGAAGGGCCTGAAGCATGCCCACAAGCGGGAAAATCCTTTTCAGTAAAGCACTTCTCATTAAACCACAATTTGTTCCAGAATAATAAATTGCACTGAGCAAATGATTAAAAACATGACACAGGGGGCGCCTGGGTGGCTCAGTCGGTTAAGGTTATGCTCTCAGGGTCATGTGTAGGGCTCTGTGCTGGGCATGGAGACTTCTTAAGATTCTCTCTCCTTCTCCCTCTGTACCTCCCCTTTGCCCAGCTCACACTCACTTGTACTCTTGAGAAAAAGGACAGAAAGAAATAGAGTGACAGAGATGACATATATCTGAAGAAGCAGGTCAAGGGAAGAATGCTTTGAGTTACTGCTATGTGGAGATGACAGTCCACGCTGAACAGAGTCATTGAAAGGAATCTCAAATGACATCCATGAAATCGCCCTCTGAATGTATGCATTTCCTACTTAAATAATTCAGCTTCTTAAAATGCCTGTCTTTACACTCACTGCATGAGATGTCACTCCTTTCCACTTTGTCTTCTGAACTAGCTTCTACTGGGGCCTCAAAGATACAAAGATCCCAATGGATCTTGGGGCCAATCCTGGCTCTATCACTTTTTATTGTCTAAGAGAAGTACAGAAATTACTGGACCATGCACACAAAGGCCTCTGCTATCACCTCGAGAATTCTGCAGAGAGTGCAGAGCTGTAGAAAACTGCAGATCTGAAGGCTGAGCACGTGACTGTTCACACCAACGGGGGCTGCAGCATCAGGGGAAGGGGAGATGAAGCAGGGAAGCAGGCAGGGAGAGGCCTCAAACCATGAGGTGGAACGAAGACCTGGGAGAGAGGAGAGGAAAGAGGAAGGGTCCCCGACGGCAGCATGGCTCTGACAACATCTCCACCAGGTGGATGGAACTCCCAGAGCAAGGAGTATCCACTGGCCTCATCTGGGGCAGACAAGAGCCAGCTCTAGAATCTCTGCCAGGTTGCTCACTGGCTGGGAACCTCGGCATGAACACTGTAAGAGTGCAGAAGCTGTAGCAGCTAGAGGCTGCCTACTGACCATACAGTTCATGGTGGGATCCACTGGGAGGAGAGGCTAGTGGCCTACCTCAATGGCTGCCAGAGACGGGATCTCTTGCTAACCCTTCTCCAGATTCCCCGAAAAGGACCTCCAGTTCGTGTTCCTTGGTACCCTTAAGATTCCTGAAAAATTAGGGGCCATTTAAATACCCCCAAAATTGGGGTCCCAGATAGGTAACTAAGGATTCGTTGGATCACGATGGGTGCTTATTAGTATCTGTTGGGTGATGAATAATTTCCCCACTGAGAATACAGCAGCAAATAAAAACAAAGGATCTGCCCTCATGGCCTATATTCTAGGGGGAATTTGCACAATGAACAAAAAATAATATATCAGGAATTGATAAAAGTGAAGTAAAAAAATCTAAAAGAGTAAGGGTAATGTGTGTGTGTGTGTGTATGGGGGAGGTGGGTATACTGACGTAATGGGGGAAGGGCAGTCTAAAGAGGGGACTGGAAGTGCAAAGGCCCTCAGGTTGAAGCATGTCTGGAATTTTCAGGGAACGTCAGTGGGACAGTAGAGTGACGAGGTCATGTAGAGGGACTGTAGGCCATAGGAAGGAATTTGGAAATTATTTGAAATGAGCTAGAAAGCCCCTGAAGGTAAAGCTATTTCTGTTTAACTCCAAACCCATGCCCTTAACCAACTGTGTGTATTTCAAACTCTTCAATAAAGAGCTCTCTGGCCAAGATTTTTACCCTAAATGCCACCTAGTACAAACCCTTTCTTCATTGCAAACAATATCCTGGCAGCTCGACTTTGGTGAGGATCCAAACACTAGGCTCCTTTTCGCAGTTCACCATTAAGAGGATCATCTGTCCTTTTAGGTACCTGGGAGAAGAGAATCCACAGCAGGAGAGCAACAGGGGTGCCAACAAAACTGTTTCCAGGGGAACTCCTTAGCAGAAAGAGCAAGGCAGACTCCAGACCTGGAGACCTCAGCCAACACACGCATTACATGTTTCTGACAAGGTAGCATTTCAGAGCAATTGCTTACTAGTTATAATGTGAAGAGTAAGGACTTTAAAAACACATTTATTAATCTATCAATATTAAGTATTAAAAGATAGGCTTCTCCACTGAGGATATTTTATGTCTATTTTCATTGATTGAAAGAAAATATTATGTTCCTTCCATATACTGCATTTCACCTAGTTTTCCCCCACCCACAAAAAAAAAGTTAGAGACTACGAAGTCTGGGTTAATACTTTTCTATCGTTAAAGGCTGATCTTCACTGATTATAAGGTAAAGGTATTAGTGTTCTGAGGGACACTTATTTGCTGTGTGAGACAAACAGATGAAAAATAAATTCTTTCCATCCTCATTTCCTTAAAAGAATCAAATCAAGAACTCCTGGATATAGTAACATAATTATGGTCTGAAATAAAGCAAATAGGTTACTAAGAAAGTTAAGTAGCCTCCATTACTATGTGTATGTGTGTATACATATATATTATTAAAATATCATACATATCTTTAAAAAACTGGAGGGGAAGAAAACATTTGGGGGCACCTGCGTGGTTCAATCTGTTAAGCATCTGCCTTCACCTCAGATCATGATCCCAGGATGCTGGGATCAAGCCCGAGTGGGGAGTCTGCTTCTCCTTCTGTCCCACCCCGCACCCCCCACCCCTGCTCATGCTCTCTAATAAATAAATAAAATCTTAAAAAAAACACAAGTTTTCCTTAATCCTCTCAAGGTCGCTGACTAGGTCTGAAAATTAAACTGACAAAGACAGATCAGCAACAGCAAAGCATGCAAATTTATTTACTCTAAGTTTTATGTACAGTAAAAAGAACCACGGGCCCCAAATGAGGTCACTTATGTGAAGGAACTTGTCAGCAAACCAAGACTTAAAACCTAAAGTAACTGCAGTTTCAACCCTAAAAGTAATGTGACCTGTAACCAGCCAACCTGGAGTTTCAGGGTCAGCCCTAGGAGGCAGCCCTCTGGGAAGACAACTTTGCCTAAAACAATGTGTTCTTTGCTAATAATCCCCCCCTTTTCCATTCCCTCCTTGCTTTTAAAAACCTCTCCTTTAATGCAGCTCAACAGAGCGCCTTTCTACCTGCTGGGTGGATTAGTGGGATGTTACTCAATTCGTGAACTGTTTAACGAAGCCAACTTGATCTTCACATTTACTTGGATGAATTTTGTTTTCAAACATGTGACATGATAGTCTGCATAAGAAAGTGAAGACAAGAAAAAGATGAATAGTGTGGACAGTTGGAAATAGCATAGGTCAAGGAGTATGAGGTTAAGTGTAGTCAGCTGGGGGTGGGGAGTGTCTTAGAAAAGCCTGTTTGTTCAGATCTTCTCAGAGCACCTTTGTCATGGAAGAGATGGATGCTTCTTTCTTGTAGGTATAGGGAGGACACCTCTCACATGTGGGTTTTTTTATGACCTGCTTTGGGAGTGGGGGTGGAGGAGGGATGCTTCTGAATGACCTTCAAACTCCTTCTGCTTAAAATATCCAACATACCCAGGTGCCGTATTTTGAACCTCATCATTTGCAAATGGAAGCCATTTCAAGGTCCCAAGTCATGGTACAGGTAGCTGAGATTCACGTGTGTTCTCTTGGTCAGTACATCAGATCTGGAGACGGCCTCCAGCAATCACTACATGTTGAATAGTAGGCAATTCCTTAATTGATTTAGGCTTCTCTTTCTTCTGTATAATGTGGAAAATAATCTCATTTAATCCTTAATGCCATCTGAGGGTTTGAAAGATGATGAATGATGTCAGGTGCAAAACATGCTGAAGAGTGAAATAAATCTAATACAGTCACGTCCTCTGGAAAAAGAAGTTTCTTTTACTGAACAGTCCCCCACCTCTTTATCGGCATTGCCTGTTTGGGGGAAATCAGCTGTGAAGAACTTTAAATGCATTTTTTTTTCCTTTTATTGAAATCCCAAACTCCCTGACTTGCTCTATGCCTCGTGGTTCTCAAACTTGAACTGCATCATCAGAATCACCCTGGCAGCTTTAAAAAATGAACTACTGGGATTTCATCAAGATCAAAAGCTTTTGCACAGCAAAGGAAACAGTTAACAAAATCAAAAGACAACTGACAGAATGGGAGAAGATATTTGCAAACGACATATCAGATAAAGGACTAGTGTCCAGAATCTATAAAGAACTTAGCAAACTCAACACCCAAAGAACAAATAATCCAATCAAGAAATGGGCAGAAGACATGAACAGACATTTCTGCAAAGAAGACATCCAGATGGCCAACAGACACATGAAAAAGTGCTCCATATCACTTGGCATCAGGGAAATACAAATCAAAACCACAATGAGATATCACCTCACACCAGTCAGAATGGCTAAAATCAACAAGTCAGGAAATGACAGATGCTGGCGAGGATGCGGAGAAAGGGGAACCCTCCTACACTGTTGGTGGGAATGCAAGCTGGTGCAGCCACTCTGGAAAACAGCATGGAGGTTCCTCAAAATGTTGAAAATAGAACTGCCCTATGACCCAGCAATTGCACTATTGGGTATTTACCCTAAAGATACAAATGTAGTGATCCAAAGGGACACATGCACCCGAATGTTTATAGCAGCAATGTCCACAATAGCCAAACTATGGAAAGAACCTAGATGTCCATCAACAGATGAATGGATCAAGAAGATGTGGTATATATACACAATGGAATACTATGCAGCCATCAAAAGAAATGAAATCTTGCCATTTGCAACAACATGGATGGAACTAGAGCGTATCATGCTTAGCGAAATAAGTCAAGCAGAGAAAGACAACTATCATATGATCTCCCTGATATGAGGAAGTGGTGATGCAACATGGAGGCTTAAGTGGGTAGAAGAATAAATGAAACAAGATGGGATTGGGAGGGAGACAAACCATAAGTGACTCTTAATCTCACAAAACAAACTGAGGGTTGCCGGGGGGAGGGGGTTGGGGAGAAGGGGGTGGGATTATGGACATTGGGGAGGGTATGTGATTTGGTGAGTGCTGTGAAGTGTGTAAACCTGGTGATTCACAGACCTGGGGATAAAAATATATGTATATAAAAAATATATGTTTATAAAAAATTAAAAAAAAAAAAAATAATAAATAAAAAAAAAATAAATAAATAAATAAAAAAATAAAAACAAAGACTGCTGGAGCTCCCCGCCCAGAGTTTCTTATTCCGTCAGTCTGGGGTGGGGCCTGAGAGTTTGCATTTCTTTCTTTTTTTTAAGATTTTATTTATTTATTTGACAGACAGAGATCACAAGTAGGCAGAGAGGCAGAGAGAGAGATAGAGGAGGAAGCAGGCTCCATGCTAAGCAGAGAGCCCGATGTTGCGGGGCTTGATCCCTGGTCCCTGGGATCATGACCTGGACAGAATGCAGAGGCTTTAACCCACTGAGCCACGCAGGCACCCAAGAGTTTGCATTTCTAACAAGGACTCCAGGTGCTGCTAATGCAGCTGGTCAACACTTTGAGAACCACAACAGACTAGCACATGGAATCTTTCTGCTCAGTTGTGAGCAGCTACGTGGCCTCAGATGAGGTATTTAACCACCATAAGCCTTGGTTCTACAGTTTATAAAAGGAGGTTAGAGATCTACCCAACAACAGGCTGCTGCTGCTTTTTTTTTTTTTTTTTTTTAAGATTTTATTCATTTATTTGACACAGAGAGAGAGAGAGCTAGAGATGGAACACAAGCAGGGGGAGTGAGAAAAGGAGAAGCAGGCTTCCCACTGAGCAGGGAGCCCGATGCAGGGCTTGAACCCAGGACCCCAGGATCATGACTTGAACCAAAGACTGAGCCACCCAGGTGCCCCAACGCTTGCTGTGGTTTAAATGAAACAGTGTTTGCTCAGCATTTAAACAGCAACACCCCTTACAGAGCACCTTGTGGAGGCTCACGGTGGCCATGGCACCTATTTCTAGTGGAAGGACTAAAAAGCACCCTCCTTAAACACAAGCAAAATCAGTAAAAACAGTGCAAACATTTCCCCCTAAATTTTTAGGAATAGGGAACTCATTCCCATGGAGTGGAGTTAAAAGAAACAGAATTGTATTACTCAAGAAGGGACCTGAAAAGTATTCATTTTAACACATGCAGTATATTTCACTGGACGGTTCATTTGTTCACCCTTGAACGAATTCTATTAATTCAATGGCTAGACCACAAGCATTAACAGAGGGCACTCCCAAAGAGAATGCGCCACCGCATGCAGCCCGGATGTCCTTCGGGCTTCCTCACCATCAGCATGGAGATCTGCAAAGGCTGCACTCATCCCCACGAATGAGGATTCTCTGGCCGCTGTGCACCTGCTCACCCGTGGCCACAGACATGGCTGGAAGGGATTAATACTGAGCATTTTCCTATATACTCCAGCTTGAATAGAAGCAACAAAGAACTAGCACTTCAGTGGCTTCTCAGCCCCTCTATTTTAATTTTATGGGTTCATTATCTACACACTTTCTTCGTATATTGTTCTGTTCTTTTTCCACATGCCTTTGTAAATCTAAGCCACCCCAGATTTCCTTCTCTGATTTCCTTGTGGATGCATCTCACGTCTTCTAGCAATAAGCAGACCTTCCTGCACCCCTGAATAGAATACATCTCAAGCCATAGAGTTTTCCAGGAGACTGACTCAGACGCTATTTCACGGGTGAGGTCCTTCTATTCCAACAGGGGATAAAGTAATCTTCTACCCTTGTGAAGAAATGAAGAATAGCAAACCCAAGGAAACTTCATAGAGAGGGGAGGAAAAAAACATAAAAATGAAAAGAGTAATTAATAAGCAAAACCAAAGCAAACTGGGGCATCTTATAGAAAAGAAAGACCCAAGTGGTTCACTGCACAGCAAAGCTGATACAATTCTAGAGAAAAGGGAAAAGAAGTGGGGAATGGCTAACCTAAAAATAAAATAAGACATTTGTAAGGGCAAACAATGGGCTCCAAGTAACTACTTGGAACTGAAAGTATCCTCACCACCCAAACTAACGTGTTATTCATTTTTGTGTAACAGTATTTGTCTTCTGAGCAAGGTGTCTGCGAGCTACAAGCCTGTGGGTCAAATCCAGCGTGCCCCCGTTTTTGAAAATAAAATTTTATTAGAACATAGCCCATTCATTCAATGATGGATTATCTATGTTCTGTGACTTTTTGTGCCACAAAGTCGAGCATTTGTTAACAGAGAGCGTGTGGCTTATAAAACCTAGTAAATGTCTAGTCCCTTATAGGAAAAGTATGTTGACTGCTGTTCTAAGCCTTTACTACATAAAGAGTACCCAAGAGAACTGTGGTTGATTGCAAAGACAGCCCAATCCTTCATGCCCCCCTGCATCCACACCCTTTGCAATGTGACTTATAGCTTCTCCCATCAAGAGGGGTCTCTACTCCTTGAGTCTGAGATGGTCTCATGACTTGCTTTGATCTAGAGAATGCAGCAGAAATACGGCTGACTCCAAGAGACAACATGCCTCGCCTGCTGGCAGAAGGATGACAGATCAGGTGGACTGGAAAGGAGAAGGTCTTGCTAAGGCCACCTGAAATCAGCCAGCCCCAAGTCAGCTCAGCAGACACTTGAGTGGGCCCAGCTGAGCTCCACTTCGATGGCTGACCCAAAGAATCTTGGGCTATTTAAGTGGTTGCTATCTTAAACTTTGGGATTGGAATATATCACTCCCAAATATGCCACTTGGGCATATGGATTATGGTGAACTGAAAATAACTGAGAATCAACAGATGCAGAAAAAGGCCTTCTCAAAGCTTCCCTCATCTGCTTAAAATCAGAAACTTTTGAGAAATGAAGGCAGCCATGAATCCCCTCTCCAGAGAGTTTTATGGGCATGAAGACAGAAAGCTGGCACCAAGATGAGTCTGCACAAACAAACCTTACTAAAATAACCTCTCATTTGTTTCCCCATATATATCTGTCTTCCCACAATTTATTGCCCCTAGAAGCCCCAATCCTCTTTCTCTTTATCTGGTCACTACTCCACAATTTATCATCTTTTGTTAAAATGGTATACAAGCTTCTGAGTCTACCCATTTCTTTGGGTTTTCACTTTCCGGTGAAGCTCCTGTGCCTGTAAAAATAGTAACATCAACACAATTTTATGTCTTTCTTCCTGTTCATCTGGCTTATGTCATCTTAATTTGCTAGCCCCAGCCACTGAACCTAAGAGGACAGAGGAAAGCTTGGCTCTGCTATGTCATTAAGCTTTGGTGTGCTGTGTTGTGTGTAACAACACAACAAAAGCTGGTACAATTATTGACCAATCACTGTTCCTTTTATACCCTTGTCTTTTCATATTACTAATGTGAAAAGTGCCTTTCTTCGCTTTCAGGCCTCAAAGCTCCTTCCAGATTTAATGTCCTGTCTCCTAATGGGACTTCAAATCAGGTTCACACTTGTTCTCCTTGTTTTGCTGGAACTTTACCTGCTGGTTGGTCAAGCCTGACCTCTGGTTATTTCTCCTTGGGGCAACTGTCTCTTATAGTTCCAATACTTTTAGACTACTTCACCTGCAAGTCCTTGGATAGGTTTGTACTTAGCACTCTGGAAAACCTCTCATTTGACATACATGTTTTCACTGGTTTAATCAAGGCACACTTCCTTTTTACCAAGGGCAGTGAGAGGTTCCTTCCTGCAGCTCACACACTCAGAGGCAAATAGTGACAGAGGGCAGGTCCGCAAACTGTGATTTGAAATTGCTCTTCTAACCTTACCCACAAATAAAGGAGCACTCAAGATGCTCCAAGATGAGTGAAAATGAGTGAAAATCTGGGATTATCCTGTGCTTCTGTTATACAATCCCTCACTCTTAGTTAAGGTTAAAAAAAGAAAAAATGAAAGGCGGAGAGGTTCAAGCCATTTATGGCAGAAACATTAGAAGTCTGATTATTTATGCCAAGAGTTTGCACTGGTATCTTTTGAGTTATTGGCTGAACCTTTTACTCTGGATAAGTACTGGGACACAACAAAACAGACCTGGTCTCAACCACTATAGAGCCTTTGTTCTGAAGACACATCCCATCCACACACACGGGTGACTCAGACTCCTACTAGAAAGCTCTGGCACGGATAAACTGACACGCAGGACAGATGCTCACTCAGGTAAAAGGACTTGCTCAAGGTCATAACTTGCAAATGTCTGGGTCAAGGCTCAAACCAGAGTCTTCTGCCTTAATATCCATTTTCTGTAATTTTCCAAACCATACAGACTTTTCCTTAATTCTTCAGGGTTGGATGCCCACGAGCTCTAAGCTTTGGGAATTTAAAAGCACAGTTAATAGTATCAGAACTGTTGTTGTAAAATCTGGTCTAGGGGCACCTGGCTGGCTCAGTTAGTACAACATACAACTCTGGTTCTCAGGGTCGTAAGTTCAAGCTCCATGCTGTGCATGGAACCAACTTAAAAAGAACAAATATATTAAAAAAAAAATTAAATCCGATCTAGAGGAAGGAACAGGCCTGGGTGTTTTTGCAAAAACTTGGCTGATGTTAGGTGGTACAGTTTTGGGTTGTTTCCATGTTCAGGCCAACTAAGTGCCTAGGCACCTGGCCACAACTTTCTTATCTTGTAAGGAAGAAGTCACATGGCTGAGATGACAAGAAATGTACCTGAAGGCGGGCTGATATAGAACGGCAAAATCCTTAGGCCCACCCACCTTATTATCTCTACTGTAGCACAGAGAAGGTAAGGAAATTGTGTATGGAGTGGCGCCTGGGTGGCTCAGTTGGTTAAGTGACTGCCTTCACCTCAAGTCATGATCCGAGTCCTGGGATCAAGCTCTGCAT
This sequence comes from Mustela lutreola, assembly GCF_030435805.1. Classification (NCBI taxonomy): domain Eukaryota; kingdom Metazoa; phylum Chordata; class Mammalia; order Carnivora; family Mustelidae; genus Mustela; species Mustela lutreola. The sequence continues at coordinate 34,730,790 of NC_081298.1, read as the reverse complement.
GGGGTTCCCTATTCAGCAGGAAGCCTCCTTCCTCTCCTACTCCCCTGCTTGTGTTTCCTGGATCACTGTCTCTCTCTTTCTCTCTCTCTGTGTCAAATAAATAAATAAAATCTTTAAAAAATAAAGAAAGAAAGAAAGAAAGAAAATTGTCTGTGGCGATACAGCCAGTAGGAGGAAGGAGTAAGACTCTAGCTTGCCTTTCTTCTGTTAAATTCCTCATGTTCTCCAACCATGAATTCCGATCTCCTACCTACTTTGCTCGTGCCTCCTCCCCCAGCGACCACAAACCACTTTCAACACAGCCACCAAAGTGTCTCCAAAATGCCTATCAGAGCACCTCAGTCTCGCTGAAATGGCTTCCCACAACGACCAGAAAGAAATCCCAGCTCCTCGTCCTGGTTCTACAACCTTGGTTCTCCTACTCGAGTGTGCTTCCATTTGTTCATCCTCTACTTATGCTTTTCAATTCCCTTTCTGCTCACTTTATTTTTAACTAGAACTTAGGCGATTTCTATTATAAGCAAAATGTTTCTTAGGTACTGTGGAAGATACGATGATAAATGCTGTTCATTTCAGGAAAAGGAACAGCCTAAGTGCATCCATAAATCTGACCCTTCTCTCTGCCTCCCTTGGGGACCACCCAAGCTTCCGGTGCCAGAAACCCCCACCTCACTTTACAGTCTTTATTCTCCTTCACCTTCTCCACCCACTGGGTCAGAAAATCCTCTGATTCATTCTCATGCCTAGCCTCTCCCCTTACTTCTCTCCATGGTGTGGACACTGTCCTGTCGCTTCGGTTCTTGCTCTCCAGCACCCTTCCCTCGGCCCTAGCTGGACAAGCCACTCCCCTCCCCCATACCCATGGCCTTGAGCAAGCTGTGGGCTCCACCCACCTCTCAGCTGTGGTTTGATCAACTGGCTGGCCCTTCCATTAAAACTCAGCCAGGGACGCCTGGGTGGCTCAGCTGGTTGAGCGGCTGCCTTCGGCTCAGGTCATGATCCCGGCGTCCTCGGGAGCCTGCTTCTCCCTCTGCCTCTGCCTACCACTCTGTCTGCTTGTGCTCACTCTCGCTCCTCTCCCTCTCTGACAAATAAATAAATAAAATCTTTAAAAAAAAAAAAGACTCTGCTCTCTTAGGCATCCCAGATCAGCCCCGCACACTGGACACCCCTTCCAGTCCTCTCATACCACAAGGAAGATGACCCACCACCGTTCTCATCACAACTTGACTTTGGGAGAAAGGGCAGGGGTGAGGGTGGTGGGGCACCTAGGCCACGGGCTAAGTTTCAAATGAGACATCTGGACTTAATTTGTTGGCTAATGAAGTGATCTCCACACATTTTTGTTTTGCTTTAAATATCCAATTCTAGTGGGGACTGGAGTTTGAAGAACGTGAGACTTGTGGCAAAACAAGCAATTCCTGAACTAATATCCACCAGGCACATGTACTAATAGGTTCCTAGGTTGAAAATTCCATAATTAAACTCGGCTGAGCTCATTTCCCTACTTTATCTCCACTTCCCCACTCCAAATTTGAAGTTATATTATTCTTGGCTTTGTGATTGGCAATTTTAGGCTTTAAATAATAGAAGCATGAGCTTCTATTCCATGTACCATCAACTGACCATCAGCAATACCTCCCAGGAGAATATTAATCTTCCAGTCTTTCCTCCAGTTTTCTAACCATTTGGACTCCAACACCTCCCTGCGTTCCTCCTGTGTGTGGGTAAATTAACATTCCATTCAGTTCTCTCACTCATCATTACATTTTTGTCCACCTTTTAGATTACTTTAAAGACCAGGGGCACCTGGGTGACTCAGTGGGTTAAGTATCTGCCTTCGGCTCAGGTCATGATCCCAGGGGCCTGGGATCGAGCCCTATATCGGGCTCCCTGCTCCGCGGAGAGCCTGCTTCTCCCTCTCCCTCTGCCCCATCCCACCATTTGTGCTTGCTCTCTCGTGAGTGTGTGCTTCCGCCCCTCTTTCAAATAAATAAAAAATTTTTTTAAAGTTGAAAAAACACTAAATATTATGATTATCATTACCATCATGGTGACTCTGTAAGCATATTTCCCTGCAAATACAAGTAACAGGCAAAATTCTACACTCCACTCTTTGAGCCCAATATCCTGATCCTGTTGGTACAATTCAGTTTAAACGATCCAAAACTTGGGGACTATTAAAAAATAAGTAAGTAAGTAAATAAATAAATAAAAGGCTAGCTATCACCTGGACAGTCTAAGGGAACACTGTCTATGAGGCCTACCCGAGGAGGATTTATTTCTATAGAAGAATGTACTTTGGGTTGATCAACCAGTTACTCAGAGTCTTTACAGTTAGCTAGAGATGTTGCACCTGTTTTGTGTCCACAGAGACATGTGGGATTCATGGCTGGTAGAAAAGACAACCACAGAACTCACAGTTTCATGGTCCTATAGGACAGCAACCAGCTTTGTAGTGAACTGACCAAACTTGGGTTAGCTTCCCTCTCCTAACTATATAGAGTTGACCTTCAAACAGCATGGGTCGACGTAGATGTGGAGGTTTTCTGTTTTGTTTTGATAAACACAGTACAGTGCTGTAGATGTATTTTCCTAACAACATTTTCTTTCCTGTAGCTTCTTTGATGGTAGGAATACAGCAGAGAATACATATGACACACAAAATACGTGTTACTCAACTGTTTTTGTTATCGGTAAGACTTCTGGTCAACAATGGGCTATTAGCAGCTAAGGTTTTTGGGGAAGGCGGAGGTCAAAGTGGTATGAGGATTTTTCACGGCAGAGAGGTCTGGGCCGCACCCCCTGAGTTGTTCAAGGGTCAACTGTACAACTCTCTTCTTCCAGTGCTCTTAGAACTAGCTTTGCCATGTTGCCGGTGTCCTCACAGAGGGGTTAAATAAATCTTGAAGCCAAAATACTTTCTATGAGGGTTGTGTTTTTAGGGTTTGTTTTTTTTTTTTTGAAAATTATATTTAGAAAATTCTTCACTTCCCTGATGAACAGCCTGGGGTGTGTAGGCTGTCTGGGCCTTTCGGAGCTTTGCTACATGGTCCTCCATTCAAATGTCAGAGCTGCCCTGGAAAGAGACAACTGTTGGCCTCTTGCACTCGGACCTACTTTAGGCTGGTCCTGGTCCTGCACTTTGATATTTCACTGGGTCTGATGACAGCAATAATTGTTACTCTTGTCCTGGTAACAGGTGGAAGCACCTACAGATTCCACTAAAGTGTGTGTTGGAGGAAGGGTTGGGGGGTAGAGGATGAAAGAGGCTATGACAAAGACCAAGGCTTTTCCAGAAAACAGGGCTCTACCTGGGCAGCTTGCCTCAGTGACAATGAAGTCTCATGAGTAAGAAAAAGGAGTAGCCCCCACCTGGGGAGCTGGGACATGGAAATATGGGAGCCTGAGGTGAATCATCTGTATGACATTTAAATCTCAGCTCTAGCTGCCACCAAGAAGGCATGGCTGAAGCAAACTGTAGATTCCAACCAAGGGAACTGAGAACTCCTCCCGTGTGTTGAGAAATCTGGTTGTCGTTTGAGCTTGTCGCCTAGAACCGTGCTGCCCAGTGAAACAGGCACTGGCCACGTGCAGCTGGGTAAGTTCAGGTTAAAACCAACTAAAGTGAAAAAACCCAGTTCCCTCAACCCCACCAGGCACATCTCAAGTGCTGGGCAGCCACACATGGTCAAGGGCAACACAGACACAGACCACCTTCATCAGGCAAAGCTCCCTAGGTGACCACTTATCTAGAAGGATCATGTAAGGTTACATAAAACCAAAGGTCTCAAGAGAGTCTGGCCCCTTTTTTACCTCACTCTCACTTCAAACTGCTCAGGATGAGAAGGGACTAAAATCTTCTGTTTTGGTTGCTTGGCTTAAGAGAGAGAAGGAAAAAAATTTTTTTTTTTTTTTTTTTTTTAATTTGGAGAAGAGGCTGGCCAGGCTGGTGAAGGAAATTTGTTGAGCGCCATCTCTGATGTTTAATCTTGAAGTGAGTCCTGTTGTGTGCTCCAATCCTCCTCTGCTACCAGCAAATCTTACGTGAAAGTCTATTTCATACAATGCTCTTGCTCTGGGGAGTTGATGATATATACAAAGTCCTGGGGACAGAAAGGTAAGAAGGCACGAAGGATGCGGGACATCACCAAGAAAGTGTCTGCAGCTAGGCATCTAGGAAAGACTGGGGAGGGCCTGGTGTAGCCAGGGCATAAGGTCTTCGGTCTTTTAACATGTTATCAAAGGAAAGTCAGGAAACCGTTTAAGCTGGAGACATTGGGTTGCAAGTGTTTTATAAGGTATTGTTATTTCTCACCTCTGCAATAGAAAAACCTCTGCTTTAAAGACTGAAAAACAAGCATCACTTAAGGAAACAAAATACATTTTGCATTTCAGTAACTTTTAGGTCACGTAGGTTTGAATAAAAAGCAGATTTACAAGTGGCATGGGAATACAACCAGGGGCTACAATGCGGGCTGCTATGTTACAGTCTCTAAGAATGTGGCCAACCTCAAAAGCAATACAGAAATAATAAAGTAATGCTTAGATGCAATTGCACTGATTACATTTATTGGCAAAATAACATATACTTTCAAAATAGTGACAAGAAGGGGCGCCTGGGTGGCTCAGTCGTTTAAGTGTCTGCCTTCGGTTCAGGTCATGATTTCAGGGTCTGTGGATCGAGCCCCGTGTCAGGCTCTCTGCTCAGTGGGGAGTCTGCTTCTCCCTCTCTCACCCACCCCCCAGGCTCATGCATTCGCTCTCTATCTCTCTCTCAATAAATAAAATCATAAAAAAAATAGTGACTAGGGCGCCTGGGTGGCTCAGTGGGTTAAGCTGCTGCCTTCGGCTCAGGTCATGATCTCAGGGTCCTGGGATCGAGTCCCGCATCAGGCTCTCTGCTCAGCGGGGAGCCTGCTTCCTCCTCTCTCTGCCTGCCTCTCTGCTTACTTGTGATTTCTCTCTGTCAAATAAATAAATAAAATCTTTAAAAAAAAAAAATAGTGACTAGTCAATACTAATTTTCTGATCTAGTGCGCGCTCACCCACAGCCTGACCCCCTTCCTTGCCTTCTATAAACACGTGCATGGAACACAATGGAGTATCTGGCTGATCCCTCGGGCCCTCATGATAACGTTAGTTGTCACAGGGTGCTGAAGGCATTTCTGCCCCTTCGTAAATGGTCCCTTTGCTATGATGCTTTTGGGATACTCGGGTTGTGTCCTCTCTAACTTCTGCTCCTCTCGCTTGCCGTCAGCTGTCATTTCCCACTGCTGTTCACACACACCGAAGAAACAAACCTTTTACACTTGCATTTTGTCGCCTTTAATATTTTAGCAGCTGTGGCTCCAAAGAACTGAATCTTACAGGACCGGGAAACGCTAATAAAAAGTGGCCATGGTCCAGTTTCTAATATTGTGACTTTCTTGTTTGATACGTTGTTATGAAGAGAGGCATCTACTTTAGTAAGTAAAAACTTGTTTTGCTTATATCCTGATAAGATATCACTTAAAGCTGAAAGCCGTGCTGGATTGTATTTAATCCTTGTTCAAGACTGTGACCTCTGCCTCATTTTCTGAGGAACCTGGGTGAAAAGCAATGGCCCTTAGGAGCCCCCGTAAATCAGTGTTTTCTAAATATGAGTGACTCGTGATGATTAATAGCTAAAGAAAATCATCCTGAGAAATAAAAATAATAACCTCCAACTCATCAAATCACAGTTCACTTGATAAAGCATAAAAATAGCACTTTTTTCCCCTTAATGTGTTTCTGCTTACATAACAGTAGCCAAGATACTCAGCCCGTGATAGTATTTAATCTCTTCAAAATGACCTTCTCTGATTTATTAGAAGACATGCAGTATTTTTAAGTAATCCTATAGATTTCCAGTGCTTGGGATGCTGCCCAAGGAAACGGCCAAACTTTAGGATAATACTCTAGTAGTTCCTCGGGGTGATGTCCCACCAGCTCATAGCCAAGGGTCAATGGTCATTATCTTGGTGACTCTAGTGCTCAACTTGGACCTGGCTTACCTGGGAAAATTGCTTGTAAGTGCTAAGCCAGTCCCTGGCCTTCTTTGCCACACTGGGTAAAGTGGATTAAAAACAGCCCACTGCAATAACTTACTTTGTACTAAGCTTGAACTATATCAAATTGTTGATATTGGTCATTTATTATTTAAAAGATGAAACCTGTCCCTGGCCTTCTTTGCCACACTGGGTAAAGTGGATTAAAAACAGCCCACTGCAATAACTTACTTTGTACTAAGCTTGAATTATATCAAATTGTTGATATTGGTCATTTATTATTTAAAAGACAAAACCTGTTATACAGTTTACCCTAATGTTTTGAGTCCGTTGAGGTTCAGATCCCCATACGGATCTTGAAGATTATCAAGTACTCTCACCATTTCACTTAACAACAGTAATAAACAATAATAGAACCAGACCGAGTTGGAAACATTTTTGTCTAAAATTCTTTGTAATGCTACTACAACAGTGAGTTCGGCAGTTGCAGGCCTCCTACTAGTCCCCAGAGAAAGATAAGTAAAAGATGGTCTTTGACCTCAAGAAACTCAGAACACAGTAGGAGGCATAAAAACAGCAAATAAAATGTGAATATGGTGTAAAATGTGCAAAAGGTAGGTTGGTGGTGGCACAAAGGTGTTATCAATAAGATTTTATTTATTTATTTGACAGACAGAGACTGTAAGTAGGCAGAGAGGCAGGCAGAGAGAGCGAGGGGGAAGCAGGATCCCTGCTGAGCAGAGAGCCCAATGTGGGTCTCCATCCCAGGACCCTGGGATCATGACCTGAGCCAAAAGCAGAGGCTTTAACCCACTGAGCCACCCAGGTGCCTCAAGGAGTTAACAATTCTTATTGAATGGGTCAAGGAAGAGATTAATGATGTAGAGATTTCTCATCTGGGTTTTGACGGATGATTAGGAGTTCACCAGTCACACTAGGAGGAATAAGGCATTTTAGAAAAAGAGAGCAGCATGCACAAAGCGTGTAACATAACAGTGTCTTGGGGGAATTGCTAGGGGATTTTTATGGTGAAAGCAGAATGTGTGTGTGTGTGTGTGTGTGTGTGTGTGTGTCAAACTGGTGGGAAATGAGGCTGCGGTATTAGGCAGGAACCAAATCAAGGAAGGCCTTATATTTCATCTTATCCTACAATAGAGAATTATGGAAGCCTCTGAAATAGAGAAAAAGCAAGTTCTGATTTAGATTTTCAAAAGATCAGAATCACAATTCTGGAAGGGAGAAAAAAAGAACAAACAAACAAAAGACTAAGAGAAAACTGCCAAAGAATTAATAGTGGTTATCTCCAGGGGGTGCAATATTTTGTCTTCTCATAGCAAAATGCAGCCAACTGTTCCTTCGCAGAAGGAGTCAAGTTTGTCCTATAAACAGCTGTCACTTCAATATTTTAATTTACTACAAGGAATAGTGACCACACTGGGGCCCATCCTTAGCCTTTCTCAATTTTGTTTACTTATGAAGCAACTATGGCATAAATCTAGAGGGTGTTAGGATACACATTTTGGAAAAACCAAGTCGACAAGTACTGCGTCACGTCAGCCCACAGATCTCATGAAAAGGCCTGACAATCCAAACCTCTGAGGGGGCCACCACAATCAGCCACCACACACATTCCAGAGCTTTCCAGGGGAACCAATTCTGACTTGAGATGAAGTCTTAAACAATTTTACATTTCACTTTGCCTCAGAGGTGACAATCTCCTCATCCCCCCCTTCCCCAATTCACCTCAAATTCAAGTACAGTCCAAGAAAAACAATGCATTTACAAATGCTAATGAGGCTTCAACTCACAGACCTAAACTTCCCTAATAGATTGGTGGCCCCCAACTCCTGCTTTATAGAAAGTCTGGAGTCCATGTTGTCTTGCAAAGGGCAAAAGCGATAAATGGTAGAAACCCAGGCATGCAAAGCTTTGATCCAGCTGTTCGGTAGGAATGAAACTGACAAAGCAAGTGACTAGCAAAAAGTCCAACCACTATTCCATTTACAACAAATACAAAGTTTTATGTAGCAAGCCTGCCAAAAACACTTCGTTAGGCAAAAACTGTTGCTACATGAAACCCATCTGTAAAAATAGGGTAATAACAGCAACAACCTTATAAGGTTGTTGTGAAGAATTAAACAAATAATACACACAAGTGCTTAGAAGACTGTCTGGCACACAGTGAGCACTCAATAATTTATAGCATCATTATCCTGATTATATCTGGCACATGGTAAGTGCTCAATAAATTACAGTATCATTTTCATTATTATTATATCTCATAACTTGCCTCTTTCCAACTATTTCAACTTATAAATCTCAAAGATGTTCTTACTTATGTCAAAGACTATTTACTCAATACTGTAATTAAAATGAAATAATTATAAGAATGTTTTGAGAGAAAAGATTAATAACACTTATTTACCTCTTCATATCTGTCAAAAACGGCTCCTTCTTGCAAAAAGGAAGGAACTTCCTTCTGCCAGTTAAATTCATAAGGTTTGGCCATGATTACACTCAAGACCTAAAAATGAAAAAGAACATCTCATTAGTGTGCAAAATTTAAAAACAAGTGAAGATCAAAGGTTAATCACTTTATATTTATGCATTTGCGAAAGCTCTTCTTAATATACATAGAGTAAGCCCATAAATTGTCTCTTTCTTCTTCTTTTCTTCATCCGATTCCAACTTCCCTTCACCTTGTCTCTAAACCTGGGGAAATACAGTTTGCTCTTGAACAACACAGGTTTGAACTGGATGGGTCCACTTATACAAGATTTTTTTTTTTTTTTTTTTTTTTTTTAGTAAATATAGGACAGTACTTAAATGCATTTTCTCTTTCTTAGGATTTTCTTAACATTCTCTTTCCTTGAGCTCACTTTATTGTAGAAATACAGTATATACCTACATATAATATACAAAATATGATTAACCAACTGTTTATGTTATTGGTAAGGCTTCTGGTCAACAGCAGGCTATTCGTAGTTAGGTTCTGGCAGAGTAAAAAATTATATGTGAATCTGTGATCACATGGAAAGTTGGAGCCCCTAACTTCCCTGTTGTTCAAGTGTCAACTGTAATAGCCACAAAGAGGTGATCAACCAGAGGTGATCATTTGGGAACCTTCCCCTCCTTCTCCAAATCATATAAGATAGTAAGGTATGTATTTTAATCTGATGGCATCAGATAAAAGAGAGAAACCACAATCCTGACCCTATTTACAGAAGAGTCCTACTGCTAAGGGTGGGTGGTTCTGACAGCCTACACTATGAGCCTAAAGATGGACGCATGGGCAGAGAAGTCCACTGGATGATGAGTTGCAGAATCAAACAGGAGTAGCTGAAATATTTTTATTGCTCTTGGTTCTCTCAATAGCCCTCTCACCCCTTCCTCACTTGGGCACTCAGAGGACTGCAGAAGGTCTGCTTTCTAGCACAGGGCAGCATATATTACACTGAAAGAGAGCATGGACATTCTTCAAGGTGGTTGCCTGTACTTTGGAAAAAGCGGGCACTCTTTCTACCCACACTTCTTAGCAAAACCCACCATGGTCTACCTCTAGTAACTGCAAGCAGCAAATCTTCAATGAAAAGGTTTAAAATGAATTAAATGAAAAGGAAAATATTCAATGAAAAGGTAACCAAGAATTACCAAATATTTAAGCAATGCCAAGAACATGGAAGATGGACACCAAACCCAATAAGTAGAACTGACACCCAAGAAAACAGAGTTAACAGGAATGACTGAACCTGACTTTGGTTTAAGTGTGGCTAATAAGTGTGGGGGGAAACAGTGCATTCAATTCCAAAAATATAATTAACCAGAAATCTAGAAATTTAAAAAAGATTGTTGAAATCAAACTCTTATCAGACGAGCAGAGTTATAAAGAGAACTCAGCTGAAATGCTGAGCCAAGGGATTCTCAGAGAATGCAACAACAGAAAGCAAGCACAATGGAAAAATTTAGAGAGGTGGAAAATGAAAGCCAAAGATTCAACCACCACCCAACGAAACAGCTTCTTCCATCAGGAGAGAAAGCAGAGCCAATGGAAGGACTAATCAAAACAACAGTGGAAGAATATTTCTGAAATTTGAACATTTGCATATTCAGATTTGAGTCCTCAGTGTGAATATCTGAGTCCCTGGTTGAAAAAAGAATCCACTAATGCAAGCAGCATAAATGTGGGAAGTGGGTAGATACACACACTTAAAAATACCTTCGGTGTCACTGAGAACAAGAGATAAGAGGAGAAGTTTTGAAATTCCTAAGAGATATGCAGAGAGAAGACAATTCAGAGGTGAATGACAGGTAGATGGAAATCGGGCATACTGTTCTCAATACTGCAACCTCAAAACTCTGGGGGACAATAATTTTGGACTTGAAATTGTGTCCAATCAACTAATAGATTAATTTGTAGGAGAAAATAGAGGTATTTATGGACTTGGAAGGTACGAAAGATTTAATGACCTACTCTGAAAGATTTAAGGTATTACATGCTCTGTCAAGAAGAAAAATAAATGTAGAGATGGGATAGGGGAAGTAATGTGAAGACAGTGAAGACAGAAGAAAAAAAAAAAGGAACGTTTACTCTTAAGTTTTACTTACTATACACACACAAAAAAAGATGAAGAAATTATAATAATTTTGCTCCCAAATTGCTGGTTATATCAATACAGAGGTTGTGGCAGCTCACGTGATGAAAGGGAAGGAAGTATGGACTTAAGGGAGGTCAACCATTTGGGGAGTGGAATATCAGTATTTAAGACTCTTGACACTGGCAGAAAGATAGAAGTTTAAGAATTTAAGAATTTTCCTAGAGGAAATTAAAAATGGAGAGTAAAACTTGAACATCATTAGGGAGAGAACAGAATAAAGAAACACGAGTGTCCTTTAAAAAGAAAACAGCTGGGCGCCTGAGTGGCTCAGTGGGTTAAGCCGCTGCCTTCGGCTCAGGTCATGATCTCAGGGTCCTGGGATCGAGTCCCGCATCGGGCTCTCTGCTCAGCGGGGAGCCTGCTTCCTCCCCTCTCTCTCTGCCTGCCTCTCTATCTACTTGTGATTTCTCTCTGTCAAATAAATAAATAAAATTAAAAAAAAAAAAAAAGAAAACAGCTGTGGGGAGGAGGGGGAAAAAGAACACTATACATGGAGAACACAAAAGAAAATGACAACATATCCCGGTTATAACAGATATAAATTGGCTAGATTCATGTATAAAAAGAAAAGACAGAGGCTTTGACATTAGGTAACACTGTGATTGTTTACCAGAAGTATTTATAAAATAAAAATGATACAGGAAGTTCAAAAATGAAGGGATGAATAAAACAGTCTAATAAGCACATGCTAGGAGGAAAGAAAGCAGGTGTCCACAGTAATGTAGCAGATAAAACAGACTCAGGGAAAACAGCAAGAGAGAGTGATAAATCATCTTAGGAAAAGAGATGATCACAGGGACTTACTAGTCATTACCATTAAAGCATGTGAGTATATAACATCAGAACATATACTGAAAAACTGGTCAAATACAAAGAAATTTGACAAAGTCACAAACATATTAGGAGACAATGAATGAGTCTCAGAAATTAATGGAATGAGACAAAACTGTAAGAATATTGAAGAACAGAATACCGTACTTACTGTAAAGTTTAACCAAAACAATTTAGATGACTTAATTTAAATATATTACTGAATTTAAACATGCCCCTGCTTTCTTTACATATTATACATATATATATGTATATATATATACACACATATACAAATATAGAATATTGACTCTTGAATAGATAATATATTATTATTGTATATATTTTTCACTCCCTCTTTGTATTCAAGCTACCCCCCATGCATATAATAATCTCAGAGTCAGTTCATAATTGGGCCATAGAGGACACCTCTGTCTTTTCAAAAGTCAGAGTTTAAGGTGGCCATGCTCATTGGCCAAAATTAGGCCAAATTACAAATTGATGAGAGAGTGAATAAAATCTATATGCATATAAATTAAACATAAATATACACAGACTTCTAAATAATTCTTCAGTAAAACAGAATAGTCAAAGCAAAAATTATAAACTTCTTAGAAATGAAAGGTGGGAGCATTATATATCAAAACCTAGGTAAGTAATATAGAGCCAAAAGTTGTTTTAAGATGATCAGTAAAAGTTAATTACTTTCTGAATATTCACATATTAGATAAACATTTGTCAAGTGTTGGGGAAAGAGAGAGATTGAGAAGGAAGAAGTATAAATTCACAACATGTGTGATGACAGGGGGTGTAATTACAAAGAGAAGAAAAACACATGACAGAATAGTACGTGTAACTTTAACCAAAATATCTGAACACCTAAATAAAGTGAATGGGTTTTTCAAGTTAAAACAAATTCAACTCAAAGAAGGAGAATACATAAACTGAACCTTGGAAGAAATTGAAAAAAATAATAAAAGATTAGACCCGCATGGGTCTACTGGTGAGTTCTACAAATGTTCAAGGAAAAGGCAAATCCTACTTACCTAACATTTTTCCAGGACACGGGAAAAAGTAAGTTACTCCCTGACTCATTCCACAAGTCCCATGATCAGGTCCTGACAAGGACACCATAAGGTAGGTCAACAAAACACCAACCGACCCTAGAGTTTAATCCTCACAGAGCAAAAATTCTAGCTGACAGATGAACAAATCTATCCCAGAAAGTGGTTAAAAGAAGAATTCTGGATGTTTCATCACTGAAAGCAGATCCTTGTGACTCACTACCTAAAGGGATTAAGGAGAAATTCTAGCACACACATATCCCGGCATACCATACAATAGGAACTCAACCTGAATGTCAAAGGTTTCTAACACATACCATTAAATAAAACCCGGAAGGCACAGGATGATATGCTCTATGAACGGTGTGATACCATTTACCTAAATACACAGTTACAGAATAAGACCCGTGTAATACCTAATACCACTGATGTAAATACACAGACATGAGACAAACCTATGTACTTCTCTAGGCAAATTTATGTGTATATAGATAAAATATTAAAACATTTGGAAATTTGTGGGTTACCTGGGTGGCTCAGTTGGTTAAGCATTAGAACTCGTGATTTTGGCTCAGGTCATGATCTCAGGGTCAGGAGATGGAGCCCCATGTTGGGCTCTGTGCATGGAGCCTGCTTGGGATTTTTGCTCTCCCTCAGCCCCTCCTCCACTCACACAATCATACTCATTCTCTCACCCCTCCCCCCCAAAAAAGGAAATTTATCTACCCCTGGGAAGGAAATAAAAATTGGAGCTGAAAATCAAGGTATTTTTAGTGTTATCTTTGCAATGCACGTTTTTATCATAGGAATATATTCTCACATTTATGTGTTGCTTGTGTAAATAGAAAAGAATGCAAATTTCAAAGAGGAACAAAAAAGCTGAAATCCTACATAGGCAGATGTGTGCTTCTTTAGTCCCAAACAATTTAGAAAAAAAAATTTTTTTAAGAGTTTATTTATTTAGCAGAGAGAGATCACAAGTAGGCAGAGAGAGACGGGGAAGCAGCTCCCTGCTGAGCAGAGAGCCTGATGCCGGGCTGGATCCCAGGACCCTGGGGCCATGACCTGAGCAGAAGGCAGAGGCTTAACCCACTGAGCCACCCAGGCGCCCCAGTCCTAAACAATTTAAAACAGCAGCAGAAGAAAGTAGTAAGTCATGGCTCTTCGAAGGAGGAACGACTCCATTACTCACTACTGACCAAACTAAAAGCAGGTGAGAGCAGAAAGGGTATTCTAACCAGGGCAGCTGAGGTCAGTCATTACCAAGGCTTCCCATGGAAAGCCAAGATGAACCAGGGAGCAGACAGTGCGAGAAGAGGAGCTTCCTCCCAGACCATGTCTCTGTATCCCCAGTAATGACTGTAATTGGGTCTCTCTTCCTAATTCTCTCCACTCTTATTGGTTTATTGTTTTCTGTGTCTTTCCAAGTCTTTTTCTTGGTGTCTGTATTGGAGAGACAGACACATATACACAGCCCCTTCACCCAAGGTGGGTTAGAAGCCAGCTTCTGGTACAGTGCTGTGTATTCATGCTTTCTATGCCATAAAACAGATCTGCAAAGCAAAATAGACCCACAGAACCCCTCAGGCTGTCACAGATGTGTTATTCAGTGATCTGTAATGAGCATAACCAACTACAGGGAGCTAAGTGATAGAACGGAAGACAGATGAGAGAGCTACACGGTGCCCTCTCCAGCTGACCAGACATCAGAAATCAGCAGGCAAAACACCTCTACTTTGCAGAACTTTGTGTTCTATGATCTTTTCACTCCTGCCAACCATACCTTTTAATATTTCCCTTTGGTTTTATTTAAAAAAAAAAAAAACAAAACAAAACCAGCAACCACAGGCTACTGATATGAAATGTTTGTACTGAAAATGAAAAGAAAGCTTCTATCAACTTGCATCATCTATCATTGGTCGAACTGGTTCTCCCAGAATCTTTGCAGGGAAAGGACATACAACATAGTCCCCAGTACAGGATGTTTCTTAGATTTCACTACTATCTTTACCATTAAAATATTTATCTCTACCTTGGGTACAAATTTCATCACAATGGTCTCATTATGGGAAGGACTTTGGCGGGAGCTAATGGAAGGAGAAAACTCTTGGCCTCAATATCTAAAGAGATCTGCAGCGGAGGGCGTAGCCCATTGCATGGCTTACTTTTTCAGAGCTCTAGGGTTCTGAACAATGTAAGAGGCATTTTCACAAAATGACACTGGAGTACCCTGAGTCACCTAAACCTTGAACTGGTATGTGGGGGCTATTCTTTGCACTGCCCCCAAAATACGTTCTTGGGTCCAGCATTAGGAGCAGCGGCTGGCTTATTTTATGTAGATGGTACATCCGTGACCTACAGACTCAAAAACGTCAGCCCAGCCTTCACAGCTGTCTGATCCAGGTAATTGATTTTAAAATGGGAACAAAGGAAGGAACATGTCTCAGTCCAACTGACTCCAGAGAAAATTAAAGAGACAGTTACTTATTTTAAAAGGCAGGGAGGGGGGTAGTGGTCACTCTATGACTATGCCCTTTTACAATCATCTCAAAGTTCCACCTACCAGCTAACTGATTTAAAAAAAAAAAAAATGCTTTACTTGTACCATGAGAAAGCCTCCTCTTCTCAAATTCTCTGGTTGGCCTTCTAAGGCCTCACTTACACAAGATCCCCCAAGGTTTGACTGCCTCCTTCACCTCCATAGAGCACCACCTCTCCCTACAGAGTCCACAGGAAAGGGTCCTCCTCCTTGGGGACACAGGAAGTCAAGGAGAATTTACACAAAGAATGGATATATAACTCAGCCCCTTTTCCAGAGTAAACACTGAAGTGAACAGCTACTGGAGGGAGGCCAATGGGCTTTTAAATAGTCGCATTGTTCCTCAACTCTTATGCAACTGGAATGGATTAGCTATTGCACTGGTGGCAGAGGAAACGCTCCCTGGACTGCAGAGCTTGGCAGAGAGGGGACGAGAAAGGAAGGGAGCCCTCCCTAGAAGGCCTTGCTTCATATCAAGTGGCAAAAAGTTCCTTCTGAAGATGATGAGAAACTGAAAGTGTTAGTATAATGTCAACAAAGGAGCCCAGGCCGGCTAATGGGGACCAAATATCAAATTGTTCAAGTAAGACATGTACACTACACATGAAGTTGGACTTCTATCCATTCATTCGCTTGGGTGAGGAGAAACTGAGGAAGAATAGCTTTTTAGTTGACTATTCTGCCCTGCATCTTTAAAATCTGCTGTCTTGTCTCGCTGGCTGGACCTACCCTCAAGACTTATAGACTTACAAGACCACGTACCCTGGATACGCTGAATCAATTATGGAGTCAACTCTGCCCATCCCCCACCACCCCTGACATTTGGGTCAAAACATTGGTAAAAATTTTTTGTTTCTGGCCCCATGTCTCATATTCTGGTAGAGAGTGAACGGGCAGAAGTATGTGAAATCAGGTATTTTTAAGGTCCTGGGTATGGTAGGCTG
Organism: Mustela lutreola; assembly: GCF_030435805.1. NCBI lineage: Eukaryota > Metazoa > Chordata > Mammalia > Carnivora > Mustelidae > Mustela > Mustela lutreola. The sequence goes on along the minus strand of NC_081298.1, from coordinate 34,714,749 downwards.
GATAATGGCTCCCCCAAAAGATACCCACATCCTAATCTCTGAAATCTGAGTTTTAACCTTACATGGAAAAAGAGGACTTTGTAGATGTGACTAAAGTAAGGATCTCGAGATGGGGAGATTATCTTGGATTATCCAAGTAGGCCCTAAGTGCAATCATCCTAAGTATCCTCACAAAAGGGAGGAAGGAGGAGATTCGACAGACAGAAGATGACAAAGCAACGTGACCAGAGAGGGAGAGACTGGAGTGATGCCACCAAAAGCCAAGGAGTGCTGGCAGCCACAGTCATTGAAAGAGTCAAGGGATGGAATCTCCCCCCTCGCCTGGAGGGAGATGGCCCCACAAACATCTTCATTTCAAACTTCTGGCCTCTAGAACTGAGAGAGAATAAATTTCTATTGTTTTTTCAGCCACAAGTTTGGGGTAATTTTTTTTTTAATAGCCTGAGAAAACAAAGATATTTCTACAGTATAATATATACAGACCCCATGATGAAAATAACTAAGGTTGTTATCCAGAATAGAGGGCTGGGATAAAATCTCCACAAACTTAACGCAAATTAGGTGGTTATCAAGCACATTTCAATGTCTTGTTCTTCAATCTTTAAATAAGATACCCCTATATTTCTAAAAACAGATGGACATCTACATTGGATCACCCCAAGCTTTGGATAAATGACTGCCCTTCGAGGGAGAACCTACTTTGACACTGATATATTACATCATTAATGAAAATTTCTCCCATTTGCTAAAAATACCTTCCTTTTCCTCAAGCCATTAAATAGCCTTTTCCAAAAGCACATATAAATTGTGCAGGATTACAACAATGATAATAGGCAATGCTACTGAGGGTTGGGGTAAGGGCATTCTTGCAGAGTTTGGTGAAAAGGAATTTTGTAGTGCATTTCTATAGTCTTGAAGTGTCCATATTCCAATCTAGTAATTCTACCAGTAAGATTTATCCTCCATCAATGCACACAAAATCTGTGGACAAAGACACTGTGGTGCTACTCCTGATGGAAAAATACCTTCTTTATATGATCATCGTCAAGCAACTGTTTAAATATACTACAGTATTTAAATATTCTGTGCTCATCCAAAATAATGCTTTCAATGATTATTTGCTGAACAACAGCAAATTTAGAAGAGCTTCTAAAAATAATCTTAACTCCCTCAAACAAATGCCCTCAATATATTATTCAGCAAGTAAAAAAGTTGGTTATTAAACTGTATCCAAGAAGGATCCAAATTTTTATTTATTGTATACATATTGCTTACACACACATTTTTTTAACAAGAGAAGAGTAACAAAACTTACACTAAAACACAAGATAAACAAGTAGTATATCTTGGTGGCAGAATTTTAGGTAATATTTTAATACTTTGTGTGTTTTAAAATATTTATAGTGACTATAATTTTGATAAAATCAGGAAAAAAAGTCCTCTAAAAACATTAAAAATCATATTTTTTTTCCATACAAACCACTTTTTAAATAATGTTTTCTGCCACAACTCCTGGCAAGTACAAAGAGCAAGAAGAAACTAATAAAACTGTAAAATGTTCTTTTCAAGATTTGCAATCCTGACTATACACTGGAATCTTCACACACTGATTATGACTGGTTCCCAGGAAGAGTTACTTAATAATACTGATTAAAACTTGGGTATTAACTCTAAAGCTTCTATTTAAGTACTTCTCCTTGGAAGGAAAACAGATTATGGTCATGCTGGATTTAGGCTTTAATGAACTCTGAACTACAAAGAAACTTAAGGTTTCTGCCATGATAAATCTATAAAATTAACCATAAATACGTAATAAATTTTTTAGCAATAAAGCACCACCTGGTTCAAAATAATTTCCTGACATTTGTAAAACACATGCACTGAATAGAAATAAAATGAGAACAGCAAACATCTGCTCTTTGTATCCATCTTCCCCTTAACATTAATAAGAGGCAGATGTAACATTCTTAAAGTTTATTATAGAAGATATGGATAAAAATATGATGAATTTACCTTCATGAATTTATTGGGAGATACCTATGAGCATATTATTTGGCTTCATTATTTAAGAATTTTACAAAACATCTAGAAGATGCTTAGTAATTGGGGATATTTAGGACCAGCTTAATTTGAATATAATGAATAATTACGAAGATATAATTCAGTCTGTAATGACCAGTTTGCAAAAAATCAGAATATGACAAAGTATATAGTTTTCCAAGGAAGGAACTGGTTTGTTTCAGAAGGTTCCTTGGATTTTGGTTGTTTGACTACGACAATTCCCTTGAAAAGGCCATCCAAGTTCATGTGTCAGTACTTCAAGAGCCTCTTAAATTCCGTGAGGGCTGAAACTGTATTAATAACACCAAAGGCAAGGGAAGCAAGGGCAAAAAGGAACTATTGGGACTTCATCAAGATCAAAAGCTTTCTCAGAGCAAAGGAAATAGTCAACAAAACCAAAACACAACTGACAGAATGGGAGAAGATATTTGAAAATGACATACCAGATAAAGGGCTAGTATCTAAGATCTATAAAGAACTTATAGAACTCAACACCCAAAGAACAAATAATCCAATCAAGAAATGGGCAGAAGACATGAACAGACATATCTGCAAAGAAGACATCCAGATGGCCTATAGACACATGAAAAAGTGCTCCACATCACTCGGTGTCAGGGAAATACAAATCAAAACCACAGTGAGATACCACGTCACTCCAGTCAGAATGGCTAAAATTAAGTCAGGAAATAACAGATGTTGGCAATGATGCAGAGAAAAGCGAACCCTCCTACACTGTTGGAGGGAATGCAGGCTGGTGCAGCCACTCTGGAAAATAGTATGGAGCTTCCTCAAAAAGTTGAAAACAGAGCTACCCTATGACCAGCAACTGCACTACTAGGTATTTACCCTAAAGATATAAACATAGTGATCCAAAGGGGTACATGCACCTGAAAATTTATAGTAGCAATGTCCACAATAGCCAAACTATGGACAGAACCTAGGTGTCCATGAACAGATGAATGGATAAAGAAGATATGATATGGGTGTGTGTGTGTGTACACACACAGTGGAATACTATGGAATACAATGGAATACTATGTAGCCATCAAAAAACCAAAATCTTGCCATTTGCAACCACATGGTTGGAACTAGAGGGTCTTATGCTTAAGCAAAATCAGTCAATCAGATAAAGACAATTACTATATGATCTCTCTGATATGAGGAATTTGAGAGTCAGGGAGGGGGTTTGTGGGGGGAAAATGAAACAAGATGGGATGGGGGAGGGAGACAAACCATAAGAGATTCTTAGGAAACAAACGGAGGGCTGCTGGGGGGTTGGGGGGTTGGGGGGAGGGATAGGGTAGCTGAGTTATAGACCTTGGGGAGGGTGTGTATGGACTATGGTGAGTGCTGTGAATTGTGTAAGACTGATGATTCACAGACCTGTCCCCCTGAAGCAAATAATACATTATATGTTAATTAAAAAAAAAAAAGTTGTCTATGGGAGGCCTGGGTGGCTCAGTCAGTTAACCATCTGCCTTTGGCTCAGGTCATGACCCCAGGGTCCTGGGAAGGAGCCCGTGGCCTGCTCCATGCTCAGTGAGGAGTCTGCTTCTCCCTCTCCCCTACTCCGCTCATGTTCTAATAAATGAATAAAAGCTTTAAATGAATGAATGAATGAATGAACGTCGTTGTCTTTGACTGGGATTCTCCGACCTGATGAGGTCTTGCTACTCATCTCTTCCCACAGAGTTAATTCCCACTGAAGGGCTCTGACAGACCCTTGGCTTTAGGGAGCAATATTGGTGAACGAAGATGAGGACAAGGGGGCACATCTGCTTACAATGTCCTCTGAGGTGTCGGATTCCTAAATGTCTCGTGAGTCCCTGGCTTACCAGTATTTTGATCTCCTAGAAATAAAATATATAATTTGCATATTAATGATTTTTTAAGTAGTGAATTACAGACGTGACTTCTAAAGATAAATTTCTGCTTAATGGGATGCAAGATAAATTGACTTTTAGTCTATGAAAATACACAGTATGTGGTAGAAACCTGGGGAAAGGAATATATAAATTAACTTTATGTAACAACAAATCTGTTTCAGCAAGACCTTTTTTTTTCATATTATAATTCTGCACAGTAAAGGCATTTTATTTGTTTTGTGCCTCTGAAATAAAGTATTTTTACTAACTAAAGGGATACAGCAAACAGCAAAAGTTGTTTTATTACTACTGACTATGTAAGGTAAACAGAGTTAACCCATCAGCCCTGAGGATTAGAGCAGTCCTGAGAAACAATTAGGCAACTTGTAAACAAGGACTGGGCTTTTTTTTTTTTTTCTCCCTCTCTCATAAGTGGAAGAACTGTCACTATTTTCAAGACCAGAACTAACATAATATACGGCAGTGCGTATAGTTCACCAGCACAAAAACTCCTCCCTTAGTAGCAGGAATTAGTCACACGCCACAACATCTGAAGAGAGTTCCTCCCTTCTCATTCCCATAATAAGGGCTCTGATAAGGTCTGGGGAATAGAAAACAAAACTGCATGATGACAGAGGAAGTACCTTAAGTACCATTTCGATGGAGCTCAAACATAAATAATACAAACTGTGGTCTCTCTTCCATCTTGTTCGAAGCTGTTCTTGACTGTGCAGCTAAGACAGTAGTCTGTAGCTTTGTCCTTGGAGAGCCCAAGGGTTCCAGGCTGGGGACTATGAGAATGGGAGCTTGGACTGATCTCTCCCTCAGTCTTAGTTTCTTCTTAACTAGAACATTCTTTGATCTCCTGATGATAATATCTGGATAGCCCAGGTGGGGACACAAGGCAGGAGCACAGGGGAAAAACCAGAGAAGGCTTAAGTCTCGTGGGCTTGCCTAGACTAGTGGTTCTCAAAGTGTGGTACCCAGACAGTAAACATCATCTGGGGATTGATTACAAATGCAAAATCTCGGGCCTCACACCCAGACCTTCTGAATCAGAAACTCTGGGGGTATGGCCCAAAAGCCCATGGTGTGTCCAGCAGGCCCGGTGATTCTGACATCAGGTAAAGTCTGAGAACAACTGCCCTGTATCCAGTCTTCATCACAAAGAAAAAGGTGAAGGGGGGCAAAAAAAGGGAAGGGAAAGGGATCTTTCAATCTTCATCTATGGAGAGAGAGACCTGCTGGGATTTGGGATTAAAGCTCAGGTGAGAAATAAGGACAATTCATTTGTCTAGAATGCACAGCTGTCTCAGGAAGGCCATGGAAAATCAAAGACATGGAAATTCTGGGTCCTGGTACTTACTTCCCCATCAAGATCAAGAGTAGATACCAAGATGGCCCCCAAGTAAATGGGTAATTTCCTTCACCAGTTCTTTGAAGCTTCATCTTTTAGGGTTAAGGCTAAAGAAGCCAGCCAAGGGTGACAGATGACTCGAAGAAAGCAAACAAAGGGTGACATAACCAAAAACCCAACACACCAGCTCTTTAATCTACAATGCAGACAGTGTAGTCACTTACCAAGCAATTTTAAGCACTTCCTTCTTCTGGCCCAGACCTTTAGGGTCCCTGAGAACGATAAACTATGAATGCTAATATTTGTCCTTAGAACTCAAAAAACAAACCAAAAAAAAAAAAAAAAAAAGGGGGGCGGGGGACTCAAGATTCACCCAGCAAACTCAATCTTTAAGAAGCTGCAATTAAACCAAACTGCTGAGGAGAAAGACCACATTAAAACATGAGGGTTCTATAAGAAACGTGCCCTGGGCAGCCATGAAAAGCAGCAGCATCCCAAAAGACGCTCAAAAAGGATCCCTTTGCCATTTACATTCTTCTTTGGGTTTATCAGACTTGACTCACTGCCCCAAATATACTGAGCCTTTTGCATTTTTCTCTTACCTTTCCGTTTTCAAACTTCTCTTTTTAGCTTGGTTAATTCTGCTTGTCCTCTAGGGATCTGAAGAAACTTTAGGTACCACTCCTGTATTTTCACTTAAACACTCTGAACTTCCCTCTTTGTAGAGCTCACCCTGCTATGTTGTAAGCAGTTGCTGGGTGTCTCTGCCTTCACTGGAGGAGGAACTCTGGGAAGACCAGTTGTGTTTGCTATTACAGATCCTCCATTATCATGATGGGGTTACATCCCCATAAACCCACCCTAAGTTGAAAACATCTTAAGTGGAAAATGCATTTAATATTAGCCATCTACTAAATGTCAGCTTAGTCTAGCCTACTTTAAACCTGCTCAGAACACTTAACATTAGCTGCATTTGGGCAAAGTCAGCTAACATAAACCTCTCTGATAATAAAGCATTGACTATCTCCTGTGATTTGTTATGTGGATTATTTCACTAAAAGTGAAAACCAGAGTGGTTGTACGAGTACAGAATGGTTCCGAGTGTATCAGTTGTTTACCCCTGGGGTGGCGTGGTTGCCTGGGAGCTGTGGCTCACACCGTGGCCCAGAAGCACAAGAGAGCACTATACTGCACAGCCCCAACCCTGGGAAAAGAGCAAAATTCAAAATGTGTAGTGCAGTTTCTACTAAAAGTGTTTCATTTTCACACCACTGTAAAGTAGAAAAATCATAAGTTGAACGATCCTAAGTTGGGGACCATCTGTATAAGGTGAGGGCACTCAGTAAATATAGGAGGAATGAAAGACTGTTCTATGGAAGAACTCCCAACCAAGACTAAGAGCAGCCAAAGACAATAAGCTCTTCCCCTGTTACCCAAATGCACATGTCAGTCCCATGTTTGTGGACACCGGCCCTTCCCTCCAAGATCCTGAAATGCTGTTCCCAGACTCTTGCTCCCAACTCATACCCTCCTGTCCCCTGGGCCCCCCTTGGTGCCTGGCTAGAACTCAGCTGTGGAATGACTTTGCACTCCTCACCTGGTTCTGCAGCTGGTTGGTCCCATGACTCACTTCTTGGCTGACTGTACATCCCAACCCCTATCTCTGCTGTGTCCCCCCCACGGAGCTTGGACCTCTGACCCCTGAACCTCCTTGAGGATGACTCAGATGGGCACCTGGGTCCTCAAAGATAGGAACATACCCTAGACAAGCCTTCATGGGGTATGTGGTTTTCTTTTCCATAGAAGTCCTCTTCAGAGGACAGCAGCAGACTGCTCCTAAGGTCCTCCTCTCTTGTGCTCAGCCCTCCACACTTTGACCTTCATTTGCCCTTGGACTATCTCTACCACAATTAGGCAAAGCGTCACCAACATGAATGTCATACTTCTTTAGAGGCTTGATTTAGCTTTAATTATCTGAATATTTCAAAGGAAAGATTTTTATTTTATCTTTGCTTGAATAATCTATCTGAATGTTGCCTCAGGCATGTGCTTGGGGTAAGTTTGATGACTTCAAGACAGGACTTCACAAAAACAGGGAAACTGCTTGGTCCTAGGAACAGGCACAAATTCAAGGGCTTGAGAAATCCTTTATTTTAAAAACTATTTTCTTATTAAAATAAACACACGCAGACAACGGGCTCTTAAATTTAATCAAGATTCCTGATATTTAAGTGTTCTCCAAGCAAATTTATAAATAGGCCTTTGCTATTATTGCACAGGAATCATAAGAAGAGGATAAAGAATAAGGCGGTGTATTGGAATGGAGTCCAGACCATAAAAGGAGAAAATATTTTTCCTTAGGTTTTGAGCTAAAAGGTATCCAAATTTAACAGTTTTCTCTGTTCATACACACAGAGGTACCATAGGACCCGAAAATAATCGGTGGTCAAACAGATGTAATCTCAATAAACTCAAATTTCACACAAATTTAATGATCTCCTTATATGCTCAGAATTGTTCCACCTCCATTCTTGAAATGCCTTAACTAAGGATAGAGATGGAACTCATAGAGATAATGAGACAAAAAATGACTTGGAATTTGAGGTTTTACAAGGTTTGATTTTTTTTTTCTCCTATTTGTGCCTGTGCTTTAAAAAAATCCACAAACCTTTCTTCTTTGTTTTTTTATGCAATTTTTATACAATTCGTCCGAAAGGAAAAAGAAGCAAAATCTTTAACTTCAGTTCATTTGTGGAAGATATGTTATCTTTTCAGGTTTTTAAATTTTTTTCCAGATGTGGCATCATACTGAATCATGATTTCCAATGAGGCAGAGAATTTACTGGGCGTTGGTTTACGGAAGCAAGAGAACACATAAACACTAGGTGGACATACTATGGGGCCCCTGGCTGGCTCAGTCAGTACAGCATGCACCCTTGATTTCAGGGGCGTGAGTTCAAGTCCTACGATGAGTGTAGAGCTTACTAAAAAAAGAACTAGATATACATATTAGAATATACACTGTCTTTGACTTTGTCTGATAGACCAGCAGGAGACTGAACATTTCATGTTTTATCATTGTCATTTGCCTAAGAAATACCAGCACCAGTGTTCACACCCTTTGAAATAGGTCTTACAATGGACATTAGAAAAGTGAAATACGACGATCCAAATTTTATCGTTAATTTGGCCACCCCTAAAAAGTAGGTCTGACTTTAATTATATATTGCATTGCTTCCTCAATTAATATTAAACTAATAGGACCTGTACAGCCTGCTGGAATGGAGGGGGGGCAGTCGGAGATGGATGACCTGGTTTCCGGTCCCAGCTTTGTCCCAGCGAGCTGTGGTGTCCTTGAGAAAGACCCTTAAGCTTTTGGAGCCTTAGTTTCCTTGTCTGGAAAAATCAGAGGCTGAAACAGTCTTTTTTTTTTTTTTTTTTTAATCTCTTCCAGCTCTAATCGGTTTGATTAAATATTATGTGGGCTTCAAATAAATGTAGATATTATTTAAAAACAGTATATGCCCTTCTCGAAATAGGTTTTATTTCCTAAAATTAAAGCCACATTCGGATGGCTCCAAGGAAGATTAAAAACAATGCAGTACTATTGTGTATTGAAGAGCAGCTGACAAGATAATGACACGGTGACATTTCTAGAACAGCTCTTCAGTAGCAAAGCAGACTTTCAGGATGCCAAACACTTGCCCAATTCTGGTAAGGTCAACAGCCTCCAAATAATTGTTCCTTTCATATGATGTGTGCTTCTACTGGATTATTTTAAAATGTGTTTGCTTCCACTGCTTATATAGAAACTGAAAAACATCCCTCCCTCTCACAAAGCCTGGAGGCAATGGGAAGGATATCAGAGGTCAGAGAAGTCGGATGGGAAGCAATTCCCAAGGGTTCATGTCGTATTTTATTTTCGCAAATGTCTCCAGCTTCTAATTCAAGCCATATCAGCAGGCTGGGAAAAAGAGCAAAAAACAGAGCTTCTTGAATGAAATTCCCTACCCCTTTGTTAGACAAACCCTTGGATCCCCCGCCCCCCCCCCCACACCCTCCAGGGTCAGCACTAACAAGAAAAATGGCTGAAAATCGCTTGGGCTCTTGTGTCTGCAATCAATTATTTTGTTTCTTCAGAGGTAAAGTTTGACCTGGTATATTTTAAAATGCTACAAGATTGCAGGCAAGTTTTAAAGACACCAGGAAGAAGTCAATGGCCTGACCCTGGGACTAGGAGAATGATATTCTCATTAGGCGAGAGAAGGGAACTTCCTGAAGTAATGAGGAATGGATGTGGCTCCCGTCACCACTCAGCCCTGAACGCAGGTGCTGGGGACTAATGCCGCTGATCACACAGCTCCCCCAGTAAGGGCTCCTGACATTTATGTGATAGTTATATTTTACCCAGTATTTTCACAAACTCGTTTCAAGTTGGAAACCATAACTCAGCTGACAAATGTGGAAAGCAGGGCTCAGAAAGCTTAGACTCCCTCAAATTACAGTAAGAACTAGCACTTAAAACCTTTTGATTTTTTTCTCTCACTGTCTGGCGCTGGTCCTCGTGAAAAAAGTTCTTTAAATTCAGTAAAGCGGTTTTGAAGATATGGCCTCTGTCGTCAACGAGAGAAATCGGTCTTTTCTTGGGGTTGTATTCAAGCTGTTTTAATAAAAGGTAGTTCATCCACAAATAAGGGCTGCCTTCATAAGGAGACGCCTACATTAGTATCAATAACCACTTTCTCACTTCAGACTCACCCGACAGGGATCCTGGTTACCCCAGTTTCCAAATCAGGAGGTATTTTATATTGTTCAAAAGAAAACTCAATTAAAGTTCCTTTTATTTATTTTTAAATGCTTTTGTAATTTTCATTTTAAAAGAATCAATGTATCTTTAATTCTTACTTCTGTTCTTAGAGTCTTCTAAATGTAACAGAAAATTCGGTTTTATCAAAACATCAGGATCAAACCAGTTAGACCATGACATTCATTGGCCTATGATGCTATTTTAGAATATCTGTGGTGGGCATTTTAACAAAATTAGTGTGGTTGCTTATATTTAACTTCGATGAAATCACAAGGGTGAGTAAGCCCTGATATATATTTTTATTTTTCTTCTGCCCTACCTGAAATCAACCCTTGTGATAAAACAAGAAAGGAGACAGAATCCAATTACAGCTATTGCATGAATGAGTTAAATCAGGTTTTGCAGACAAAACGTCTACTGAAGTTTTAAAGACAGGAATCTATCATTAAGGGATATTTTGGCCATCTACATTACATGCTTCCATGGCCAATTTTCCTTAAATAATAAAAATAAGCTGTGCTCCATGTCACCATATCCTAAGTACTACTTTCCCATAATTTTTTAAAAATATGAAATCTATCTCAAATTCACTGTTCAAAATGACTTTTTGAGAAGGTGGGCCTTTAAGTCTTTAAACTCAATACCCTCCTCTTGGTCCTTCTAGAGGTTGGCTTCTAAGCCTCTCCAGCATTTAAATTCTCTCTTCACCCTATACCCAACTGTTCCTTTTTCCCCATGTGCCTATTCCCCTTTCTGTCCTCCATCTTTGTTTGCTCTCATTCTCCCTCCTGTGGTGATCTGTGGTATCACCATTCATTTCTCCTCTCCTGAATTGCACTCCTCATGTTCAATTGCCTTCTAAGCATCTCCACCTCTGCTCCCAGCACTTCGGATGTCTTGGTATGTCCCAGCTCAGCTCATTGCTACAAAACAATTGGTTGGAAAAATTGGTCAAACTATCCAGATCCATGTAAAAGTAACCAACACAAAGATCTTCATGGAGATTAAAAAAAAAAAAAAAAGGAACTATAAGACCAAATTAAAAATATATATTGGCTTAAGAAACAACAGGCATTGGTGAGGATGTGGAGAAAAAGGAACCCTCATGCACGGTTGGTGGGAATGCAAACTGGCCCAGCCCCTGTGGAAAACAGTTAAAAATAGAACTGCCCCACAATCCAGTGGGTATTTACCCAAAGACTATAAAAACACTAATTCAAAAGGACACATGCACCCCTATGCTTATGACAGCATTATTTAAAATAGCCAAGATAGGGAAGCAGTATCTGTCCATTGATGAGTACATAAAGAAGATGTGGTGTATATACAGAATGGAATACTATTCAGCCAGTAAAAGAATGGAATCTTGCCTTTTGCAATGATAAGGATGAAGCTGGAGTATAATGTTAAGCGAAATAAGTCAGAGAAAGACAAATACCATATGCTTTCACTCATCTGTGGAATTTAAGAAACAAAACAAATGAGCAATGGGAAAAAGACAAACCAAGAAACAGACGCTTAATTATAGAGAACAAACCGATGGTTACCAGAGGGGAGGGGGCGTGGTGGGATGGATGAAATAGGTGATGGGGATGAAGGAGGGCACTCCTCGTGAGTGATAAGGGGGAATTATTGAGTCATATATCATATCCATGAAACTAACATAAAACTGATGTTAAATAACTGGAATTAAGATAAAAACTTTTGAAAACTGGCTTTTTATATGAAAACCATCTGAACTTTCAGTGAACTACAACCTTCATGAGCTAATGGTAAAGAGGTCATTGTTTATATCCCAGGGCAGTCTTGGAAAGACAAGAGCTCAAAGAAGAGATAGAACCATCTCAGCAAACTCTCTCAGATCCCACCACTGCTTTACAGTATTTTGTAAACCCTGTGCCACACTTTTAAGAACCATATCAACAAAACAGAGAGCTGGTGAAAGAAGTCACACCATTTAAGCAACACTTAATAAAAGTAGTTTCTGGGGATGTCAGAGTTAATCGGAGCTCTTCCTATAACTGGGTGGGAAGAGAAGGCAAGAACTGGCGAACTGGCTGCTCTGCAGCCCTACTGGTGGAACTTGCAAAGAACCATATCATTGAACTGCTGGACCAATTCCCATGCTATCCCCATTCTGACAGACAGCACGTACTGAAACTCACTCATATGGAAGAGGGAGTAATATAGACATGTTGCATTCATTCAAGGGAAAAGCCATGTACCAAAGATTAGCGGTCTTTGGAATGTAGACCTTAAATCAACAAGAAAATTATTGAAAAATGACAACTATGAATTTTCAGATTTCAAAGTAGATGCTTCTCATCACTTAAGGTCAGAGATGCTCCTCTGTTCTCGGAAGTTATAAATGGATCGGTGCACTGGGTGAGAACCTTTGAGAAAATAAAGTAGGGCTAGTCCATCTCTAGGTCTTATCAGCCTCTTTCCAGATTCCTCTGACCCAAAGTAGTCTAAACATGCTCTCAACTGCAAGTATGCAATGAAATGCTTTTTGATGTTTATTCTGTATGAGAATATCAATTAAAATTTGGGGTTCCTGGTTGGCTTAGTTGGTGGAGCATATGACTTTTTTTTTTTTTTTTAAGCGTATGACTATCTCAGGGTTAGTTTAAGCTCTTCCCACATTGGGTGTAGAGACTACTTAAAAATAAAATCTTGAAAATAAATTCAAGTGATAAACAGATGCAGAATGATTGATTGGTTCTGAAACACTTGTCCAGCTTTGTATTTACAAACAGTCTTGCAACTTAATAAAAGGCACAACTTTCTACTCCTTAAACATCCATTGCCTTTGATCTGTGAACTTGAGTCTTCCAAGAGTCAAGCCATCAAAAAGACCACAGAAAGCAGTTTAGAAAACAATGATTCATGCTAACTATACTTATTAAGATTTTTTCCACCCTAAACTAGAGTAAAACGTATTATAAGCTCAAAGTCATGAGCTTCAGATTTTGGTCATTTTGGGCCATTCATATGCCAGTCTCTGGGAAACAAAGAATTTCAATTTCAGGATAGCAGCCCACATATAAATTTTGGAAAGTTGCAATTTGTTTGCCAAACATTCATCACTTTAATTTTATAAATTGGATATGGTAATCTTACTTAACACTTCTCCTAAGCCATTGTAGGTGGCTTTGCTTCTAAGCAGCTGCTACGTGTCATCCCTGAACTGTATTTTCAATCTCAAATATTGAAACTTAGCGGTGAGATTTTCTATCTGTTAACTTGTTTCAAACAGCATGGAGACTGTTAGAATTATCAAGACAAATGGTACATCAGCGGCACTGAAATGATACCGGTGTAAAGGGAAACTAGGTCTTTGAAAATTCTGCGTCTGCTCTCTAGTTTAAATTATTCAAATTACTGTTTGTCTTGAGGGAAAGAAAAACACAAGGGATCGGAAGATGGGAGATATAAGATAAACCAGGAAATGCAGAGAAGTCATGCATACTCTCATTCCAGAAAGTTCCCGTCTCTTCTGCAGTTTATATCACAAAGTGATTTTATTAAGGTTTTATGGAAAGGTCGCTGTTGCATTTCTGTAATATTAAAAACTATTTTAGCATACAGAAATCCCACATGAGCCTGCAATATTAGTTCATGACTAAGTTTATTAAGGTTTTGGCATGGCTCAATATTAACATTCTCCAAACATTACAACCATTTCGATTCAGATGAACAGAGTGATATAAAACTGTGGTTCATAAAAATAAAATAAAATAACATTATTCTATGTTAGGTTTTTTTTAATTTTTTTGAAGATTTTATTTATTTATTTGACAGACAGAGAGATCACAAGTAGGCAGAAAGAGAGGGGGAAGCAGGCTCCCCACTGAGCAGAGAGTCTGATGCTGGGCTCGATCCCAGGACCCTGAGATCATGACCCGAGCCGAAGGCAGAGGCTTAACTCACTGAGCCACCCAGCAGCCCCTCCATATCAGTTCTTAAAGATTAACTTTAAATATACTCTGAAACTGTGAAGCAGCTTATCAGAAACAGTTCTTTGTGCCATGGCCCATGCATTTCACAAAGGAATCAGCCACCAGCCCAGGTAAGGTCTATGTTGGCACTGACTGAAGTCAACTGGTATTCTTAAGACAAACACAAACTCAAGTGCCAATAATAACTTGAGTTATCCATGCAACCCTTTCCATGCCCTGATAGCATCACCTATGAATGCATGATGATTAAACAGAGATAAGTCTTGTGTGCCTATACCTGAGTCAGGTGAGTCTGCACTCCTAAGTTCTCAGACTCTTGTATTTCAGAGAAGTCGTAAGGTTGATCTGACATAATCGGACCATGGAAGCCTGGTCTTTGGCAGTGTGGGAAATTAATGTCAGGGTTTCTTTAAAAAATAAAATCTTCATTGACAACAAACACGTCGGAAAATGACGATGCTCCCTGATGAGAGAAAAGCATCATCTGAAATTTACAGACACCCTTCACCAGACACCCCATAAGTAGAGTCATTCTTTGACTCACAGGCAAAAGATTGAAGACATCCCTTGGCCTGCAGCTCTGTGCCCAGGAAGACGGCCCTGGAAACATTGCTGATTACATAACTGTAAAGATTCTAGGGATGGAGGGTCTAACACAGACGCTGATGGCTCATGAAAATGCCCTCTCAGTGGACCTCAGACCCTCCCATCAGTTATTTTGTTTCCTGCAGATTTTAACAGTTGATTCAAATCCTCTCCCTCTAAGGTCATGACTCATGATGACCTCCTTGGAGTGGGTCGTAAAGATGGACTCCCACTGCATTTCGTGACTATTTTAAAGAAGATGTAGTACCTCATGGTACCTTCTCAGTTCTCTGCAAGGTAGTGTATCAAGTTCAAAGGCTTACGTGATTGGCAGCAAACCTGACATTTCCTTTCTTGGTCAGAAGAATGAAATGTTGGGTCTCAACTATTCTTACGCAATGAAGACAGAGGCTTTAAAAGCCTGCGGAAATGGATGCTAAGGATGCAAAACCAGAAGCCAAAGAATCTTCCCTAAATGCTACCTCCAGCCTCTTCCATCATAACCATAACAGCTTCCTGATATGCTAAGTAAGCACTCACCTCTGCAATTTTTTTTTTTTTTTAAGTGTGAGGAAGGCACACAACACATAGTTTTATAGGTTAGTTATATTTTCAGCCTACTTGATTATTAAGTCCAGTTGAAGACATCTGCATCCAAGAAACACACAATAAGTGACGGAGAGACCCCAAACCCTAAACTCTAGCCTATTTTCAAATTTGCATCAATACACATACCTACACAGGACAGCTCACAATTACATGAGGCACAGGAGCTCAATCTAGTGGACAAGATACACTGAGTGGAAAGGACTAATTTTAAGACCTGATTCAACCAATTACCATGAAACCAAAGGAGAATCCCACAAATCACCCTTCGAGGAGTTTCCCCAACTGAAGATGGACATGCTTATCATCTCATTTTGAAAGGGTTTCCCAAGGGAGAAGAGAATACATCCGCAGAAGGCTCTTGGAACAATGAAGCTCTCTATACATTACTTACAGAATTATTTCTTAATAGATACCGATTCTGTAGCAGCCACACAGCATTGTAGCCTCCGCTAATCCCCAGGTTTTCTTTTTTTACTTTTTTTTTTCTAAAAGGTTTTATTTATTTATTTATTTGACAGACAGAGATCACAGGCAGAGAGGCAGGCAGAGAGAATGGGGGAAGCAGGCTCCCCACTGAGCAGAGAGCCCGATGCGGGGCTCGATCCCAGGACCCCGGGATCATGACCTGAGCCAAAGGCAGAGGCTTTAACCCACTGAGTCACCCAGGTGCCCCAATCTCCAGGTTTTCTATGAATTCCAAGACTAGGAAGACTAGGTTATGCAAAAGGAATGAGGGTTTTATGTGCTGAGGGCCACTGCAAGTAAAAATGATAATTCAATGTTTTCTTTGACTGAAAATGCCCAAATTGGTCACATGAAAACAATAACTCAGTTATAACCAAATTACTCTGGAAAGAAATTAATATGTTCACAACAAGGCTTGTTTGGCATTGGCAAATTGGCATTGGCAAAATAGTAGGAATTAACTATATTTCTAAAATATCCTAAAAATGTCTACATTGTCTGTATTTATTGTTACTTTTGTAACAAATTGAAAAGTATATTTCTACCATACTTCTACAGATAGCTCTTTGTGCTTGATGATTTTCTTTATTAAAAAAATGAGTTTGTGAAAAAGAAAATACTGGGATGCCTGGGTTGCTCAGTTAGTTAAGCAGTTAAGCCTCTGCCTTCAGCGCAGGTCATACTCTAGGGGTCCTGGGATCTCAGGGTCCAAGGATCCAAGCATAGGGATCCTAACTCTGTGGGAGCCCGCTTTTCCCTCCGCCTCTCTCTCTCTCTCTCATGAATAAATAAAATCTTTTAAGAAAAGGAAAAAATATCTTCATGTCAGTTGTTTTTTCACACAGAAAGTCAATGTTCATTCCTCTGCATTGTCCCATGTGCAGCCATATGATAGGAAGGTCATTTTAAGGCCAATAATTGCTTATTTTTACTTATAACATACAGTTAGTTGGATTTTACTACTAAAACTACCGAAGTAGAGCTATCTCTACTTGGTCAAAGAAACCTATCTCTTTGAGAACCTAAATTATAATAAAAGCAATACATAAATATGGGATTCATTTTTAAAAGGATTGGATCTCATAACATGACTAGAATTAAAAGCAAAAGATACAGTCTATCCATCCTTGAACTATTTCTGGTAGAAGGAAGTGTTTCTATACATGTTTGAATATGGTATTTATTTTTGTAGGTTTTGATGATTTGCTAGCACCGAGTCAATCTTGAAAGTAGATTTTTCGCAGAGGGATCAAGGTGAAAAACCTGTTTACTATTGGAGGAAAGGGAGAAAAAAGGCCCTAGGATAGAAACGCACAATGTCCCCTACCTCCCTCTATCTCCCCAAGCCCATGTAATTCTCAAAACCTTTGGTTCTCTATCCTTTGCATACACAGCTCTTCCCTGCATGACTAACTGCATGGCTCTCTGTAGGCAGATCACTGTCCCCATGTCACCACACCTGAGAGGCCCCTCCTGGTCACTCATTTACCAAATCGTACCGCAAGCCTCCCACCACCAGCAGTTCTCCCCTTGCCTGTTCTATTTTGCTACATAAGACCCATCAACATCTAGTATCTATTATTTTATATATTTTGTAGTCTATATCCTTCCAACAGAGTAGAAACTTCACCAATCTTCTTTTCTGCTGCATTTCTGTCATATAAAACATGCGTGACACCAAGTTGGTGTTTCATATATACTTGTATAGAACGAATAAATGCCTCCCTCTTTTTTGCAGTGAAGGAATTAACAGAGGGATCCAAACCTTCAGTGGCCTGATCTGCTGGTGACTCTACGTTGGTGACTCGGGGACAGTAAACAATTAAATGGGACATTAACGTTTCCAATGCAAAAGGAATAAATGAGGGCACTAGGGTTAAATATAGCCTTCTGCCTCTTCCCCAAGGGGATTATCTGTCACGGTGTCCCTGCTCGACTAGGACACTATCTAGAATGTGATAGCAGGGAAGTCATGGGCCCCACACTTAGAAACCTAATCCAGTAGGGAAGAAGAGGTAGGTAGATAATTCGACACAAGCAGTAAAATATTTTACAGAATTTAGAGAGAAGAGAGGTGAACTCTACCATTATTTTGCTTCTAAAACCACAAACCACTTCATACAACTCTCTGCCCTCTCTCAAAACCTTATCATTAAAAGACTCATCTCCAACCTCTGAAAGCCTGAAGACAGAAACTCTTGGTGTCTCAGAATCTGACTCTCAAAAGCCTAAATGGATTTTTGTTGAGTAAAGAAGCCAGTTGTAAATATCATTTGAGACAGTGTAACACGTAATTGCACAACAGGCTTTACTTTCCATCCTCCTTGGCCTCCAACCTCAGTAAGGTGCCACGTGACTAGGTCCAGCCAAGGGGTTCTGACCAAAGACGAGGTGGGACCCTTTTGGGCTAAAGCATATACTGCTCCTTCTCCAGCCAATATCAACAGCTTGCAAAAATGGCCACAAATTCTTCTCCTGCCCCAGTATCATGCCCCTTGGCAATGTGATCTTACAGCTTCTCCCACCAAGATGTGGGGATGATTTCTCCACATGGGTCTTGGATCTAGGTTTGGCATGACACTTGGCTTTGTTGCAAATCAGACACACATGAAAAGCATGTACAAACACTTGTGCATTGGACTTTTTTTCTTGTTTCTCTTTGGAATTCTCAGACTACTCTTTTAAAAGACTGAGGAAGCCCACTGGAAGAAGACAGGCCACATGGAGAGAAGGCTCCAACAAACCAGTTATCTTGGCTGAGAGCCAGAATATAAGAGTCAAGGCCATCCTAGATCATGTGGTCCTAGCTGAGCCAGTCCAGACTAATCAAACCTCCACATGAACACTCAGAACTGTAACAGTTGTAACAGTTACATTTGTATTATTAACAGTTGTATTATTTAAATCCACTAAATTCTGGGGTGATTTGTTACATGACAAATGCGAACCGCTACACCTCCTGAACAAGGGTGGGTGGGCTGAGAGTTCTCTACAGGACTCTAGAAGGAAGTGTGCAAGTTATGTTATGTAAACACTGCTCTTAAAAAGGATGCAAAAGATCCAGGGAAGAATGAAGTCCAGAAAAATAAACAAACAAACAAATAAATAAAGGAGCAGTGAGAAACCAGCAAAGCAATCCGAGTGTGAGTAGGGAGGATAATAAAATCACAGTCAGTTACCTGTGACTCTTTCAAGCCAGGACTTAAAACAGCAACATCAGTTTTCTGGAAGACCGTAAATTATTAGGAGCACAAATCTGTCCACTTGACTGTGAACAATTTGACGTAGCGAGGTTTGTACCTTACCTGTCTTTGAATCTCCCCCACCTGCTTCTCCAAACTCTGTACTTAGCAGAGTGACTAGTATTTTATGAGGTAATTAGAGATGCTTAGAGGAAGAGGGCATATTTGCAAGAGGAAAGAAATGACTCCGTTATGCAATGTGGTAACAAAACGTAAGTCTACACTGTACTCCACATCCCTTTGATGTCAGGCTCTGCATTCTCCCAAATGGTTCTTGTTTATGGCTCCCATTCTATTCACAGGAATAAGTAGGGCAAAGATTAGGTGATAAATAACAATCATGAAGGCTCCGCATTAGGGCATCTGGGTGTTAGAACAGCACTTTATAACGGGAACTGTAAAAAAGCTGCACTTTTTACTTCTGGATGTTTTACTTTGTTTCGCCCACGTAGCTGATATTTGTAAACTGGTACCCATATAAATAATGTAGTTATGTAGTATTTATTGACATTTTTGAGTGTGTTTAACGCTTCAATATTTCTTTTTCCCAATTAAGCTAAATAAGGAATATTAGCCCTCTAATGATAGAGTTTTCCCAGGGACTCTAAATTTAACTCATTCTCAATTTAACTTCACAAAATCATTCAGCTCCACATTTCCAACTAAACACAGATTATCACTTTTAAATATAAGAACCTACACTTTGTGAGCAAGTTTAAGTAATATGATTATTATGTGATAAACATCAACATTTTAGAATTCAGTTTAGAGATCTCTCAAGCTTCACAGCTCAGTTGACGGATTTTTGACTTCCCCAGGCTGGAGTGTTTTTGTTCTATCATTTTAACCTAATATATCAGGAATTGTTATGAATGTGCTCAAGTGCCTAGCTTACAGACCTGACTCATAGCCAGATAAGTATGGTTGCAAATTTTTCTTTTGCATGCAGAATATCACTTGGATCATTCACAGATTATTAGTCGCATTTTCAAGTACTTAGCTTTATTTCCCATTGGGTTCTAAACTGTTTTCTCACATCTAATCTGTATCAGTACTCTGTGTGATGGGCGCTATTTTTGTGTCTGTTTTATACATAGAGAAACTAAGGTCTGGGGCAATTAAGTCATTTGTCCAAAAAGTCACAAAGCTATTAAATTATGGGGCCAATATCTGAATGAAGCCCGCCTCACCTCAGAGTGGAGAATTCCACTTTCTCTCAAAAAAAATTAGTAGACTGGTTCTTTTAAAAAGTGAAGTTTCTAAGAAAGTTTGGAACATGATTTAACATTGGAAATTTCAAAGAAAGGTTCAAAGCAGCATCTATTATATAAAATGTGGTATACCTTTCTTTGGCAGGGGGCGGGGGTGGGGTGGGGAGTCCTCATGGAACAGATATGTCTTCCCCTTAAGCTAATAGTCTCCTTTCTGTCTCCTTCCTTTGCTGAGCCGTAACACGAGCAGATCTTCAGGCACTGTTATCATGAACATACAGAATACTGAGCCACATTTCTGATATACCCATCTGCTGGGACTGACTGGATTTACTACTGGAACATACTCAGTGAGGACTTGTGTCTCCCCCTATTTCAATGACCTTCTCTTAGAGTGAACTTTCATGAAGGAAAGTTGGAGCCAAAGCAAAGAAGAACCAATGAAGAACAGGTCAGACTCACAGCATACAACAAACAAGTCAGAAACACAGGTATTCAGTGACCCTGAAAACCCAAGTAAGGCAGGCATTTTTCTTCCTGAGGAGAACACTTTCCTAGCTGCTGGCATTTTTCTTCCTGAGGAGAACACTTTCCTAGCTGTTGGCTCCAACTAATGGAAACAGAAATCCACTGACACAAGGATAGCACCTCTCCTCCCTCCCCTCCCCATCACACCGGTACATTCCACCTTTCAGGTCAAAGAAGGGCGCAGAACATACTTGCCCTCTGAAGGGTCTCCATGTCTCCTCATCTCAACTTGGGAATCCAATGTGAAGAGCCAGTGTTTTGGCCCAAACTCCCCTGGGAAATGGGAATAACCAAATGACCCTGGGTCTGAAAGTCAATAAATCTCCTTCTTGGGGTCCAACTCAGATCAAACATCTCAGGGAACATGTCCCAATAGTGAATTAATCTTTACCCCCAGAAACTCCACAGCTCCCTTCTCTAGTCAGAGGGCTGATTTTTTTGTGTACATGAGTCTCTCAGTTCCTTTTGGTGCCTAGCAGTCAAACAAGCCAGTCCCCATCTCAGCCTCGGTATCTTGGCTTTACCATCTGCACAATACAAAAAGGCTAGCTGGCCAACAGCCAGTCTGTTTACAGTGGAAAACATGAAACACCCTAAGCCTCCAACAATGGGGTGAGTAAAGTCAACTGCGACAAAGCCACCGGACGGAACAGGACAAGGCCATTAAAGGTGACGGTTCCGAAGGGCTTTTCATAACACAGTTCCCTACTGGTATTTTAAACAATAGAACGTAATCCATGATGTCAACTATTCAAAAAGATGCACACCAACAAAATGCAAAAGATCTGAAGGAAAATACTCAAGTGTTAGCCGGGGGTTTCATCCAGGTGAAAGTTTCTTGCCAAGTTTTTGTTTTCTTTTTATAATTTTGTGCATTAAATTTTTAAATGATCACGTCTTATTTAGATTTCTGAAAAATATTCCTAGCTCCACAAGAGATTATCAACATGATGACGAGCTCTTGGAAGCTGCTAGCTAAGACAACTCTTGGTACCCCTGATGTAACTATCAGAGCTACAGTTCAGCTTAATTTCTTGCTGCTCACTCTTCTCTGGACTTTTCTTCCCCATTGTTCTCTCTGCCTAAAGTGAATCCCCATTCACCTAAGTTTCCTGCCTGTCCTTTGAAGTCTGATTCAAATGTCCTTTCCTCCTCTAGCTGCTCTCACATTCTCTCTTCCCTTAAACCCACAGCCATTTATACGTACCCCTCCCAGGCGATGAACCTTTCCATTTAGCACTAGAATCATTTCTTTAAAAAAGGGGTGGGGGGCTGTGCCTGGGTGGCTCAGTGGATTAAAGCCTCTGCCTTCAGCTCAGGTCATGATCTCAGGGTCCTGGGATCGAGCCCTGCATCAGGCTCTCTGCTCAACAGGGAGCCTGCTACCCGCCTCTCTGTGCCTGCCTCTCTGCCTACTTGTGATCACACTATCTCTCTCAAATAAATAAATAAATAATATTTTTAAAAAGACTTTATTTATTTGACACACAGAGAGAGAGAGAGAGAGAGAGACCACAAGTAGGCAGAGAGGCAGGTAGAGAGAGAGGAGGCGAACCAGGCTCCCTGCTGAGCAGAGAGCCCAACGCGGGACTTGATCCCAGGACCCTGAGATCATGATCCGAGCTGAAGGCAGAGGCTTACCCCACTGAGCCACCCATGCACCCTGCTAGAACCATTTCAAGTTCATGTCAAAGCCTGAAAGAAATTTTAGACACACAGGAAACTGAATTCATCTTTGTATATACCCCATACAACACCTCACACATAGGAAGAACTCAATACTTGCCAATAAAGGACTAGAGATGAAATAAACAGGAAAAAGAACAAGTCAGTAAGCAAAGCATTTCGTTTTGGGTTTGATTTTATAATCTGCCCTTAGAGATCTTCTCATTCTCTAACGAGGTGCCAAACCCCAAATCTTGGTGCCCACACTTTCACAGAGTTATCAGCCATGTTGCTTAACGGAAGCTGTCCAGTGTACAACCTATCTTCGTTAACATGCAACCACCGAAGGAAGGAAATACAGTAAAACTTATAACTAGATGGGAAACTCCAAAGGGCAGGGCCCATGAATCTTTCTCATTTTTTATGTTCTCCTGGAATCTGGTAAATTCTTAACATATGCTAACATTGTTAAACAGATGAAATGGATGAGGGAATGAGCAGTCCTTGCCTGAGATGCCCCACGACAGTCACGCACATAGGGATGACGTTTATTTTCATGTCTGTTGTCAATGAAAAACCCATAGGAAGGACTGTGTTGGACGACCGTGGAAGACCTGCTCTCATCTCTGCTAGCTGCGAGATCCTATGTAACCCCTTTAAGCAGCAGGCTATGGACAACAGTTATCTACCTAAGTTCCTATTACTGTGGTATTATGTCAGTGCATGCAGAGGACTGAGCACAGTGCCCAGGAACAAGCAAAGCATGACACGAAAGGTAGCTCTCACTGTTATTGGGAGCACCTGCTGGATAGAACCATGGATGAATTAGTAAGCAAACACCTAGCATGCCATTTTAGAACTTCATCAATAGAGTTACTGTGCATGTCTTGAGTAAAAGTACTTGTAAACTTAGAATAACTCAGTTTCTGGGTGTCCTGTGTAAACAGTGCACACCCTCCCGCACCACGCTGTTCTTAGACATTCAATCCTGCCTGAAAGCCTTGCCAATGGAACATCAATACCAACTCGTTTTCAATTTGACTGCAACGAAGTAGACTGGCTTGGGCATGGCAAACACCTTCCCTGAGTTACAGAACATTTCAGTCGGTGGGAGAAGGGCACTGCCACGTGGTCAAGTCTTCGGTTTGCAAGCCACCCCTCCCACCCACCAAGAGCTGTCTAAGTACAGATATGACCAGGAGATTCCACACCACTGGAATGCTGCTCGCCCTGACCTTAAGCAAGTTTCTGTTCTCGGTGTCCAGATCTCCAAGAAAATACGATGGAAACATTCGCTGAGTGGCTTGTGAGACTTAATTGAATAAAAATAGCATAAGGTTACCTTCTAAGGCAATCGTGTGGTCCTGGGCTAGAACTGTGGTACTGTTCCTGATCTGTTTCTTTTAAGGAAGAAAGCACAGACACGGAGGAACATTATCAAGAGAAAAGAACGGTTGGAAAATAGTTTTATATTATTGTTTCAAAACAGTAGTGCCTAGTTTGTGCACCTTCGAAGCATGGACTTCAGGCTCCTTCAGGCAGGCTGTCCACAGTCATCTGTCATGGCACTTGGGGCCCTCGACAGGGGACATCCCCCCGGCCTTCATCCTCTCCAATGAATGGTCCCTCTTAAAGGAAGTGAGTACCGTAAGACTCCTAAGGGAACCGGTCTCACCGCAGGAAAGACTTTCCCTGAAGCACCTCAGCTATTAACAATCTAACCCACAGTGGCCTTTTTGTAACTGTGGCTCAAGGTTAACAGTCGAAGCCTTAGTAATTGGATCACTGTGGGAAATTTGGAATCGGAGGGCAGATGGTTTCATAGTGCACGTCTTTCATCTGTTTTTGCCCTAACGATAAACTGTAGCAGGGAAACTGCTCGGGCTGAGACTCTGAACCCAGGACTCTTAGGTTCTCCGGAAAAGGAACAAAGTTGCTCTTTTTAGAAAAATCAAATTGTTGTTCACAAACCCAAACAGTGAAGTTCTCTTCTGTTTTGTTCAGGCCTGTTTGGCTTATCTATGGAAACAGCTCAGGCTTTTCAAAAACTGGGCTGAGCAGTCATTCAATATTATGTTGCTAAGTAGTCCTTTTTATGTTAAACATGTTTATGCTGCATAAAGGCTGAAATTTTGCTCAACTGCTTATAGCCGGTGACTAACACAGTGAATCTACCTCTTCTCATGTGTAGGAGAAAGGGGACAGTCACACAATAGGATCCAGTTGAGAAGTTGGATTATAGGACCCAGGTCCAAGGCTTCTCAGGCTTTGCCCTAAGTCCGGATCACGAGCCTGTTAAAGTGACCAGTCCTGCTCAACAGGTCTGGGGTGAGGACTAAAATGCACATTTCTAACAAGCTTCCTGGTACTTTCCATGCTATAGGTCCAGGGACCGTATTTTGAGTAGCCCAGGATTGGGATTTTGATCTTACTCTCTGGGGTTGATCCTTATCCTAGGACTTAGACTGTGGCCAATGAGCTCCTGGTAATAATGTATGTGGTAAGATGGGAAAAAAGAACGAGGCTCAGGAATGAAACCGAGCCATGCTGGAGTTTTGGCTCTACCAATTAAAAGTCACATGACCTTGGGCTACTCCCCAAATCTCAATTCTTTGTTTTGTAATACAAGAGAAATTATCCTTCTCTCACAAAGCAGAGAGAATGAAAGATACAAATAATTACACGGAGGCGTGATTCTAATAGGGGCTTGTGACCTACGGCTGATAGATCCGCAAAATCCATGCATTCCTCATCTTTTGGGGCCCATACACAGCCCATTTACCTGCCACCCTCGCAGTTAGACAGAGCTGTGGGGTGGGTCTGGTCTGGGAAAGGAGAGTGGCAGTGACGGGCATCACACCTAGGCATGCTCACAACATTCTCCCACACGCATCCGTTTCTCTATGCAATTTGCCTCTTCTAGGTGGCCATTATCCCCTGGGGGAACTTGGAAGGTAGATATTAAAGATGTCAGAGCTCTCATCAGCTTCCATCCCTGAATAACTGAAAACACACAGCAGCCCTGCCAATCTCCTCACCTGCCTCGTATTGCTAGATGAGCCACACACACAAGCGATCATATATTTGTGGCCCTCCTGGTTCAAAGCAGCTAGCCTTCCTGTGCTGTATCTTTCCCATCTTTTTCCTTCCTTCTTCCTCTTCCCTGCCTCCCTCCTGTGCTTTCTCCTCAACTAGTCCCACACGTATCCTCAATTACGTGTACAGGGTAAAAGCATCAACTTTGGAAAAGAAACATTAGACCAAAATCATTTCCATCCTTTTCTTGTAACAGAATTGGACAAGAACAGCTAGATTAATTTCCCAAGTTCATTTTCATCAACCTTGCAATAATCACCCCATTGCTCACCTCTTGGGAAGGTCACATAAAAGAATATGAATAAAGCAGCTAGTGCTCACTCCAGAAACAGCGGTCTATCTTCTGTTCTTCTATTCTTCCTTCTTTCTTTTTTTATTCTCATACGAATAGAGTCCCATTTTATAATATGCCGTCTGCTTCCTCCCCCCTGCCTAGGCAATGCTGTGTCATAAAGAACACGGTAAGTCATTGCCCATGTGGTGACGTCAGTTTAACCTTGATATGGTACAATTCTAAAAGAGTCTCCACTACATTCAAAGAGTTCCAAGCTAGAAAAATTTTTCAAGCATAGTGAGCATGGTTCTATCTTTCTCACACTTTAATGAACAAACATTGCAAAGCTAACGGGGAGGAGGGAAAGTACTAGGTAATTAGTACAGATTTTTAAAATTTTACACAGACACGGAATTTACCATTTGCAAACCTGGATTGTACATAAAAACCAAGACTGTCAGCTAATGAGGGACATTTATATGATACATTTATTTTCATACTGGAACAACAGATAAAAACCTATCAGCCAGCAGAGAAACCCTTCACAGAAATAGCTTCTGTTGTCTGGGTATTCCAGAAACAAAGCACAGAGCAAAAGTGCAAGGCAGAGCTTTCATAGGACAAATGATACATTTCTCTTTAACACTATGGTATGTTTAAGGATAGAATTTTCCATCATGGAAATGCACTGCCCAAGGTTGCTGGAAATAACTTTGTTGTTCCCAAACATACATGTGAAGGTTTACATTGCACACAATTCCAAACGTGTATCAAAATAAAGTCTAAATCTGATTATTTGGAGGTAAAGACACATTCAGTCTTAACACGAAGGGAGCATGCAGCACCCATGATGCTGGAGAAGAGTCACAGAATCCCTTTCACCCTGCTGATGCCCTTCTGATGGCAAATTAGATGGCAAGTTAGAGGGATCAGCACTGCTGTCCTTTAAAGACTGCACACATACAAAGTCTACTGAAAGAGTGTGCCAAGAGTAATGTGAACTCAAGAAACTGCAGCGTTCTAAAAGAAAGCCACAGGGGCCAGGAGGGCATGGAGAACGATACACTCTGTTCCTCTGACATGGAACTTGCCTTTTTCTTTCTACAGGGAAATGAACTGTGAGAACAAGCAAATGCTGGGCTGGAACGGAAACTGTGAAATTCACACTTGAAGCTTTAAAATGTGACTCCGTCCTCTCAGTCATTTCTGTTGTCCGTCCAGTCCCTGCCGCTGATCCTCTCCCTCGGAGCTCCCTCAAAACTGCCCCCTTTTCACGCCCCAGTCCGAGTCTCCTTCACTCCTTCCGTGGGCTGCAGCAAGGTCTCCTTGTTGTTCTCTGCACACAGTCTTCTAACCTGCCCTTCCCACTTGTCTCTACACAGGAGCCTGACTCAGTATTCTAAAAATTCCAGTTTCATCCTATCACCTGATTAAGACCCTTCAGTGGCTCCCCACCATTTATAAAATGGAAATTCATTTAATAGCATGGCTTAACAAAGACTTATATATCTGTCTCTCACAACGTACCTGCATCATCCACCCCAAACTCACACACACACACATCCCCCAACTACAACGACCAATGCTGTATACGGTGTACCATCCGAACAGAATACTCTTACAGCCTCCACTACCTCCTCCTTCACTTGGCTAGCTCTTCCCATCATCTAAGACTAAACACCGATACCACTAACTCTGGGAAGCCTACTTTAACCCACAACTCAGGGAGAAGACCCCTTGGCAACCCTCCCCACTCCTATTTCCCCCATCTTACCAAAAGACTTCATTCAGCTTTACAATTATGGACGCTGGAGTCAGACTGCCTTGATTCAAATCCCAGCTACATCTTTTACAACTGTGTGATCGTCAGGAGGTTACTTAACCTCTCTGTGCCTCAGTTTCCTCATTTGTCAAATGGACACAATCATGGTGCCTACTTCAATAGGGCCATTTTGAGGATTAAATGAGGTCATATAGAAATGGCTTAGAAGAGGCCTGACATATTTCTCAATAAATGGTAGGCATAAGTAATCATAAAAGTGGTAGCAGAATCATCCTATTCTCCACCTATAGGTCTTTCACTGTTTATTAGATGCTTTGTAAAAATAGATCTATCATCATCCCTCCTCCATGGTACCTGACCCATGTCAAACATTTAATACATTATGCTTTTTTTTTTTTTAAAGATTTTATTTATTTATTTGACAGAGCGAGAGAGACAGGGAGAGAGGGAACGCAGCAGGGAGAAGTGGGAGAGGAAGAAGCAGGCTTCCCGCAGAGCAGGGAGCCTGATATGGGGCTCGATCTCAGGACCCTGGGATCATGACCTGAGCCACCCAGCTGCCCCATAATAGATTATTCTTTAATAAATATTCACTAACTAAAGATTCAAACCAATCAAAGATTTTCCATCTTCTGGAAGAGCTTTCAGCCTCCTCTGAGTTACATGTGTAGATTTCTTCCCATGCAACTCTAAAATCTTTTCCATGAAAAAAGAAAAAAAAAATGAAGAAGTACCTGCTGTTGGGGAGCCTGGGGGGCTCAGTCAGTTAAGCATATGACTCTTGGTTTCAGCTCAGGTTATGATCTTGGGGTTGTGAGATCGAGTCAGGTTCCATGCTTAGCTCAGTGTCTATGGGAAGATTCTCTCCCTCTGCCCCTCCACCCACTTGTGCCCCACTCACACACACTCTCTCTCAGGTAAATAAATCTTAAAAAAAAAAAAAAAATCTGCTGTGTATCAGACACTGTACTAGGCGCCAAGAGAGGCAGAAGGAAAAGAGAAAAATGATTCTTGTAACCAGAAGCTGGGATGCCCTACCTTTTCATTAGAACAAAAAGCAAGTTGACCTTGCCTAACATCAACCAAGACCATCTTGGGATTTTAAGGGTGTGCTCACCATAAGATGTGTCACAACTACTCACCCTCTGGACCACAGTATACCAAAACAGTGTTGTCAACAGTCCCCAGAACAGAGCTCCTGTAGCTTATTTGCTATGCAAAGAGCCATGTAACAAATATACAACTTGTCACAATGAAACATACTTAGAAAGTGCTGAAACAATGTTGTCCAGAATAACATTTAATGTGGGGGCAGGAAGGGAGTGCATGGGATGGATAGCCTAGGTTGGCGACTTAGCACCTTGTCATCACTTTACTGTAATAATTACAGCAGCGTATAAAGTGTCAGTAAGGCTCTATCTTGGATTTCTGACCGCCAATCAGCATCCTCATTAGCAGAGCATTTTTTTTTTTTTTTAATGTACTAAAGCATCTGCAAAGTTTGGGATAGAAGGCCCTGACTTCAGTTCCATCAAATTACTTTCAAATGATATAGCAGAACCTGATTGCAACCAAGTTCTGTTTAGAAAATTTTTATTTTATCATAAGGTCAAAACATGTCCCTCTTAAATCTAATAAGCACACACTCTAAAAGCCTCAACTGATGGAGAAAGCCTGGACATTAAGTTCATCTTCTGATTCCAGGCACAGGTGCTGTTAAGAACTCCATTATGTTTGCATTGGGACAACCCTTTGGAAGAAGCTCAGTTCCTAATTAGCCATCTCACTGGTCCACAACCATTTTATGCAGGATGTATTATTCACTCACACCTCACCTTGTTCAGAAATGATTTGTGGAAATCATCTGGATAAGCAGGTATCATCTTAATTATAGATACATATAATTTGATGTATACAAAATAGTGCTGACAATGTCAAAGTCTTCTAAATGACATCAAGCTCACATGCAAAGAAAAAGCCAAAACTCAGAGGTGAAAAGCATGAGCTTTGTTACCAGGCAGCCCTGGGTTCAAGTACTTGATGAGCTATATGAATTTTGGGGAAGTACCTAACTTCTTTCAACTTCAGCTTTTTTACCTGTTAAATGTTGATCGAACTACTACCTCCCTGATAAGGTTATGAGACAGTGAATAGAATACACACGATGTCTGGGGTATAGTAAGCATAAGCACACTTCTTGGTTTCTTCACCCCTGACGGCTCAGCTGAGCCCAAGAAAGTACAGTGCTGTTAGGGTTCAAATAAAATATGAAATGGACGACCAAGAGACGTGACATAACGAATGATCATTGAACCCTTCAGAAAGGAGATGGGGGATAAGAGCTCAAAAGAGGAGAATCCAAAACTCATTTATTGCATTCTGCCCACTAAGTCCATTGGGAACCTGATACCGATGATGCAACCTTTTTTCTCTTTTACTGAGCTGTTGGCTAACAGTGCTTTCTCCTAAGGCAAATGATAAACCAATTTCTACAATGAATCATCAAAACATGCTGAATATCGGCCTAGAGGAAAGGCTCTCTTGAATAGAGCCAAAAAATATTTCCCCTTTTTTGAGATGGGGATTAAGGTGGCCTTGCTGGCCTTTCCATTCTAATCTGGCACCAATCAAGAGATAATTCATTTGGAAAGTATTTCATCTTTTGGGAAACTCATTGAGGTGATATGAATAGGCACTTGATACACTATAGGTACTTGTTCTAAATATTAGAATAGAAAGAATCCCATTTCTTGAGATTTGTCTAATTATCCTGCTCCTACTCAGGAATCATGATTAGACTGCATAACCTGATTGTCAATAAAGAACACTTAGTTTGAGATCACCCAGGAGGGGAAGGCATTTGCCTTCTTCCTTTCTTTAATGTGAGTAAGAGGCAAAAGGGGATTCATAATACCCATGCTATTTTTATTTTATTTTTTTAAAGATTTTTTATTTATTTATTTGACAGAAATCACAGGTAGGCAGAGAGGCAGACAGAGAGAAAGAGGAGGAAGCAGGCTCCCCGCTGAGCAGAGAGCCCGATGCGGGGCTCGATCCCAGGACCCTGAGATCATGACCTGAGCCGAAGGCAGAGGCTTAACGCTCTGAGCCACCCAAGTGCCCCAACCCATGCTATTTTTAAAAATAGAGATTCTGAATAAAGGGAAATATGTGATACTCTCAAAAGTCGTGAATAGCTTATGTATACAACGGAATACGACTCAGCAATAAAAAGAAAGGGATTATCTATACAAGGGACAAAATAGATGAAACTCACATGCATTGCCCAAATGTCAAATTCAATACATACTGCATGGTTTTATTCTAGATCATTCTGGAAAAGGCAAAGCTATTAATAATGGAGAAAAGAGCAGTGGTTGCCAGGGATTTGGGAAAGGGCTGGACTACCAACAGGCAGCAGAGTTTTTCTGGAGTGGCAGAACTGGTGTTCACCCTTATTAGGTCAGTGGTTAAGGACTCCATGCATTTGTCAAAACTCATATAACTTATACCGAAAATATAAATTTTACTATCTGTAAATGTAAACATAATTTTTCAAAAAGAAAATACGCTTTTTTACGGAGGCTTAATCTTAACACTATTTAAACTTAGTAGAGAGGTGGGTTTCTCCTGATTAAAAAGGGGCCTCATTCATAAAATCCCAGGAGAACCTACTTCTTCCTTCACCTTTCATGGGTAAAAATAAAATTTTTTATCAGGTACTAATAAAAATTGTATAAATTTAAGGGCTACAACAGGATGTTTGGATATAGGTCTATACTGGGAAATGATTATTACAATCAAGCTAATTAACATTATCATATCACATAGTTAACATTTCTCATGTGTGGCGAGAACGTTTAAGATCTACTCTTGGCAACTTTCAAGTATATGATAGTGTTATTAACGATATTTGCCCTGCAGTACATTAAATCACCAAAATTTATTCATTCTGCTATGTAGGATACATAGTATCCCTCCATCTTCTCTAGCCCCTGGCAACCACCATTCTACTCCCTGCTTTTATGAGTTTGGCTTTTTGGGATTCCACATAAAAGTGACGTCATGTAGTGTACCTTTCCATGTTGTCACAAATGGCAGGATTTCTTCCTTTTTTAAGGCTGAATAATATTTGTGTGTATGTGCGTGCATGCCCATGTGTGTACACAAATACATATGCATATGCCATGTTTTCTTTATCCATTCATCCACTGAGAGACACAGGTTTTTCCCGCGTCTTGGCCATCATGAATAAGACTGCAATGAACATAGGCATGCAGATAATGCAGATGTGGATTTTATTTACTTTGGGTATATACCCAGAAGTATGTTTGTGGAATCATACAGGTCTATTTTTAATTTAATTTAATTTTTAATTTTTTGAGGAAGAAGGAGAATCCATTTCTTTTTTTTTTTTTTTTAAAGATTTTATTTATTTATTTGACAGAGAGACAGATCACAAGTATGCAGAGAGGCAGGCAGAGAGAGAGAGAGGGAAGCAGGCTCCCCGCTGAGCAGAGAGCTGGATGTGGGGCTCGATCTCAGGACCCTGGGATCATGACCTGAGCCGAAGGCAGAGGCTTTAAACCACTGAGCCACCCAGGTGCCCCGAGAATCCATTTCTTAAAATTATAGTATATATACTGTGGATGGTCTCTGTATACTTCCATTCTACAATTCCTTAGTTGGGGATGTCAGCTAAATGTCCAGGACTCTTTTGCAGCGAGGTTCCAATTAGAATTGGAACCAATTCGTAGCACTTAAATATGTGAAGAGCCCCTCTGGCGCTCTTGGCGAGCAAGGTTTGAAAGAAGTTTTAGAGAGGCATGCCCTTGCGCTCAAAAGTCCAGTGGTGGCCACACCATTCCTCAGCCTCTAGCAGTGGAAGCCATTCTTTAAGGACCTAATCCCCTGCCCGAAATCTTTTCCTGCTTGAAACACCAAGCATGTGTTGTTTTTTATCCTGCCATGGTCTCTATTGATATAAATTTGGCTATAAAATGGCCCCATGTCATGCTCCCTAAAAATAGGATTATTTGGAAGTTCCAGAAAAATTCCATCTAAATGCAGCAATCCATGGCCAAAGTGCAACCACCTTCTGTCTTTTAGATCTTTCAGTACCACTCAGTGCTTGCTGACTATGTTGGAATGATGACATATGTTAGTTTAGCAAACGACCTCTTATTGGCAACATCTCCAGGCTGATAATCCACAATATCAAACCCAGCAGAAAAAAGACCACTTTCCAGGTAACTCGAAGTCTTAAATTGAGTTTGTTAATTCTGGTTGGTCAGATCCAGGTAGCCTGTCCATTCCTGACCCATTCCACCCCTAGCTTTGGAAGGTCCTAACCCAGGTCACTACCATTATTGACAAAAGAACCCAAAATATTAACCTTTCATCTACCGATCAACTGTTAGCCTGTTTCTCATTGGTCTTCTATTGTTCATTACTTGGGGAGTTTAAATGCACCTTTCCTTCTCTGTTAACAACTAAACACATTAGTTAAGCTTAAAGTCAGTGCTACAGACTTGTTTAAGGAAAAACTCCCCAGGAGACTTGGCAAATGTAGCCTGAAGCATTAGGAATAAGCTTCATTTTTAGATGCCTAGGGACTGAGCTATCTGCACTGTGCACTCTAGGGAAGATATTCAAGCAAATTCAATACACCCACCTGTCTTGCTCAAATGTTAAAACAAGCAAAGCACTTTGGACAGACAAGGTATGTGACAAGGTTCAAAAGAGGAATGTTCTCAGTGAGCACAAGCATCATGGATGCATGGTTGAAGGGCCTTGCACAGAAGGTACACAGGGCATTGTTATCAAAGGAATGAATTCAGATATGTATTTTGGGCTCCATGGGAATAAAGAAGTTTGTTTTGAACTAATTAGATGCATTTCTAGATCAGAGGTTCCTCGAGGGCAGTGGATTTTGGTTCTTTGCCCTTTAACACCTCCCCCCTTTCTATTGATAAGCTTGCCTGGTGGTGCCTCCTCCTCTCAGTTCCTGAGGTTCCAGTAATATGGACTCCAGGAGGAAAGTCTGTGACCGGGGATATGACCTCTCATAACTAGAGACAGAAGGGCCTTAGTTCAGGGACAGACAGAGTACTTGGATCTGACCAGCCAGAATTAACAAGCTCAATTCTGAGCCTTTATTTGAGATACCTGGATAGTAGAGTCTGTCTTCTCCAAGGTTCGATGCTACAGGATATCAGTCCAGAGTGGTCAGTGATGGACCTGTGAAGCCAGAGAAGCATCCAAACAGAGCAGAAGGCATGTCACAGAGACAGAACTCAAGTATAATCATGCCAAGAGAGACTCTGGAAACTTTTCAAGCTATGTGAATAAGAAAGTTAGCCTTTTTTAACTAACACTCCTAAAGTCAACATACTAGTTAACAAAAATAAACCAACAAAATAAACTATCCTAAGAATCTTTACTGAAACATTATTCTTCAGCCCAAAATGTATATCTTTTTATATTTTCATGTGTCCAGAATAGAGGTCCTTTGGCATTCATGAGATGACCCAATGAGTTGTAACCCCTCAAAACCTCAAGAACCTCTTTCCTATAGAGAATACTTCAAAATTTGATGAAAAATTGCCCTTTTGTGGCACACGCTTATTTTTACAAGCAAAAAGAAAAACTTGACCAGTTTCTACTTATAAATAGAAAAGGTAGATACGGACTAACCAGAGAAGAGAAAAAAAGGGGGAAAAAGTTAACCATGGAAGGCCAGGGTTTTAAGGTCTTTATAATTCTAGGAATACCTCCCCCCGCCCAAAGTGACCCTTCCAAATCCTATCAAACATACTAAACAGAGACCCATAGCAAGTGTAGTTTATGCAGTTATATAGAGGTACATGAGGATGATTTAAGTTACGAGTCGCTACAATATCATAGTTGATTAAAGAGTTCATGAACTACCTTATTTGGAAGATGTTTAATGAAACACTTCATCATTTTAATATCTTATTTTCATCTTGTTCTGGAGACAGTAAAATTTTTTCAGAACTCACATGTCTTTTGAGAAAGCTGAAAATAGGTCTTGGGAACCTAGGAACTAGGACCAGAGTACCTAATGGTTGAAATGATTACAAAAATTATTTTTTTTAAAGATTCTATTTATTTATTTGACAGACAGAGATCACAAGTAGGCAGAGAGGCAGAGGGAGAGGCAGAGGGAGGGAGAGAGGGGGAAGCAGGCTCCCCCCTGAGCAGAGAGCCTGATGCGGGGCTCGATGCAGGGCTCGATCCCAGGAACCTGGATCATGATCTGAGCCGAAGGCAGAGGCTTTAACCCACTGAGCCGCCCAGGTGCCCCCCAAAATTAGTTTTTTAAGTTGCTACATAAGAATATGGGACACAGTGTGCTGTGTTCTGTCTCCATGTATTCCATGGTAAATTTGCCTTGTTCCAATTGTGAAATCTTAAATTGCTCATACCTACTCTGAAAAGGCCACTGCACAGGACTGGTTCTTCTCAGCGGTTAGTGTAGAAAGTTCCACTGTTGGAATGAATGGTTCCTTTAAGGAACTTTTCCCTTTTAAAAGGAAATTCTGCGATATTAATCTTCTACGTTAGCCTTTTATTGAGACTGATCCTGACATACAGACATACCAATGAATCAAAACGAAATGAAAAACAACCCACCAATACACTACGCCTATCCACTTTTTCTCACCTATTTTAAAAGAATTAGTCCAGATACCAGAAGACATAAGTTAATTATTTTCAAGCAATATAGGAAATTCAGGCTGAGATTGTAGTTTTAAACGAGACAAAAAGGGGAAGGAGAAAGTCAAAGTGTAATTTCCCTCAACAAAGAAGGAGAAGGGCTGAAAAGCCTCAAATAGGTAAAAATACAACGACAACAATAGCTACCAACTATTCAATTTAAATAAGAGCAAGCTTAACATTTTTTTCCTGGGTTTGACTACGGATATATGGGTGGAAAGACTACTGAAAGGTATGTAATTAATATTATGAAGGTAAGAGAAAGTTGATGTTATGGTCTTATCATCTTTATCCAAAACAGTGCTCCTCAGACTTTAACCTGCAAATGAAGTACCAGGAGATCTTATGCAAAAAAATAAGTAAAATATGCAGATTCTGATCCAATAAAAGGGTGGGACCCAGATTCTCCAAGTCTCATAAATTCTCACGTGATAAGATAACTGATGGTGAGGAGACCCTACTTTGTGTAGCAAGTCTCCACATTTTGGTACTTTTGGCACATTCCCCTTCAATTCGAATCAGCTTGTCAACATACAGAATATTTCTTATTTTTAAACAGTTAAAAGTTCATACTCATCGAGGCAACTTCTCTTCACTGTGTTAGATAAAGAGAATATTTTTCCATATTTTTTCCAAGGATTATTTTTAGAACTACTTATCATTTTCCATTTAGAAAGAGCCTTAGAAAGCAATTCTGAATATGGCACAATGGTGTCCTCTATTGGCATTACAGTGGGGCTTGGGCCTGCTTACCGATTTTCATTCCTTCGGCTGCCCTCATATGACTATATTTGATTCTCTGGCTAGTACCCCAGAATCTGCATTTTGACAGGCAACCCTACCAACACCCACCTTATGGGATTGTTTGACAAACAGGTCAATAAGATGACAGTTCTCAAGCTGGGTCATATAGTAGAAACCTGAGGGGAGGAGGAGGTTTAACTCCCCACAACTGTGCTGCACACAAACAATTACAATGGAAACTCTGGAGGTGGTCTTCAAGCCTCAGCAACTGTCAGAAGTTCCCAGCAATTGTATGCGCAACCAAGGATGGTGCAAAGTCCGTCAAAGATTCCAAGTACTTCTTAATTTCTATCCAGAGACAAGAGGCTAAACGTCTAGACAAAATGATGCCTTGTTTTAACAAATAGAGAACCGTGGTTGCCTAGAATATCAAAGGTATTAGAGTACTTGGCTTTAGCAAGTCCGATCTGATCCAGTCAACACATTTTTATTCCAACAAAATATGCACTGATGAGAGATCTGAATTCATGGCAGACGGTCTTGCTGTGGTTGCGCCTTCTGGTTGTCCAGAAAAATATAAATTCTTATTATTTCCATCTGGTCATTTCTAGCCATTACCAACTAAGAATTTTTATAAGAAAATAATTCCTTTGGATTTTCTGGTCAAGCTGCTAAGTAATAAATGTTCCCCCCAACACAAGCAGATTGAGTTCATAGTAATGGCAGGGTATAGGACCCTATTAGTTCTCAGGGCTCTTTAAGGAGTAAATAAGAGAAACTGCAGGAAGACAGAACTCCCGCAAACTATAGTGTCTGAAATGTATC
Organism: Mustela lutreola; assembly: GCF_030435805.1. NCBI lineage: Eukaryota > Metazoa > Chordata > Mammalia > Carnivora > Mustelidae > Mustela > Mustela lutreola. Next base: position 34,677,930 of record NC_081298.1, on the reverse strand, counting down.
TTCCTAGATTTCAAAGTCCAAAACACAAAAGGTGAGTTTCTTGAGGGTGTCTGTGTTCTAAACCAATAATCTAGTGATCTTAGCTCACAAAGAGCTCAAGCTTTCTAAAAAGATGCCTTTCCAAAGACTTTAAAGACTTGAAGAGCTGGACATAAAAACAAGAAATAGAGTGATTTAATATATGTGACATTTACTAGCCTCAAAAAAATGACTACCTAATTAAAAGCAAGTTCAGGGATACTTCTGTTTTGGCAATGATATTAACATCTTGATTGCTTTTCATCATCCCATCCATCAGCCCTGGGTGCCGACCCACAACAGGAGGCATTATGGTTCCTACATCAAACACAGGCATCTCTCTCCATTCTCATCCAGGACCCTGAATTTCTAGGAGAATCATCTTCCAAAGGTCCATCTCCAACAGTGGCTGGCAGCTTCCTGGGATTCCCTGTGAATAATCTGTGACCTTCTGCAGGTTATTTAAAAGGAGCCTTCAGGGCCACCGGGGTGACTCAGTGTGTTAAGCCTCTGCCTTGAGCTCAGGTCATGATCTCAGGTCCTGGGACAGAGTCGGGCTCTCTGCTCAGCAGGGGACCTGCTCCTCACCAACCCACGCCTGCCCTCTGCCTACTTGTAATCACTCTGTGTCGAATAAATAAATAAAATCTTAAAAAAAATTTTTTTAAAAAGAGCCTTTATTTCCTCATGAATGTCAGACAGTGTCAGCTCTTCACACTCCTCTAAAAATTAAGATTCTGTTCCCTTCAATCTACTTCCTTCCCAGGTCCTTCAATCTTGTTACGCTTTATGGGCCAAGTGAAGAGAAACTCTGCCCAGTCTTCCATCACTCCCTCCCTATGCAGGTGACTCTCATCCCACCCCATGGGAGACAAGCGACTGGCCCACAGAAGGCATCAAGAGGTGGGAGCTCTCCACTCTCCCATTAATCTAATGACCTCTTCGAGCCTCCCCTCTTGTCTTACCACACTCTTACTACAATCCTTGTAAATATCTCGGCTCTTCCACTTTAAAAACAATTTAGTGGTTCTCCTCCGGTGACACCAGCTCCTGGACCCCTAAAACATAAAGACCATTCCCTCCCCAACCACTACCCCCTGAACCCCATTCATCTGCTTCACCTCAAAAGAGACATAATTCTATACCCTCCCCCATTGTTTGCATAACCACCACCATGTCCCATCTTTCGTGACAGGTATTAGACCTGGCAGAGGTGGACTTCACCTATATAATGATACTTTAGGCCAAACGAGTGATTAGTTAAAGATAAACAACCAGGCAAAGATGAACCTACAACCTTTACCTCCTTGAGGCAAGAACAGAATCTAGATTCATTTTTGTCCTAAGATGCAAGGGTATAGCTTCACGCCACATTGCATTAATGAGGTCTCTGCTTTTTCAACTATTGGTGGGTACAGAAGGGCATAACCAGATGGTCTGCATTAAAAGATGTGTCCTTGGACATGTCTTCCACATCCACAGGGAAGATTTCCATTCGCCTAATATTAATAGCTTAGAAAATCACTATTATGAGAAGACAGAAATCTCATCACCTTTTCACTGATGCTATCAATTATACACTTAGACTCAAGTAAAGGAATAAATACATTCAATCCCAATTTTTAGCATACTTTAATTGATTTCTCAAAGTTCTCTATTTCAAAGTTATTAAAACTATGCTTATGAAGAATATTCAACACCATGAAAAGCACTCACAATAGCATGTTCTTCAGAAAAAAATAAACAGCATATACATGGTATACATCTGAAGCTTTAAAATAATGTTTATGCCTGGAAATACTAGAAATAAACACAATAAAAGGTTACCGTTTATGTCTGGATATTAGGCTCATAATAAATATTTCATTTGTTCTTTTTAATGTTAGGAATTTTAAGAAATCTTTTCCAAGCACATGGACATTCATAATTAGGGAAAAAATAAACATTACCTATAGATCTATGGTCTACATTCAGCAAATTAAAATGATCCATGTAACTCCTTTGTTTCGATTGTCCTACTGAAAATACAGCCAATTACTGTAATACGATTTGCTCAGATGCTCCTTTATGTGTTGAAAGTAAACAAATGAGCACTGGCAGAAGACTTGGTGCTTCCCAAATGCCTGAGCCCAAGTGGGGATGAGGAAAGGAATCAATTTCAGGGTTGGTCTGGAAGTGGTAACCCTCGCCTCTTGGACTCATCTATTTGGAATGGGAGAGGAGGAAAACAATGGCTTTAATACTTTTTGTGCAACTTACCCCCTTCTTTTTAAGATTTCTAAGTACACTGCTTTCTAGCTGCCAAGGCAATGTGTTCTGCTTTAAGAAAGCCCTATTAGAATGTATTTAAATATTTATTTTAAATTCTTTAATTCTTTACTATTTTCATTAATTCTTTACTATTTTCATTTGGAAAATACAGAAAATGATTAAAGCTAAGTAAATAATACCATTCCACTATCATCTTTCTCTGAAAATTTATCAAACCAGAATATGAAACCCCCTTCTTTTGTCTGGCAGGCAGACTTCTGAAATAAGTGATGTTATCAGTAGCTGTATATGGACCTGTTCCTATGCGTACAAACATGTGTATATCTATGACAGCATGTACATGCATAATTATAAAATAGATACACAATAATATCTGCTTTTAAAAACCTGGCATCAGCTTTAGATAGTTCTTTGCACTGTGCCTTTTTAAAAACACACAGAACACATATCATAAAGGGACCCACTGAATTGAATGTCAGACACATTTTAAAACTTAATGCTGCCAGATTATGTAAACAAACAAAAAATGATAGAAGGTAGCTTCCACTTAAAAACTCTCTTTGGGGGGGGGGGCGCCTGGGTGGCTCAGTGGGTTAAAGCCTCTGTCTTCGGCTCAGGTCATGGTCCCAGAGTCCTGGGATGGAGCCCCACATCAGGCTCTCTGCTCAGCAGGGAGCCTGCTTCCTCCTTTCTCTCTGCCTGCTTATGATCTCTGTCAAATAAATAAATAAATAAAATCTTTTTAAAAAACCCTCTCTTTAAAAATGACTGTGATTATTTTTAATAGTATGAAGTAATACAAATTAAAATTAAAACAATAGCTTTGAGGGGGGAGGGAAAAGTGCCTTCCAAGTCGATGGGGAGCTGTTTCAGTTTTTTCCTTTAACTGGTTGGTGATCAGGAAGGTTATCTACTGCTCATGCTTTTCATGTCTTACAAATATCCTTTTGAAACTTCTCAATATATAGTAAAAATGATTTTCTAAAATACATAACAAGTACAACAAAAGCCTTCCTTTCCCAATACACCCAGTCCATTCCTGCAGGGTGTATAAATGAATTGATCATTTCTGATTTCAGTTTCTCTAGTGTACCTCTATCTCTCCAAAACAGGGGCTGTTCAACAGAAGTAGAGTGTAAGCCACATTTGTAACTTAAAATGTCCTAGTAATCACACTAATGAGGAAAAAAAAAAAAAAAGTAAAATTAGGGATGCCTGGCTGGCTAAGAAGGTGGTGTGTGCAACCCCGTCTCAGGGTCCTGAGTTCAAGCCCCATATTGGGCATGGAGCCACTTAAAATAGATCATTAAAAAATAATGGTCTGGGGCGCCTGGGTGGCTCAGTGGGTTAAGACCTCTGCCTTCAGCTCAGGTCATGATCCCAGCATCCTGGGATCGAGCCCCACATCGGGCTCTCTGTTTGGTGGGAGCCTGCTTCCCCTGCCCCCTCTCTGCCTGCCTCTCCGCCTACCTGTGATCTCTGTCAAATAAATAAAATCTTTTTTAAAAAAATGGTCAAATTAATTTTAGCAATATAGATTTCCCCAATGATATCCAAAATTATCAGTTTGACATATAATTAGTACAAAAATTATGGAGGTATTTTATATTCTTTTTTATTTTACACTAAGTGTTTGGAATCTTATGTCTATATATTTACACTTACAGCACATATCAATTTGCACAAACCAGGGGCTCACTAACCCCACTTGGCCACTAACTACCGAATTGGAGAATGCACATTTAGATGATACACTCCAACCCTTATCTTTTTGTCAACCTAAAACTGACCATTTGATTCCATGGTATGCTTTCCCTTTTTCTTGCATTCCATCATCACTACCATTGTTTCAGTAGTTCATTTCTCAATTGTCGTTTAGAGCCCTGTATTTACACCCCTTGCTTCCCCCTGCCCCCATCTGGTTTTCTATTTAGAGAAGAGTAAACTAGCTTCTTTAACTCCATTATGGCTGGAAGTAGAAAACAGATCATTTATTTTAAAATGATTTTAAATCCTTCTTTCTTGTGTGATACACAAACAATGAATCTTGGAACACTAAAAAATAAGTTTAAATAAAAATTTTTTAAAAATCAACAAAAACAAAACCAAAAAACCCCTCTTTTTCTTAATTCACCAAATGAGATAGTCTTCTCTCCCCTGCCTCTATAAAATGAGAGATTAGGGTCCTTCTAGTTCCCTTCTGCTCTCTTTTCTAGTTCCTGATTTTCCCCCAACAATTACACAGTCACCAAAATGTGACCACTCCATTTCTGGTCACCTGTGAAACAGTTTTGGGGGATCCTTTTATCCTGGCACACAGGATCACATACCATGAACCATTTGGATTAAAAACTGGGTTTTCTCATTGCAATTTTTAAGAATACACAAGGTGAGGCGGGCACCTGGGTGTCTCAGTGGGTTAAAGCCTCTGCCTTTGGCTCGGTTCATGATCCCAGGGATCCCAGGGATCCCAGGGTCCTGGGATCCTGAGTCTTGCATTGGGCTCTCTGCTCAGCAGGGAGCCTGCTTCCCTTCCTCTCTCTGCCTGCCTCTCTGCCTACTTGTAATTTCTGTCTGTCAAATAAATAAATAAAATCTTTAAAAAAAAAAAAAGAATATGCAAGGTGAGGATGTCATGGCCATTATTTGGGGGTTAAGCTTTTGACAAATGAAGGCCCATGGTTATACTTAGCCACAATAACTACATTCAAACAGATTCTAGAATTAATTCAGTATCACAGAACTTAGTTGAAGAAAAAAATAATTTCACTTCAAGTCTAAACAAATCAATAAATGAATCTATGCATTTAATACTATTCTCATGTACACCATTTGAGGATATCCTACTAAAGCAAAAAGACATTAAAATTGTATATGTACCTCTATCATTATTATTATTATTATTATTATTACAGTAGTCTATGCCAAATAAAGAATAAGTAAGTGCCTGATGGGGAAGAAAATAAATACCACTTCAGAGGGGAAGAAAAGAATCCCAAGATACACAAGTAAAAATTAAAATGGTCTCTGGGAGCTTATTTAATTGCTTTGCTCTCAAACTTGCATCAGAGTCATTTCCCAAGAAAGTTGCTGTGTAACTAACTTTTCTCTGTTCGGGTGCTCTGAGCTAACCAGCCCCCTGCCATGAAACTTTGCTCTAACGTGCGCTCATTCCCCATCAGAACAAAGACGCATTTACAAAGCTGAACGCGAGTTGCCTTCCACTGATTTTTCCTTCACCCTTCCCTCAACCTTGCTAACCCATTCGCCAAGGGTCGCATCTAAATGGAGTCCTCCAACACTAAAATCAGTAAAAGATCTTTCTGAAGAGGTCTTTTCTGAAGTGATTACATATGCATGTTATGTAACATTTACATAAGAATGTGAATAATGAGATTTAATTTTCCAATTCAGATGGAAAGTACTGCTAACACAGAGGATACTTAAAAAGATAAGCTGCCCAGGGGAGAAGACTATACAATGTTAAATATCTGGAATGAAATATAACAGCCACCAAAAAGACCAGATGCCTCAGCAGATGGTCCAACTTGACCTCCCAACATCCTTTCTCCTGATTTCCATGGGTGATGAAAATGAACCTAGTTAAAAATACCTGCTTATCAAGGCTTCCTTAAAATGGGTGGTAGCCTTACGACCTAGTTAAATCCAATGAAAAGGTATGTTGAGATTTGCAGGTGGTAGGTTTCTGGTTTTCTAACATAGATACAGTTGCTCCCTGCTTGCTTCTCTTGCTTTCTGCTGAGGGTATGCATGTGACACCTGGAGGCACAGCAAACATCTTGCAACCATGAGGTAATGAGCTTCCAGAAGAAAGCTTATCAACTAAGGATGGTGGAGACTGAATCTGGACCGAGGCAGGATCCCTGAGGGAATGACTTAGCTTCTGAACCAGCCCTGAACCAACTACCTCTGAAATTCTTGTTATGTAGAAAAAAACATGAACCTCTGTGTTTAAATACTTCTGAATCACAGAACTCATTCCTGATGAATGCACTGGCAATATGTGAATCTTAATTCTCCAGTCATCTGTATACAAGGTCTTAACCCTTCACTAAAATGGAGAGAACTTTCTCTTCTAAAAAAAACTTTAAAATTTTAGATACAGCCCCATGATTCCTTACCAAAAAAAAACAAAACAAAACAAACAAACAAACAAAAAAAAACACTTGGGGTCTGATATGTTTCAGATTTAGAAAGGTAATGTGGTGCATATATCATACATTATGCATGAGCCTTGACAGATCTACGCATTTAGTCCAGCGGCTAACAAACGATGGCCAGAGGGCCAAGTCTGCCTGCTATTTATATCTGTAAATAAAGTTTTATTGGAAGACTGTGATTCCTTCAAATACATATTGTCTCTGGCTGCTTTTGTGCTAGCCACAATGGTGGAGTTGAGTCATTACTGCAAAGACAGTAGGGGTCCAGGAAAAGAGAAGAAGTTTGCTGATCCCCAACACATCCGTATCTATGCAGTAAAAGCTATGGCTAGTCCCTCTAAGTGGGATAAATAAAGATGACATAAATCCTGTTGATTCAGGCATAATCTTGCCACGAAGTTTCTGCCAAATTTACAGGAAAACTAAGTTTTCAAGCTATAATATTTTTAGAATTATAGAGAAAGGGACCACATTTCGATACTCCAGAGGAGAGAGGACCAGATTGGTCTAACCCACAGGGTAGTGGGGTGGGCAGGGGGAGGCTTTTCCAATTCAGTGGCTGGTCTGTTTATGTCTAAAAGCCCAGGATGGTGCCTGAGGGCTCTAAGAAATAAAGAGACAGCATACTGCAGTGAAGAAAATACCAGATGATGAGTAAGAAGAATGATTTCTAATTCTACATTCTGCTGACTTGGGGTATACGTGTTCCTTTCTGGGTCTTGGTTTTCAAATCTGTCAAATGGGACCAAAATGTTACCAACTCTACCCCAGGCAGAAAAGATGGCGGGATTATTTCTGACAGTGCTATGAATATGGCAAGGCACAACACACCATCTGTTAGGTAGATTGTCGCATAAATGAGATCTACGTCATTCTATAGGCAGGCATAAACACATATTTCACTAGATATAATGTGCCTTTAATTATTAGCTTTTCCCCTTATACTGGGTGGCGTTCGATTGTGGATGAGTCAAAATTTCTCTGGCTCTCCACAGTGCTAGGTGGTTCCTCCTATTTCTTAATTCTAAATTCTAGGTCGCTGACATTAGACTTTTAATATTCTGCTATTCTACACATAGTTTGAGTCACGTGGCCCATATTTTTTAGGGAGCTTCACTGAATAGCCATTGGACCACCTCCATAAATACCTAAAAATGTCATGGGGACTTTACCATATTCATTTTTATGGCAATACAAGTATGAGACAAAGTTTATGTAAATGTGATAGATTTTAAAATGAGACATTTTTAATCCTACAACTTTTTTTTTTAAAGATTTTCTTTTTAAGTCATTTCAACACCCAGTGTGGGGCTCAAACTTACAACCCCATCAAGAGTTACATGTTCTATCAAATAAGCCAGGCAAACACCCTCCCCCATACCACACTACAACTTTAAATGTCAAAAATAAGACTTTTCTAATCGAAGGCTTTTTTTTTTTTTAATCATATGCTATACCATTAAAACACTGACTTAATTTTTTGAGGTAAAGTAAAAAAATGGATTTTGTTGGCTCCTATCACTTTCTAAATGCTCAGTCTTCACACACTTGATTATACAACGTAGACTAAAAACATTTATATTTTAAGGATTTCTAGAAGCTGATAGGCTTCACCTAAAATCTAGTTCTCTTCTAGTGAATACAAACTAATATGCAATTGTTTTATTTATTACACAGCCTACGTGTCTTATAGCCTAAATGTTAGAGAAGTCTTTTTATTAGATTTGACAGCAATTACTTATCACAGAATTGCATCCTTCCCAGAAACCATTCTACCAAGGAACAGGTGAGGTTCCAAAGGCTGCCAGAACAGTCTCTTTGTTCTCAAGTCCAAGGGACCACAGACAGCATCTTTTAGAGCTGGGCAAACTCAGCACTTTCATTTCAACATGGCTTTGTTTGCACTGGTGAGAACCTCCCAGGTAAAGATTCCTAGTAAGGTAGCACCTATTTCTTCCAAAGTATGTCCTGTTAAAGTCCCCTCCTTGGAAGAGAAACTTTGCAGCACTGGCATGAAAACGTACAAGGCCATGCTCTGAGGTATGGGCACTTTCTGAATCTCCAGGAGCCCAGAGGAGTGCATGTGGGCCGCTTCCAAAGCACCCCAAAACGATCGTAAAACTCACATCTCAGTCAGAGCTCACGCATTGATTGTTCTGAGTGAGCCGACTTCACTGCCTACCTCACCTGACCGTCTCATCAGAGAAGAGGTAGAACACAATATGCAAAACAAAGGCAGAATTATGAACACCTGAAGGAAGCTAATTCTGGAAATGGCATCAGGGACATCTAAGAACTAAGAAAAGGCCATTGTCTATGAAACATGGATGTGGAGTTAATGGATAACAAGACAAGAGAGCAGCGAGGTGGCAGAACAACACGGTAGTCACCAACGGCCTTCCAGACTGGCTCTGGGTATGAATTAGCACCAGGCAAGAACCCTAAAGCCCTACCCGGAAGAAAAGAAGATAATCAATGGTGACAGTGTTGACAGGGAAACAGAGGCAAAGAGTTAGTCAGTGACCGAATTCAGAAAGGAAACTAGGAATGCGTAACCCTAGCAGGTATAGCAGATCCCAGCCAGGGTCTTCTCCCGGCTGGAAATATCCACAAAACAGAGGGAATCAAGTATGGAACCATTGTTGGTGATGGATTCTAGCACTTCTACTACGATATCATCTAGGTTGCTGTGCATCTGAATCTTTGGGGAAGAATCAGGACTGGTCTAGACCAGCACATCTCGAACTTGACTGCATACTGGAATAAGGAGTACTGATGCCTGGACCCCACCACAGACAGTCTGACTCCAAGGTTCTGGGGCTGGGTGTAAGCATCAGTGTTTCCTAAAGTCCCCACATTCATTCAAAACCACAGCCAAACTTGGAAACATCACAGACTCATGCTGTTCAAACTCTATGTGCATTAAAGTTAAAATATAGGTATTAATTGACTAGATCTAGGGTGGAAACCCAAGTTCAGTGGTGCTAACAGGTTCTCAGATGGTGCTGTTACTGCTGGTCCGTGGGCCACGCTCTGAATAGCAAGGCCCGTCCTGCACTGTCCAGTTGTGATGGCAACTCACCACGTGCAACTGCTGAGCCCTTGAAATGTGACTGTTAGGACTGAGGAACATTTTTACTTTAAATTTAAAATCTCAAACCAGATTATTGGGAAATAAGGATACATGAAGCAATTTGGGCATGTGAATACTTTTCAATTGTGACTTTTGTAGGACGCCTGCATGGCTCATTCTGTTACGTGTCTGCCTTCGACTCAGGTCATGATGCCATGAGCCCCAGGACAGGCCCCCTGTTCCTCAGGGGGTCTGTTTCTTCTACGTCTTCCCCCTCCACTCTCTCTTTCTCACTCACTATCTCTTCTCTCTTTCAAATAAACAGAGCCTTTAAAAATTTGTGATTTTTGTGAGAACCAAATATAGATCAAGTATCTCTGATAAAAATTTAGCATCCGATTTGAGATGTGATATAAGCATGAAGACTTGACTCCAAGGACTTAGTTTGAAACCAAGAATATAAAATATCTCACTGGTAATTTTTGAATGTTGGTTACATGTTAAAACGATAATAGCCTAGAGAGATTGGATTACATAAAATACACTATTAAAGTTAACTTCATTTGTTGTTTCATTTTTAATATGTGGCTACCAGAAAATTTTAAATTGTATATGAGGCAAGTATATTTCTTTTAGACAGTACTGGTCAAGACTAAAAGCAAGTGAGGCTTTCCTATTATGTGTTGCCAATATTGGCCTAATGGGTGGTCTAAGTGGTTAACTGGTCTATGTGACCCACACTTCCTGATGAGGAAGTCTGCAAGAAGCCTTCTTTTTTTTTTTTTAAAGATTTATTTTTTTTAATTTATTTATTTGACAGATAGATATCACAAGTAGGCAGAGAGGCAGGCAGAGAGAGAGGAGGAAGCAGGCTCCCTACTGAGCAGAGAGCCCGATGCGGGGCTCCATCCCAGGACTCTGGGATCATGACCCAAGCCAAAAGCAGAGGCTTTAACCCACTGAGCCACCCAGGCGCCCCTGCAAGAAGCCTTCTGAGAAGGAAAATATCACTTAATAAAAAGAGAAAGCACAAAAGAAAAAAGCTCTTTATGTCTGCCTTCTTCCGGCTATATTTAAATGCAGTTAGAAGAAGATAGAATACAGAGAGCTTTGGCAGCCATTTTGCTACCAGGAAGAAATGAGACCCCAAGTTCTAGATGCCCCTTAGAGTTTCAATCAAAAAAACGGATTCTCTATCTCTGAATTTCTTGTTTGATTAAAAAATTAATGTCTTAATGATTCAAATCAATGCTTCTTAAGTGTTACTATGCATATGAATTACCTGGGGATCTTGTTACAGAGCAAATTCCCTTTCAGCTAATCTAGGGTGGGGCCTGAAATTCTGAACATCTAACAAGTTCCCAGGTGCTACTTATGTAGCCGACATAAGTACCATACTTTCATTCTCAAGGGTTTCAACCCAAATCACTCAGATTCTTTAGGTTCCTGCTACTGAAAGCATTCCTAGTGGACATGGAAGGCAAAGCCAACCTCTGCCCATTAGCTCCTCTATTTGGATCCGTGGCTGGCAGCATGATCATGATTGACCAACTGGGAACCCAGGACCTAGAATCTGTCCCTTCCCAAAAGATACTAGCTATTACGGGAACCAGAGGGCAGAAGGCAAGGGTTCCAGGGTCTTAGGAATTTGGAAGATGCTGGGGTAAAAACCTGAAACATTTCTCTACCACCTGATTTTGCATGCATCATCACCACTAAGCTAGTACATGTCTTAATTTTTTAAGTATTTTTAATTACAGACTTGACAACAAAATACTTCCTTTTCACACGGAATATCACTGGATTAATGTGGCATGGAACACATTTTCTGAGTTGTGTTGTGTTATTTAGATTATGAATTAGAAAACGCCGAGGCCAACAAAATGCAGTTTGTGCGGTATTCAACTGCTTAAGAACCACAGAGCTTGGGGTGAAGTGATCTAGATTCTAATTACTCACTGTGTTGCACATATCATATAACTGTGTGATGGACAAGTCACTTAACACTCTGGGAGCTGAATTTCTCACCCTAAGAGAGAAAAAAGAACACCTACCCACATCATCAAACTATGGTAAAGATAATATGTGTTCACACTTCTCAAAATGACAGTGCTTGTATTTGGAACGGAGTTGAAACTTTTTCAAGCTCTATTTAGAACTACACAAATACATTGGGGAGGAGAATAACTCATATACAGTCTAAAGATAACACCTGGGAGAAACTCTTGGCTTTCTGAACTTCTTGGGGAAACCATTCATTTCCTTCTGCTCTTAAGCATACTTACAGAAAAGCTACATGTAGTTAGACATGCTTTAAAACCAAAAAGCTCTGAGTTTGAGGACAGCTTGTGGGTACCACTTGGCAAGAGTGGGTGAGCTACTCAGCTGGTCTACCCACAGGGCATCTACCCCCTCAGGTGGCCATCACTTTCCAAACTTTGTAGATTCAGGCATGAGAGGGTAGGCTGCCCAGGGTTCAGAAGGCTTCAAAGAACTGATTCATGGTAAAAAATAATATAATAATAATAAATAAATAAAAGAAAGCCAAGACATAGAAGGATGTTTAATGCCAAAATATTAACACAGAGTGAGAAAAATTATAATAAATCTATCAAGTGGATGATAGGCTTTCACCAGTGACATTATTTGCTTAGACCCCCACACGCATGAAACTATTCTCCTGGGCGTTAATGCTGATGGTTATCTGACCATTGTTCCCTGCTTCCATTTTCTATACTACTGTAGTTGAACTTCCTTCCTTCTAACTCCTGTGTCTTTGGATAAACTTTATATGGAATCAGCATTTGTTCTAAATATATTCCTGGTTCTTTCAGTGTCCCTATTATACTATAGAGAGCACAGACATGATATAGAAATGGTCACATCCTGTCCACAGGTTAAAAGACACAAAAAATATATGTGTAGAAAGGATGTATGTGAATAATAGCAAGTTGAAACAGCTGTCACTAAAACCATTTGAAAAGTAAACAAATCATTTCTGGTTTATCAGCCACATTAGGCAGACTAATAGCTCCCTAAAGACGACCTTCCTAGTGCCCAGACCTGTGAATATGTTGTGCTACACAGCAAAGGAGAATTAAAATTGCTGATGGTATTAAGATTGTTTATCTGCTGGGACCCCTGTGCGGCTCAGTCAGTTAAGTGTCTGTCTTTGGCTCAGGTCATGATCCTGGGGTCCTGGGACCAAGCCCCACATCAAGCTCCTTTGCTCAGTGAGGAGCCTGCTTCCTCCTCCTCTGCCTGCTGCTCCCCCTGCTTGTGCTCTGACAAATAAATAAAATCTTAAAAAAAAAAAAAAAAGAAGAAGAAGAAGAAGAAAAAGAAAAGAAAAAGAAAAAGAAAAAAGAAAACCTGCTAATCTGCTGACTTTAAAACAAAGGTGATCCTGGATCCTTTAGAGGGACCCAGTGTCAACACAAAGGTCCTTCAAAGGGGGAAGAAAGAGGTAGAAGAGTAAGATGCAGGAAAGGGGGCGCCTGGGTGGCTCAGTGGGTTCAGCTGCTGACTTCGGCTCAGGTCATGATCTCAGGGTCCTGGGATGGAGTCCCGCATTAGGCTCTCTGCTCAGCAGGGAGCCTGCTTCCTCCTCTCTCTCTCTGCCTGCCTCTCTGCCTACTTGTGATCTCTCTCTGTCAAATAAATAAATAAAATCTTTTAATTTAAAAAAAAAAAAGATGCAGGAAAGGACATTGCAAGAAATACACCATAGGCCACTGATGGTTTTGAAGGCAGAAGGGACCACAAACCAGGGCAGCCTCTAGAAACTGCAAAAGGCAACAAGGAAACAGATCGTCCTCTAGAGCCTTCTGATAGGACCGCAGCCCTGTCAACACCTTGGTTTTAGCCCAGTGAAACTCATTTAGGATTTCTGACCTCTAGACACCTATAATAGATGAGTGTTGTTTTAAGCCACTATACTTTGTAGTACTTTCCTAACAGCAGAAATGAGAAACTGATATAGGGGATCAGAATAAATTATGAAGGAAGCAGCCTTAAGTTGGGCCTTAAGGAATTTTTTTAAGATTGATTTCTTTGAGAGGAAGAGAGAGAGAAAATGCAAGCAGGGGGAGGGGCAACGGGAGAGGGAGGACCCTCAAGCGACTCCTTGCTGAGCGTGCAGCCCAAAACGGGGCTTGATCCCGGGACCCTGAGATCATGACCTGGGCGGAAATCAAGAGTCAGACGCTTAACCAGATGAGCCACCTTAAGAAATGTGAAGACATAGCTGTAGTTATTAAAATTTAAAATAAATATTTATTTATTTATTTATTTATTTATTTATCTTCTTTATGTATTTATTTATCTTCTTAATGTGCAGAAGAATTCACTGGGTCAGATTTAAGTTTTCATTCAATGAGACAAAAATCAAAAATAACACACACTCTTTGTGCCATTTTTACTCAATCTCATGCAAAAGGTAGCCCCTCTTACACGCTAGTGAAATGTACAAGAGATGTCCGCATTAACAAAGAACTAAGTACTGCTCTGAGAACTTCAAGGGATTACTACCTTTATACTTAATCTTACGAATGATCTCTTTCTCCCACCCATACCAACAAACTATTCAAGTTAATGTGCCGTATTAAAAGATTCCCAAATTCCGTATTAGTCTCAAAGTCAAGAGGATTTAGATGGCTTGAGAGAAAAATGTAAATGTCCATCCCCAAAAGAATGGTCAGTGTTCAGGTAAACACCATTCTAGGTGAGTTTTATTTGTTTTATTTTTTATTTTCTAAGAATAGTTGTTTTCTTTTTTTTTTTTTTTTAACTTTATTTACTTATTTGACAGAGAGAAACACAGTAAGAGAGGGAACATAAGCAGGGGTAGGGGCAGAGGGAGAGGGAGAAGCAGACTCCCCGCAGAGCAGGGAGCCTGACATGGGGCTCGATTCCAGGACCCTGAGATCATGACCTGAGCTGAAGGCAGATGCTTAACGACTGAGCCACCCAGGTGCCCCTAGGTGAGTTCTAATCATCGTGTGTGTGTGTATACATACCTACGTGCAGATATTCTGTGTATGTGATTATACGAAACATATATTGTGTGTATATGTGTGTATATACATATGTATATACTATACACAGACACCGTAATGGATAGACAGAGATATGTAATATATATAATATAGGCATTCATCTTAGATTCTTAATTAACACAGCTAACAGGTGAACGATACAATTAGAAACACCATCCACAACACTGCAGTTTCAGTGTTAAAAGAATCCCTGCACTGATCCTATTTGATTTTACAAACTCCGGGATGCTGGAAACCAGTGCCTCGGACAATGAAGAAATAGGAGTTTTTTTGAAACAGGCTTCTTTTAGGAAATGAATAAAAAATGTTTTCATGGAATTTCTATCCAGAGGGAATGGAAGCCGCATACACAACATGATCCCTTGACGCAGGACCCAGACCGCAGGGCAACGTCTGGGAGGCGCAAACAGATCACAAGGGGCCCGGAGCATCAGCATCCCTGGCAACTGACTGGGCCTCCTGCAGAGCCATAATCTTTCTACTCTTCGGTCTGTGTCAGATGACAAGCTGCCCCAAGCCCCTTTGGAAGTAGGAAAGCCAGTTTTCCTAAGTATCAAAGTTACTTGTGCTTAGGTCACCTTAAATGCAAGCAACGGGCTAATCCAGTACCATTAGGGAGAAGCCAACTGAACAACTCAATTCAACTAAATAACTGCCCAGGAGATTTAGAAACAGAAATGTGTCCAAGCTGGGGCATGGGCCACAAGCTACAGCTGTTTGAAAGGCCTCAGTTCCTATGCTGTGGAAGGCAACAGTTACTTTCCATCTGCCCTTGAAGAAGGCTGTGTTATCATTCAAAAAAAATTTTACACCGTGCCTATAAGATCTTAGGTGCCCTGGTATATGGGCCAATGTTCTGAAATTTCTTGCTGACCTCTAACCCCACAAAGTACTTCAAAACATTTAGCGGAGGCTCTGAATGACATAACAATTAAGCTACACAGAGACTGGTATTAGAGCTATTTCTAGAACAAGCTTTGCAGGTCCTTGACCTGGACCTAGAGAATTCAAGGAGCGAGGGCTGTTCCCATCAACTAAGATAGGAACAAAGTCTCACCTTTATTTACACTGGCTTCTCATTAAAATCTGGAGTTTTCTTCAATGATGGACTTAGGCAACAAACCACCAATGCCTTAGCAGGCTTTGGGATTCTGTCATCAATAGAACCACAGATATGTGAGTATCACATTATGGTTGTTGAAGTATCTTGAAATTCTGTGTACTTCCATCACTACCTTGAACTTAGAGTAGTTAATAGGCCTACAATCAAGCATTATTTTACACATGAAAGATGAAGATCTATTACAATACACATCTAAGTGCAATACAACTGATTTTTTGGGTAACCCTAATTTATTTTATTTTCTGCCTTAACCATAAGCATTATTCTGCCAAGGATCCACAGGCTTCCCCAAGTGCCAAATGGATTCATGACACAAACACAGTAAGATGTCCCTGAGCTAGAAAAACCCATCAATTCACCCAGTTGGTTTCAAAGTCAGACAAACTGAATGGGACCCTATATGAAAAGACATGGCAATGAGAAGTATTTTCCTTTTAACCCATGTATTCACTCATGCAGCAGATACTAGATACCTTCAAAATCCTATGGCAGGTGAAGCGGCAGATACAAAGACAGGGAAGGTAACACTGTCTTCAAGGCACTCAGAAAGGAACAACACAGATAACTGTACGCTTTTGTACAAGGGTAGCGAGGTTGGATTAAAAAACATTTGCAATTGAACATCGTGGAGAGTGTTTAGCCAGAAGTGACTTGAGTGGACGTTTTTCTTTAGAAAACTAATCTGGAGGAGCAGTCTGTAGGGAGGTTGAGATGATCCAGAAGAGGACTATCAGAACTCCAACAAGAGATACCAGGGCCTGATGGAGTGAAGTGACAAGAGAGAAACCGGAATGGTGATTCAGGGCACACAGCTATCTGCGCTGCCTCGTGCGAATGGCTTCCTCTGAAAAGCCCAAGGAACTGAATTGCCAATACCAAGGAAATGTTTAGCCAGACTAACTTAATATACGTTATATATTATCATGCAATTCCTTATGTATTGTATTATGCATATATATCTGCATATTGGATAATGCTATTTAAAATAGTGTTTTCAACAACTCTGCAACATGGGAAAATGTTCTGTCATGTTAAGTGAAAAAGAACTATACAAAATTATATTAATTTAGGAGTATATGTGGATGATGGCAATAATGTCTTCCATTCTCTCTTCCTTCCTATACCCATGTCTGCGTTGTTCCCTGTGTGTGTCATGACAAATTAACAAAACCAGGTAACTTAACACAGCAGAAATTTATTCTCTCTCAGTTTTGGAGGTCAGGAGTCTGAAATCAAGGTGTGGGCAGGGCCGTATTTCCTGAAGAGGCTCTAGGAAAGACTTCATTTCTTGTCAATTTCCCACCTCTCTTGGTTGAGGCCTTCCTTAGCTTGAGGCCCTATCACCCCTAAGCACCCCAATCTCTGCTTCTCTTTATATCACCTCCTGTTCTGGTGGGGGAGGGGGGGTTGCAGATTTCTCTGGCAAACTGTGCTTCTCTCTTATAAAGATGCATGTGACAGCATTCAGAGCCCACCTGAATAAAAATACTACCAGAGAAATACTTCCTCTCAAAAAATCCTTAATTTAATCATACATTTTGCATTCTGCTACACGTGGTTAACAACATTCACAGGTTTCAGAGATTTAACATGGACTTCCGGGGTTGTTTTGCAGCTGAACACGAGGCTCTCTGTCACGTGATTCAGCGGCCCCTCCCACCAGGAGGTGGGAGTCAGTTGTTTCATCCCTAAATCTGAACTGACCTTGGGACTCACTTTGGCCATGAGAACACCGCAGAAATGACCTTGTGCCGATTCCTAGCCTAGGTCTCCAGAGACCTTACCCATTTCCAGTCTCTCTGCCAATAACAAAGAAATGTTTAGCTAGACTTAATTAGCACTATGTATCAGCAGGCCAGAAAACTTGCCTCACGTGTGAACAAACCCAGACTAGCCCTCTGGATGATGAGAGGCATGTGGCCTAGCCAGTGCATCCTCAGCCTCTAGCTGGCAAACACCCAGAGGTCTGAGGGAGGCCATCCTTGACCAGACAGCTACCGGATAACAAACACATCAGAGGAGGCAGACACAAGAGCAAGGCTGGCGAAGATCAATCAAACCACATCCACTTACTCAGAACGGCCAAGTGCACCAAAACTCAAAAAATAATAAATGCTTAATTTTTGAATCTACTGATGTAGACACCACAGCACATTTTCTGTATTGAAAGAAAGAGAACCACGACCACTTTCTGTCAGAATTTGAGCCCTGGAACACTAAGTGCTTGTTATTTGGTAAATCCAAAAGGGATCTTCATTTAAAGAACACATTTAAATGAAATGGGGTACCTGGGTGGCTCAGTGGGTTAAGCCTCCGCCTTCAGCTCAGGTCATGATCCCAGGGCCCTGGGATCGAGTCCCGCATTGGGCTCTCTCCTCAGCGGGGAGCCTGCTTCCTCCTCTCTCTGCCTGCCTGTCTGACTACTTGTGATCTCTGTCTGTCAAATAAATAAAATCTTTGGGAAAAAAAAATTTTTTTTAAATAAAGAACACATTTAAACTTTTCACCAAAATAACAACACAAGAGTTTAACTTGTCCTAAACACTCATTTTCCTGACCGAGGAAATACAGCTGAATCCTGAATAGACTGATAAATCCTGAATAGACTCTTTCTAACAAGGCCATGAGAGGCTTCAGTCATGTGCAAACTGAAATCACAGCAGGTATGCAGCCCATATTACAGGTTTGTTTGTTTCTCTTTAGAAGTTCAGGAAGAAGATCAGTTGATTTTCACCTTCAAAATTCAGTTGCCAAACACAACTAATCTCAGTTGGACCCATAATTCTGGTACAAGCTAGTTGTCAGGTTAAAATTTTTCCATGACTAAATCTGTGTCCTCACTAGGCAGAACTGAATTGATTTAGAGTTCAAGTTTCTCAAAAATATTTGGAAATGTCATTATGCTCTCTGTGACATTATATGGCATTCTTTTACAGCTGTTTAATTGAATTCCATTTGTAATGGGAAATGAAACCTCTCTTGAGGGGTTTCTGGAAGATGTGGGAAAGAAGGAGAAATGATTTAGGACTTAGGGGCAGGGACGCTGCAGAATATCATCCCTGGGAGTTGAAGTCGACACTTCAAAATCAGGGGTCACAGAGAGGGGCAAACATCACTGCTCACAAGGGACAGCTCCTCTCTCATACACAACAATGAATTGACTATTCAATGCCAGCATTTGGCTAAAACAGCCTCTGAATACCCAGCACAGAGACATTCAAGTCCTTAATCACGTAAAGTAATATTGAATGAGGGCTCACTATGTTCCACACACAACTCCTATGTTTTACATAAGATCAACTAAGCTGCACAACAACCCACAAGACATTAACTAATCATTAATCGTTCCCATTTTACAGGTAAGAAAGCTGAGGCACAAAGTAGATACCATAAATCCACACAGCTAAGAAAGTGGCAGAGCTGGGATTCGAACCCACGTAGTCTGTTTCTAAGGCATCCTCTTAACAACTGTCTTACTACCTTTCCTTCATGTCCATGTTCTGAAAAACCGAACTTCCAGATAAACTCTAAGGGTCTGAAAAGCAAAAACGATGAAGACACGATAATTTTTTTTTAAATAATGCAAAATTACAAATTCAATCTTTTTTTTTAAAAGATTTTATTTATTTATGTATTTGACAGACAGAGAGAGATCACAAACAGGCAGAGAGGCAGGCAGAGAGAGAGGAGGAAGCAGGCTCCCTGCTGAACAGAGAGCCCGATGCGGGGCTTGATCCCAGGACCCTGGGATCATGACGGGAGCCGAAGGCAGAGGCTGTAACCCACTGAGCCACCCACGCGCCCCAAATTCAAACAATTTTAAGAGCAGTCGCGGAGGCCCCTAGGAAGTAATGTGCTCCAGGCCCCTGTTGTCAAATGCTTCTCTAACCTGTTCCTTCACAAACACAGGTCAGAGAAAAGGCTGCATTACAATGATGTGAAATTTCCAAATGCATCTGAGTTCCACTGAGAATCACAAAAACACTCAAGAACCCCCACTGGAGTCATTCCTTGACAGGAAGTCTTGCCTCTTCCTAGAAACTTCTTCTGGGTTAATTTGAGCAGCCATACAGAACAGCTCAGCAGCATTCCCTTTAAGTAAAATCCTCCAAATTCATAACCCCACCAGTGTCCTGCTCTCTGGGTTCATGAAGTCAGTTGCTTTAACCTATCTTTCTAGAATTTCTTTCCTGCTCATGATCTTGATTGCTCTTCTTTGAAGCCTCTAAATTTTTCTAGGCCTCTTTTCAGGGCTGCCAGAGAAAACGTAAGGCAGGTAAAATACTGCTGGACTAAGGTCCACACTTGGAGAACCAATCTCTTAATACCCTGAGTTAGGTAGAATATGGCAACAGAGCACCCCCAAGTCTATAAAAGCCCCAGCTAGACTGCACAAGCCCAGAGAAGAACACAGGAGCCTCATCTATGCACTATGAGCATTCAAGTCCCCTTCCCTCAATGTTCCTAGGAAACCAGAAAATGCCAGACTAAAGAATATCCAGCCACTGTTCACCTTGGATTAGATTGCTGTGGAGGGAAAGAACCACTTTAAGGCTCACATGACTTACGGTCCCGAAGCAAGCTTGTCAAGGAACCTATGGAGCCAACCCTTTGTTTTCATCTGCCCCTAAGAGAACCCGTTTCTAGCCCCCAAGAAGGAGCCTGGAGAGGGCTCCAGCCTAATTTCCCTTCTTAGAAGCAGATCACTTCGTAATGACTATTTGCTTTAGTCTCTGACCTTTCTCCAACCTAGGAGCCCAGTGAACGTCTAGGACCTAGGAATCTGACCATGTAATGGTCCAGTCCCCCAGGGACAATATCTGGTACAAGAGTCTGAGGCAAACTATTCCGATGCCTTCAATTAATAGTCTGTCTCCTTTCCCGTTTTCCTGTAGCTCAGAAGTCTCTGAATTCTGACTCTGAATTTGGACTGACAACTTTTTCTGGCCAACAGAATGAAGCAGAGATGACGAGCCGATTCTGAGTCCATCCCTTGAAGAGGCCGTGCATGCTTTTGCTTCTTCTCCTGGAACCTGGCTCAGCCACAATGAACAGGCCAGCTAACCAGACAGAACCTGAGATACCACAGTAAACAGAGCTAAGGCATCCCAGCGGAAGTCATGTAAGATGAGCCAGCCCCTAACTGACCCACTAGCTGAACACAAATGCGAGAGAAATCCCCAGTGAGCCTAGCCCAGACTGGCTAAAATGCTCAGCTGGCCCATGAATTTGTGACCAATAGGAATTTATTATTATTAACAACAAGTTAATAAGTTTGTTATTGTTACAGACCAAGGTTCCAGAGTGAGGATGATGCCTCATTATCATGGCCATGGGTAATTGGTAAAGTGTCTGATAGAATCGTCATGCCTCAGCTCAACCTTGATTCTGAGGATTTTGTTAAGATGTCTCCCTGCCTGGTGTTCCTACTAAGACTTGCCTCTAGGGAAGGAGCTGTCCTTATTTTGGCCCCGTCAGGTTATGCCCTTGGCTTAAAAGCCTCCCATTTCCAATGGAGCCCTGGGAGGAAGGGAGGGGAGACAAGCACGTGGCTAGGGCTATTGGACTGAACTCACATGCTTGTCTCCCCTCCCTTCCTCCCTCTCTTCTTTCCCCTAGAGAGTCTCCCGAGTCCCCCAGTGAGAGCAAAGGAATAAAGAACATCATGGACTGAAAGCCAAAGAGGAGAAGGAGCCCAGATTAAACAAGACTAGAAGGTAGAGACAAAAAAAACAAAAAGCAAATGTGTGCTTGGATCAGAGTAGGGAAAGTTCCAGCCCAGACTATGGTGGGAGGGAGTCACAGTAGGCATGGCTTGGGGTTGGCTGGAGGAGAGGCTAAGAGGAAGAATCAACCTTAGATGTAGCAAAGAAGACTTAAAAATGGTTACATTTAAAGCAAATGCCAAAAGGCTGAGGACCCAAAGTTATTTACAACAAACTGGTATTGTAGAGAGAAGGAAAGAGAAAGAAGGAGAACAGAGGGAAACAACATGGTTAAGGAAATGAAGAGACATCCTTAATACTCCATACTATGCCTCCATTAAAATCAAGTTTGTAGTGGATCTATAATGACATGGGAAAATAATCATGGTCTAAGGTGCGAAAAAAGAACAAAGGAAATGCTTTAATATTTGACAATGTATAAGTAAGAGGACCTATTCAGACAAGTGGAAATGACAGAAAGTTCCAGGAAAAGGAGAGTGGAATCAAACACCATCACTTTACCTGATGGGCAAGTTGAGAGACTGAATTGTTGGAGGAAAAAGAAACAGAGGTTGAAAAAGGCTACTAAACTAACACAGGCCAGGGGCACCTGGGTGGCTCAATGGGTTAAGCCTCTGCCTTCGTTCGGGTCATGATCTCAGGGTTCTGGGATCGAGCCCCACATTGGGCTCTCTGGTCAGCGGGGAGCCTGCTTCCCCCTCTCTCTCTACATGCTTCTCTGTCTACTTGTGATCACTCTATCAAATAAATAAATAAAATCTTAAAAACAAACAAACAAACAAAAAAAACTAACACAGGCCAGTAACTGAAGGAGGACATGCAGTAATGTAATTATCAAAACAACAAACAAACAAAAACAAAACTAAACAAAAATCAAGGTTGTCATTTATAGGAGTTAAATCCTTATTGACTAAATTAACAGCTAATGTTCAAAACTGACTAAATGCTGGAGGATGAGAATATAATTTAGGTTATAGCTCTAACCAAAAGAAGATTTAAAAGCAGATGGTTCCAGTGATTGCTTGCAAAGCACTGGTGGGGGAGGGGGAGTGTGTGCAGTGCAGGAATCAATCCATTTTTAATTTCTTCACTAAGTTTTTTTTCTTTCTTTATATCTTTCTTTCTTTTTTTCCTTTCTTTTTTTTTTTAAACATAGTGATATATTGCTCTTACAAAAAATGAAATTTAAAAGGTTTTGCTCTCCCTACTGAAAAATTCAACATAGATGGCCCAATTGTTCATCCAGAGGCACAAGGAGGGCGTTTACTGTGGTGAGTCAGGAAGTCCCTTAAATACGACCTGTCTCTGAGCACCATCATGACAGCAAGGAAAACGCTACCACGAGGCTCCTCAGTCACAAAGAACTGCTGACAACTGCATTTTCCTTTTATGCCCCGGAAAATCACAGGGACAGGTATTATGGTATCAAAGTTGAGGTAGCACCCACCCAGAAACATGGTGTCACTGTAGAAAGGCCTGGAATGGTAAGATCAGATTTGGAAATCAAAGGCCGGGCTGCTTCCCAGCTCTCCTGCTCTGGGGTGACAGACAACTATGCCTACACAGGATTGAATGACAGCCTGGGGGGACCAGCCCACCTGCTCCTCCACAGCGCACGCGCAGCAGTCTCTCAGGATGAACTATAGCCATTTTCAGAAACCACCTTTATGGGCCATGAGGGGTTTTGCTTGTGGTGAAGTAACAGGAGAACATCTCTAGAATCAAATGTGAAAACAGTTTGGGCTGGTGCCGTATCCACAGGCTCTAAGCCCATCCTGCAAAATCCTGACTACCTCCCTGCCCTGCCCAACCCCACACCACCGTGATTCCAGTACTAGCAGTTCCCAACTGGACCACTCCAGGAGCCTCCTCATGGCAGGTCAAGACCATTATTTCCTTCTTCCCAAACCCACAGCCCCCAACCAACCCAACTGTCTGAACCCACAACAGACACATGATTATTCACAGAGTCTTGCTCCCTTCAGGCTATTCCATTTCCTTTCCTGATGATAAACTTTCTTTGGCTCATAATTGCATGCTGTGGAATGTCCCCCAAGAGTGTAAGGAGCAGTACTAATCCCCCTATGCATTCTTCTAAAAAATGCTAAGAAAAAGAAGAAAAGGATTCCATGGAAAAACAATTTGCAGAACACTTACATCCCATCACTCTCCGGGGGAGATTCACAATTGACAGTAGACTATGTTGGGTTCTGGGAATCCCATGTAAAGAAAAGGATCTCACTTTGTTCAGTTCAACATTTCTCTTCTGCACAAAACAATTATTAACACCACTTGAAATTCCTCTTTTGTTGGGCAAACTTTGGCAGCACTAGGGGTCTGTGGTCTCAGGAACTACGGGTGTGTGGTGGTGCTTCTCAAACCTGAGCATGCGGAAGGACCACCGGGAAGGCTTGTGAAGAAACCCGGATTGTTGAGGTTTACCCCAAAGATTCTGAGGCACATAAACCAGTAGAGGCCACCGATTCAGTATGATGCTCCTGGCCCCTTACCAATACAAGGGACAAATTTCTCCAGAAAAAAAACCCAAACTCCGTAGCACAATGTTCAAGTTCCTCCTTATTTTAATCAAGACCCTCTTCACCTTCCTTCTCTCCCATTGCTTTGCTCTCCTTATCATATGCTGTCGCCCAGAGAACTTCTTTATCCTCTATCCTAATCGTCCTCACTGGCCTCCATGATCTCCCTCTGCTCAAATGCTTCTGTCTTCAAGGTCCGGAACAAACAGATGTGTGGTGGGCTTGGCTTGACCTTACAGAGTTTAGAACTTCCTATCCTGATTTGTCATTGCTTATTTGCATTGCTTAACTTCCACCGTAGTCTAGAACCTTAGGAAGGCATATTCTCTGTCTGATTTATGTTTACAGAGATTATCTGGCAGAATGCTTTGTAGACTGTAAGGGCTCGAAAAGCACTTCGTAAGTAAATGAATGCATGGCTGGCAAAGCAGCTGATCTGAATTAGGGGAAACCCTTATTAGCCCCAAACAGCAAGATGGGTGGGCAAACCCACTCTGGTGAAATGAATTCTGCTAAATTCAGTGAAAATCCACTAAGCACCTCTTAGAAATTAGGGCTTAGAAATTTGGCTGCCACAATGGTTTTGTAGGTTGTTTAATGCACAATAGGGGCAGCTGCACATGGAGGCCCAGGTTAGAAATATGAGAAAATGATTCCAAAACACACTGAGATAATAGAGACTATGGAGTGTGTGTGTGTGTGTGTGTGTACACAGGTCAATCAAATATACACACACATCTTGGGGCATGTGGGTGGTTCAGTCATTAGGTGTCTGCTTTCAACTCAGGTTGTTGTTCCAGAGTCCTGGGATCAAGCCCTAGTTGGGCTCTCTACTCAGCAGGAAGCCTGCTTCTCTCTCTCCCACTCCCTCTGCTTGTGTTCCCTCTCTCATTTTGTCTCTCTGTCAAATAAATAAATAAAATAAATAAACAAATAAAATAAATAAATAAAATCTTTAAAAAGTATACACACACACACACACATATGAAGCAGTCATATGGGTGTATATACCCATATAAGTCCATGAACTAAGACATACATCTCCCAGAATGTAAAATTATACTCCAATAAATAAAACATAGTGAAGAAAAGTGAGGAAAAATATAGAAGGCAGAAAAGACCATGTCTCAGAGTTCTTATTTTGTCTTTCTTCATCCATTCTCTCAAGACCTGGGAAAGAGTGACCCATTGTTCCACATTCTGTGTTTTTGTGACACGGTAATAACATCAGCAAGGCATCACTTAGGGAAATAACTAGAGGTAAACCTATCTCACAGGTATCATGAGGGCATATGGGGAGTAATATACAAGAAGAGCAACCTGCATGCTGGAGGGTAAATAAAAGTTTCTCAGCTGTCCTTTCCCATGAAAGAACTTATTGTTTCTTCCAGGCCAAGTTTTATCCAAAATCCTATCACCTAAGCCACCTTTGGAGGAAATGGCATTTAGCAGTTGATCTCATCAGACATTGCTGGTTTCCATAGAAACTCCTGGAGAATGTTCCTGCTTGTCGGGACTAAGTGCCTCTCCCATCAATTCAAAATGAGTCCAGGAAAGCCCTGCCTTGGCGCCTGCCATCGCCCAGCCCTGCTCTGTTGCAGAAGAACAGAAGAGCACTTAAGTCAGCATCTGCTATCCTTATCAGAAGAGCGGTCTCCATTACAGACACACAAAATGGAAGATTAAACACGGCCTTGTCCAATTAGCCTTGGTCTAAATAGGTTGTTCCCTGCAAGAGTCTCGTAAAAAATGTTCTGAGGTTCATATTTGAATAAATAAATAAATAAATAAATAAATAAACAAAAAGCCAAACCCAAAGGAAAAAGCCAGGATACTACAAAAGGAGCCCTGTGTCCTATCAATTTATATCATTACATAATTACCGACAGACTTTGAGGGTAATGTCTTTATGCTGGAAGATTGTTCTTTCTTGCTGTGGGGAGAGAAGGGGAGGGGAGGCAAGACTTTTAGGGCTTAGAAGGAGCGTCATTTAAACCTTCTTCGTTTTCTCCAGCACACCTGCTCAGATAACCAGGTTCTCTGATGCAAACATCAAGACAGAAAATTAATTTGCCACATAAGAAGTCAGAAAAGACGTTACTCTTCCGAAACGGATAGTGACTAGAAGGTCATGAAGGGGGGCCTCCTGGGGTATTGGAATATCTTATTTCTGTAGGAGGTTACCTGGGTGCATTCATTTCATTCAAATCCAACGAATTAGGGCACCTGCATGGTGCTGTAAGTGTCCCACTCTCGGATTGGGCTCAGATCCTGAACTCGGGGTCATGAGATCCAGACCCACGTTGGGCTCCACACTCAGTGCAGAGTCTGCTCCAGGCTCTCTCCCCCTCTCCCTCTGTCCCTCCCATACATGCTTTCTCTAACATAAATAATCTTTAAAAAAAAGAATCCAGTGGGTTGTACACTTAGATTTGTGCACCTTCCTAATTGTGTGTTAGTCACACTTCAATAAAGAGACTGTATAACTAAATAAGGAACAGAAAAACCAAGGCATCTAGACAATGGAGAGATCCGGCCTGGACTAGATAAAGGCAATCACAGCCTGTGATGTTTCCTGCTGAGTTAAACTGGAAAGGTAAGCTAATAACAAGATCCAGACTCCTCGTGAAAGATGCCAGGAACAGTGACCGTGGGGCCTAAGTTATATTCACTCTTCAGTAAGAGTTTGTCCGTGAAGTGTGTCTAGCTTGAGACTTTCTTCCCCACCAAACGATATAAAACCACTGGTAATTGGAGGAGGCCTTTATGGGATTATCCGCCCAACAACCCGCATCTACAGCTGGGCATTTGGCCAGCTCTGGATGGCTGGTTCTGCAAAAGGCTGGGGATCAGTGTTAGGCCATTCATCATCTTCCCAGGGATTTCTGAAAACAGGATTGAAAAAGTGGTTTGTCTTTCTGGATGCCTGAGGCTAGGATACGTTGAGTTTGTTGGCTGTCGGAAGTCACGTTTTCCACTAAAGGGAGAAGTTCGGTCTATATAAGTAGAGCACCTTTACATCATTTGCAGCCAAGGGGGTCCGAGACATGATTATATATTTTTCTATAAAACTGGGATCAATACATTTAAACAGTCATGGCCTAAGAGAAGCAAAGATGCTTGACCTGTTAACCTCCAATGATATCTTCATCCACCCAACTTCAGTCACACATGCTCATGGGCTTTTGTTTGACCTTGATATTATGAATTTAAAATCCTTGGGCAAGCATCCCTTCCCTGCCCAGTAACTGATTATCTTCTCTATGGTTTTAACTCCCATGGTTCTAATTCCCAATTTCATGGAGACCTGTGACTCAAGGACTGTATCACTCTTTTGTCACCCATCATAGCCCTCAGGCCTCCCTCCCCTCTTAGCCATCCCAGGCCCACTGACCACCATGCCTTATAGCCATTCTCCACCCGCCCTCCCCACCTCCAGCTTCTCCCTCCCTCATACTCCTTTGGCCAATTCCCCACCGTGGCTACAACTCCTTCTTGGTCTGCTAAGCAGCTGTGGTCATGGAGGTGAATGAGGCTGAGGAAAACTCCGCAGCCAGACTGACCAGCCTTCCCTTTCAACTGAAGACCACAACTCTCAAAGAAACACTCCAAGATCATCTGATAGTCCTTCTTCAGTATGTTTACTCTTCCACTCTCTTAAAATATGCTCTCCTTAAAACCTCCAGTCTCCCCTCCCTGTGGCCCTTTCCAATAATGCTGACTCAAACCCAACTTCTTAAATGTGTCAACATAAACAGACTTCAGTTCCTCACCTCTCTCTCTCTCCTCAGACAGCTCCACTGAGAATTCTCCCCTTCTGTCAACATCCTCAGTGATCTCTCTATTGTGAAAGTCAATGATTTGTCTTTCTGGCCCCATCAACTATCTCACCAGCTTTGATCCAATTAACCACTCTCTCCTTGAAACGTTCTCTTCTCCTGGTGACAGCAATTCCAGACTCTCCTAGTTATTCTTGCTCTCACCAGCCATTTGTCCTCAATCACGACCTTTTTATGTTTTGCTTATTAACCTTCACACATGTCAGTGACCCCAGGCTCTTCTCTCTATATGCTCTCTTCCTAGGTGATCTCATAGGTTCCCGATGCTCTAAACTTCTTTCCATTGCTCACAATCTATCTCAGGCCCTCATACCTCCAAGTGCTCCAGACTCTTATATCTGATTACTTCTTTGACATTTCTACCCGAATACAAAGCATATTAAAGTTTAAAGCAGAACACTTGATTTTTCAAAATAAAATCCGTATTTTTTCTCTCATCTTTTCCATATCAGTAAATTTCAAATCATACACCCAAATAAATGTTCATCTATGAATCCAACTGGATCATCTACCTCATCCTCATCAACTTCTATCATTTAGTCTCACTTTATTTTCTTAATGCTTATCACTATATGAAATTCTCTTGTCTTTCCATTTGTTTACTTCCTTATTATCTATTTCCCTCTACTAGAAAGCCACCCTCTAGAAGATCAGGGACAGGTCTCACTGTTTTCTTTAAGTTCTTAGGGCTGGTACACTGTGGATACCAGATAAATATTTGCTGAATGAATAAGTCAAACATAAAATAGAAAAAAAAAAAAAAGACCATTTAGAAAACACTAATGAAAAAGAAACTATAAAGTTTCTGAGTCAGCATCATTATCATTTAATATTAAAACATTAGAAAGATGAAATCTGAAAGTCATTTCTCAATTACCCAAACAAAACTAAAATGAGATACATTTTAGTCACTCTGAGCAGACTGTAATTTGGCTAAGAAGCAAAACAAAATCTGCTCTCTTTTTAGCATCACCAGCCTTTGACAACATAAATCACTGTCTCCAGCACTCTGGGGCATGAATGACATCTGCGAATTAATAAACCCTTTCACGCTAAAAGAAAACAAGTTGTTCTTACTAAGTTATATGCAAATACTGAATCTAAATAAACACAGGACAAACATTTTTCTCACAGCTCTACCTCTTCAACAATCAGAGAGCAAACAGACCAAAAGAGGCTCTTAGCAGCAGGTTCTACATGACTAGATTGGACACTTCCAAATAATTTTAAGGGACTTTTGTCCCTTCCAGAACCATATATATAGAACATTTACCCACTTTTAAAATACTCTGGTTTTCAAAGAATAGGAGTTGATTGACACGAATATATAATCTATGAACCATAAGCTCGAGCTTTCTCTCCTTTGCCCTGCATCACATATGGACAATGAATGGTCTGTTAACTCTACCCAGCTGTCATTCCCACAGTCCAGCCATAGAAGTGATGGGGCCCCAATTCTGTTAAAGAATGTCCCAAATTTGGTTTTAATTAAAAAGATGGTGGCTTAGTCACTTGAGTCAGATCCACAACACGATGAGACTATATAAACATTTACTTGCTTGTTCTTACGCACTGTCTTCAACCATGGGCAACTGAGAGATAAATAAGTCTAACCAATAAGCTTCATCTGATGATAGCTTCTAGAAGTGTCTAGACACCTTTAATCTTGCCAAATGTCCCCTCTTAATGATCCTAAAAATCTTACATTGCCCTAATGTATGTCTATTTTATGAACAATTTGTCCCAAAGAGCTAAATTTATTGAGGTGTGTGTTATATAAAATAAAATGGACCCGGGTAATCAACTAGTACCACAACCAAGACACTGGAAGCTTTTTCCATCAACCCAAAACTTTCTTGAGGCACCCTTGCCATCCTCACCCCCACACCCTACCCTATACACACACCAACCACAAGCTAACACTGATCTGCTTTCTGTCACTACAGATTAGATTTTTCCTATTCTAGAAAATTCTATAAATAACACTGCATGCACCCTTTTATGTATCATTTACTTTCACTCAACAGGGTGTTTTTGAGGTTCACCCCAGTTGTTATCTTACCAGTAATTTGCTTCTTTTTCATGGCTAACCAGTACTCCACTGCCTGCACACATCGTAATCTCTTTATCCGTCACTCATCGGTGGATACTTGTTTTCATTTTTTGCTATGAAGACAAAAGCTGCTATGAACATTCATTGACAAGTCTTTGTAAGGACATAAGTTTTCATTCTCTTAGGGAGAAAACTTTGGAGTGAAGTTGCTGGAGTCATACTGTAAGTGTATGTATAACTTTCTAAGAATCTGCCAAATGAGGGGCACCTGGGTGGCTCAGTGGGTTGAAGCCTCTGCCTTTGGCTCAGGTCATGATCCCAGGGTCCTGGGATCGAGCCCCACATCGGGCTTTCTGTTCAGCAGGGAGCCTGCTTCCCTTCCTCTCTCAGACTGCCTCTCTGCCTACTTGTCATCTCTGTCAAGCAAATAAATAAAATTAAAAAAAAAAAAAAAAGAATCTGCCAAATGATTCTTTTATGGAAATGCTCTAAAAATAGTTTATTGTTGCTTTCCAGATATGCAACTTTAATGGAATTTTCAAACCCTACATACCAGTTGCCTTTCTCTGCCCCAAAAGGTGAAGAGGTACAGAAAAGTTCTTTTCAATCTCTATGGAAACTCAGTGGACTGGAGTCCTCCAACATGGGGCTAAGAAGCAGCTGGTATACACTGCATTTTGTTTTTGTTTTTTAATATGAGATACTGAACTAATGAGAGGAAAGAGTCCCTTAAAGGACCCCCATGTAGGTACGACTAGTAAATCTGGTATGGAGGTAACTCTCTTCTAAGAGGGTTATGAAGCATATTTTCCCATATAAGGTGTCAGAATTGAATTTGCTCAATATCCTCCCTAAAGAATACCTCAGAGATCCTGTTTCTCCTGCTTCAGTTTTATGAAGTCTATCGCCATGACATGAGAGTTGAAGGTTTCCACTAGACTCTTATTTCCAGGGTACTTAGTATTCTAAGTAGCATAAGGGAAGAAAACTGAGCTCTCCCTCAGCATTCTCCCAACAAGGATCTGTCCCAGTGATTTGTCTAGACCAAGCCCCGCAGGACTGACAGACACCCATGGCTTACATAAATGTTCTAATTATATTATTCATCCCAATTTGGGAATAAAGAACCATCACTCACTCATAAATTAATGCACTTGCAATTCCCTTCCAGAATGTTGTTTTCTGATTCATGCATAGAAGCAAAGTCTATTTTGAATATAAAATAAAATAGGCAATGGAACTTTGACAGTCAAATAATCTTCATCTCAAAGCCATTTACCTGAGAGGGTCTACACTTCCCCATCTCTTGAATCTGGGCTATCCTATGACTTGCCTTGATGAATAGAATGTAGCAGAAATGATGGGTGTGCTTTTGTACATACTCGCTCTCTCCCCCTTGCTCTCGCCTTTCCTGTACTTGGCTCCTGCCCTATGAGCACACCCAAGTCAGCCTGCTAGAAGGCAAGAGACAAGAGGAGAAATGAGCCATTCCAGCTGGGGCTAACCTAGACCATCCTCAATATACCCAGAAGCTGACCACAGATACTTCAGTGAGCCCAGCAAAGAGTAGGAGAACTTTCCAGCCAAAGCCAAGTCCACATTGCTAACCCACTGAATTATGGGCTAAATAAATGGTCCTTGATTTAAACCAAAACATGGTGGGGGGGGTGGTGGTCTGTTATACAGCAAAAGCTAAGTGACATATCGATCACAAGGAGAACACCTTCTTCCCCATTAGTAGTGCACAGAGTCCCCTCCCACAACTTTCCTGGTCCCTGATGGCCCTGAGCTTTTATCTGCTTCCCTGGTTCTAACGTCCTACTTGATCAATGCCTTCCTCAGCACACCTAACACTGCCTATTATGGGCTAAACTGTGTATCCCCAAAAATTCTTACGCTGAAGCTCTAACTCCCAGTTACCTAAGAATGTGATTGTATTTGAGACAGGGCCTTTAAGGAGGTGATTAAATTAGAATGAGGTCATGAGGATAAGCACTAATCCAATCCGCTGGCGCCCTTATAAAGAAGGGGAAATTTAGACACGCAGACACCAGGGCTGTGCATATACAGAGACAAGTCTACATGAAGATACACCAAGAAAGTGGCCATCTGTAAGCCAAGGACAAAAGTCTTGGGAGAAACCACTCCTGATGACACTTTCTCACCATTCTAGCTTTTAGAATGGTGAGAAAATAAATTGCTGTTCTTAAAGCCACCCCGTTGGTAACATTTTGCAATGGCCACTCTAAATGACAATAGTGTGTATATATAGCATGCAAGGGGGAAATAACGAAGTTTTCCTGTATTTTCCCCTTACGATCACTCTGATAATTCCTTTCTTAAGCTTCTTCAAAGATCATTCTAAACACAAAGAATCCATATTTGTTGCAAAAAATGTTTTTACTAAAGCTACCACATAAAGTACAAAAAATAAGCTCACTTTTTGGGAAAAGGAAGCTAACTCGGACATACTCCTGGAGAGCCCTGCCACTTTCTCCCAAAATCCATTTCTTGCTACCTTGTTTCATTTGTCTAATACATGTCCCTTCATAGTTACTTGGGTTTTTCACTCAGTGCTCTAAATGAGAGTTCATTAGTACATACACATGTATACACAAAAACACACATGTAACTCTTCTAACTGTTACCCTAATGAGGGTCAAGCAGAAAACACATGCCTGTATTTCTTACCTTCCCATTGTGGAGTGTCTAGGGGTTAAAGCAGCCTTCTCCTGCACCACCGCCCCCCCCGGAGCAATCTCTCAGCTTCTATTAGATGAGGACTTTAGGGGCCATCTGGAAATGCTTAAAAAGCATTTGCCGAGGATTCACAGATAAGAGTTATTTCCAAAAGGAAAATCCCACATATTCTCAAAGGAATGGACCAGAGGTCAAACATGCTGGAAACAAATGTGAGTCATCCCAGCAACCGATCCTGGCAAAATCACCCCTTCTCCCCCTGGCTCTGTCTTTCCATCTTCTGATTTTTCCATCTTCTGATTTTCTGATTTTGATGCCTAGGTCAGAGCTTTCCTTTATAGGAGAGGGTTATTAAAAAGTTGTTTATATAATTGAAGATCATGATTAATACAACTGAACATATGCACAAACCAGAAAACAATATCTAGTTATCATAGCAAAGAGGAGACTGTATATTTGGTTTTTGTTTTTTTCCCAAAAAGTTGCCCTGGAATTCTAATGAGCAGCTTCAAGCCAACAGCCTGTGCACTGGGTTTGCTTTTAATACCATCAATGTGGCTCTTGTCAAGGTTCCTAGGGAATGACCTTAAGCAAGAAAAGCCTTTGGGTTCTACCACACCTGCAATAAACCCACATGCAGCTCTAGGACTATTCACTGGGTTGCTGCTTTGTCCGGAGGTGCAGTAACACAATTCAAGAATCACTGCAGGACAGGGGCACCTGGGTGGCTCAGTGGGTTAATTCTCTGCTTTCAGCTCAGGTCATGATCTCGGGGTCCTGGGATCGAGCCCCGCATCAGGCTCTCTGCTGGGCAGTGAGCCTGCTTCCCTCTCTCTCTGCCTGCCTCTGCCTACTTGTGATCTCTCTCTCTCTCTGTCAAATGAATGAATAAAATATTAAAAAAAAAAAAAAAAAGAATCACTGCAGGACAAAACAATAATAAAAGAGGAGGACAAAAGGCGCCTGGGTGGCTCAGTGGGTTAAAGCCTCTGCCTTCGGCTCAGGTCATGATCTCAAGGTCCTGGTCCTGGGACCGAGTCCTGCATCAGGATCTCTGCTCGGCAGGGAGCCTGTTTCCCTCTCTCTCTCTGCCTACTTGTGATCTCTCTCTGTCAAATAAATAAATACAAATCTGTAAAAAAGTAAAAAAAAATTAAAAAGAGGACGCCAAGCCCTGAATAGGCAAAACAATATTGGGGGAAAAAAAAAAAAAACCACAAGGCTGAAAGACTCATTCTTCATGATTTCAAAACTTACTACAAAGACACAGAAATCCGACCAGTGTGGCACTGGCATAAGGATGGGCATATCGAACAACAGGCTAGAACTGAGGCTCAAGAAATAAACTCCTTCATCAAGGCC
Source organism: Mustela lutreola (assembly GCF_030435805.1). Lineage (NCBI taxonomy): Eukaryota > Metazoa > Chordata > Mammalia > Carnivora > Mustelidae > Mustela > Mustela lutreola. Next base: position 34,643,990 of record NC_081298.1, on the reverse strand, counting down.
AACAGACTGTCAGGAATGGCACATGATTTCACTCACATGTGGAATTTAAGAAACAAAACAAATGAAGAAAAAAAAAAAAACAAGTGACAAAGCAAAAAGCAGACACTTAACTACAGAGAACAAACAGACAGTTACCAGAGGGGAGGTGGGTAGGGGGAGGGGTGACCTAGGTGATGGGGATTAAGAGTTCACTAATCATGGGGCACCTGGGTGGCTCAGTTTGCATCTGCATTGGGCTCTCTGCTCACCTGGGAGTCCGCTTCTTCCTCTTCCTATGCCTCTCCCCACACTCTCGCTCAGGCACTCGCTCACTCTCCTCTTAAAGAAAATTCTTTAAAAACAGTACGGTTATGAAGAGCATGGAGTATTGTAGAGAATTGATGAATCACTATATTGAACACCTGAAACTCATAACACTATGTGTTAACTATGCTGGAGTTAAAAATTTTAAAAATAAATAAAAAATAAAGAATGCCAAGATCTTTCATTGGAGAAAGAACAGTTTCTTCAATAAGCTGTGCTGGGACAACCAGATATCTATATTAAAAGAACAAAATTGAACCCCAGCCTAATATATTAAAAATTTTAACTCAAAATGCATCAAAGCTTTAAACCACAAAACTCTTTGAAGAAAACATAAAGGTAAATCTTCATAACCTTGGCTTTGGCAATGGATTCTCATATAAGACAATGAGAGCAAGAACAACAAAGGTTAATTCAACTTCATCAAAATTTTAAAAAATTTTATGCACCAAAAGACATTATCAAGAAGGTAAAAAGACAACCTACAAGGGCACCTGGGTGGCTCAGTTGGTTAAATGATTGCCTTCGGCTCAGGTCATGATCCTAGATCCTGTCCCGCATCAGGCTCCCAGCTCTACAGGGAGTCGGCTTCTCCCTCTGACCTTCTCCCCTCTCATTCTCTCTCTCTCTCAAATAAATAAATAAAATCTTAAAAAAAAAAAAAAAAAAAAAAAGCCCTACAGAATGGGAGAAAGTTTCTGCAAGCCATATATCTGATACAGATCAAGTATTCAGAATAAAAAACTTTTATCAAAAGGCAATCGACCTGCTTAAAAAAACAGGTAAAGGAGTTGAACAGACATATCCCCAAAGAAGGTATACAAATGGTCAACAACCACATGAAAAGATGCACAACACCATTAGTTATCAGAGATGGAAAATCAAAACCACATGTGGTACAAGTTCATACCTGTGAAGACGGCTATGATAAAAAGAAAAGGAAAATAAGTGTTGGTAAGCATGTGGAAAAATTGGAACTCTCATACATTGCTGGTGGGAATGCAAAATGGTGCAACTAGAATAGAGAAGAGGGTTGCAAATCTTCAGAAAGTTAAGCACAGAATTACAAGGGGATCCAGAAATTTCATTCTTAGGTATATACCCAAAGCAGTTGAAAAGGACTCAAACACATATATGCACAGTTCAAAGCAGCACTATTCATAATAGCCAGGGACGGAAGCAGCCCAAATGCCCATTAATGGGTAGTGAACAAATTGTGGTATATACATACAACAGACATTAGTTTACTCAGCTATAACAAGGAATCGAGTACAGATACGTGCAATATAGCATAGATGAATCTGAAAAACATTGTGCCTACTGAAAAAAAGCCAGACACAAAAGGCCCTGTATTGTATCATTCCATTTATATGAAATATCCAGAGACGGAAAGCAGATTGGGGGTTGGCAGGGGCTGAGGAAGGAGAAAGTGAGGAGAAACCGTATAACGAAATTTTCTTTGGGGTGATGAAAATATTTTGGAACTAGAGAAAGGTGGTAGTTGTACAAGATTGTGAATGCACTAAATGACACTGGATTGTTCCCTTTAAAATGGTTGTAGGGGGGCGCCAGGGTGGCTCAGTGGGTTAAAGCCTCTGCCTTCGGCTCAGGTCATGGTCTCAGGGTCCTGGGATCGAGTCCCGCATTGGGCTCTCTGCTCAGCAGGGAGCCTGCTTCCCCCTCTCTCTCTGCCTGCCTCTCTGCCTACTTGTGATCTCTATCTGTCAAATAAATAAATAAAATCTTCAACATAAATAAATAAATAAATAAAACAGTTGTAGGGAACCGGGATAGCCCAGTCAGTTAACCGTCCGACTCTTAATTTCAGCTCAGGTCATGATCTCAGTATTGTGAGGTCAAGCCCCACATTTCATTCCGTGCTGAGTGAGGAACCTGCTCTAGGATTCTTACTCTCCCTCTCCCCACTCCAAAAATTAATTAAAACCATAAAAAAAAAAACAAAAAATAAAATGCTTACTTTGGTTTATGAAAATTTCATTTCAATTAAAGAAAGCAAGCCAAAAGAAGACAAGACGAGGCAGGCAAGGCAGCCCTGGTCGTTAAGACTGAAGCCCCGGAGGACGGCAGAAATGAGCAGCAGCTGAGGCAGTGGTGCCGGGAAACGTGGGTGGAGGGAAGAAGTTGAAATACCATAACACCATGAAAAGAAAACGGTCAATGCACAGAGATGGTCTTCCTAACCGAAGCGCAGCGTATCTGTACACAGTCTGGAATCCACAGAAACGTCACTTTGTAGAGTCCCAGGGGGCAGGAGAAGGTCCTTCACGTGGGGACAACATGGTCCCTGGAGTTCTTCCAGGCTGGTCCTTTACAGACCGTTTATGCCTTCACTTTTTTACAGAAGAAAGAGCATTGGGCTACAGAGGAGCAGAAGGTGGCCAGTTGTTTACATAGCAATTAGTCTGGAGCCTCAGCAACATTCACGGGAAAGGAAAACAAGAAGGAACGTAGCGGGTATAGTAAGACGGGTCCCATGTATGCACCGCCTTGTTCTCAGGAACAGCTTACAGAACCATCTCGCGCATTTTCCAGATGGGGAAACTAAGGCCCCGGGCTCCCGAGCCCCCATTCTGACTCCCACACCTGTAAGGCACCCTAGCCAGGTGAGAAATTAGAGAAGTCCCCAGGAGCACCATCCAGTTTGAAAGGAAACCTCTAATTGCTAGGGGACTTGGGGTTGACTTCTATTTCCCTATCAGATCCACTGAGACCCTGTGACAGATCTCTGGTGAGAGGATATACTGCACCTCCCCAAATTCGAGACCGCTGTAATTATTACTTAAGAAGTATAAAAAACATGATCATCACATGAGCTTCTTGTTGCATATTTTCTTTTTCTTCGGAACACTGCCTTCTCCCAGCAAACCAGAAGGCTCCCGGTGAGACTGTCCGTCCTCTGGCTACACAGACGGGAAACTCAAACTGCCCTCCCTCCTGCCTTTGTGACACGGATTCCCCCCAGGGGCCTCAAAATATGGCAAGAAAGGAGGCAGCTGATCAGGGAGGTGGCTACAGCCCAAGGTCCCAGGCTGGTTCCTCTCCCGGGAGGGTTTATTTTAGTCCTGAGGCCTCTGTCGGTTGCCCTTTGCCACCTGAGGACAGCTGCCAGGCTGCCTGCTCCTCTTTTCATTTCGGAAAAGTAGGTAAGGACTTTTCAAATGCGACCATTTCCACTGGGCTTTCGCCATTTTGTTTTTATAGCACACAAAATTTACAAAGAGCAGAGCCAGGGGTTTTGTTTTTGTTTTTGTTTTTTTTTCTCCTCTCTTTTATAGAAACAGACCCAACAAAGCGAATAATCCCATTTGGCAGTGGGGAGTCTGTATTTTAGGCCTGGAAAAGACTCTGACACTCAACTCAAATGGGGAGTCTGGAACAGTGAGGGGAGAAGTCCTTGGTGTGGTGCCCACACAGGGGCCCCTGGGAAATGACACACAGAAGCAACTGTATTAGCATAATGACTTCAAGGGTAGCATCTCACAAGCTACGTGTGAAAAGCCCAAAGAGACTGAGAAATAGGCAAAAAGCTAAAATTTTCTATCCAGGACTGTGAGGCATTTTCTAGTTTCTTCCAGTCTTTTAGGAAATGACCTGGAACAAACAACTTGGCTAATACCACAAACTTTTAGATGCCTGCAACTAACTTCTTTGGAGGGTTTGAAGAACAGGACAAACCTTAAGTAGTTACTAGAGTAGAAAACTGACCTTTTTTGTCAAATGTACCCCACTATAATTTTATGGTTAATACTTTTCTTCTCTACCATATTTCTACTAAAGTATAGTTGACTCTAAGATTTTAAAAATAAAGACCAAATGTGAGCTGTTTGTTTTTTTTTTTTACAGTGAACAAATGTATTCCCACCACCTAGCTTTTCCGAATAGCTGGCTTTTTATCCATCCAGCTTTTTAAAAGATGTATTTCACAGTAAGTTGCAGAATTCAATACACTTCACCTCTAAACTCTTGCTGCTGGCATTTTAATCTTTTCTAGTTGAAGGTTGTGACTTCACAAGAGGAAGGAGGGAAAGGAAGTCAAATTTCATTGTACCTAGTTTCAGGGTCCAAGCTGAGATAAATTTGAGATTGTAACAAGGGATAGAGATCTTCCTGCGGAACCCAGGGAGCACCAGGAAGTACAGAATGCTGACCTCCACAACTGTTGGGTAAGTTATCTTCCCAAAGTCATGGTGCTGGCCCCACACCCAACTTCCCTCCTTCCAATCACCTTGTGAAAAGAAGCCCAGTTGGCCATGAAGACCCAAGAAGCAGGCAACAGATAGCCATCCCAGAAATAGAAAGATGGTGAGAAAAACCCTGTTATTGGCCAGGGTGGAGAATTCTCTCTCCTGAGGAGGACAACCATGGGTAGAAAAGGTGTGCCTTCTTGGTAAGAGAAGTAAAGGGTTAGAAAATTCTTCCTTTCCTTTGTTTTTGCTCTTTTCTCTCTTTTTTTAATTCCCCCACAAATCAGAAAAGGGCAGGAAACATTTGGGGCTGGGGTATGCCCACCGCCTGGAATGCCTCTGTCAGTAAAGACTAAGTGAAGGTAATGAAAAATGAATGGAAGGTCAGGGCTGACCATTCATTGACCAAGCAGAAGACTTTAGATTTTTCCTAACTCTGGCCCAGTCCAACTGACCAGGAAAGGGAAGGAGAGGGAGCCGCTGGGCAGCAGCATGCCCAGGAAGGAATGGCCTCGTCAGTTTACACACAAGTACCCCAACTTTTTTTTAGAACCTTCCAACACACATTATATTCATAAACACACCCACTTTTCCATTACCTCCATTGCTCTCCTCTTCCTCTTGCCAATCTTTCTGTATACTAACCTTCATTCAGGATCCATTTTCCCCCAAAAAGTGACCCTAGGATTCTGCACTTTTGAAGGTTAGCAGTGACATCTCAGCAGCCAAACCCAATCATTTTACTTATTTTAGAGACAGAAAGAGATTGAGGAGAGAGATCTCACCATCCTGAGATCATGCCCCAAGCCGAAATCAAGAGTCTGATGCTTAACCCACTGAGCCACCCAGGCACCCCCAAACCTAATCAGTGTAGTCATAATCTGTGACTATAGCGCATTAAGTTAACAAACGCAAATAGCACAGGTTCCTCCAAGACACATCAGTTCACTTTCTTTGGAAAACAGTGCTGCCTCCTGTTTTTAATGAAAAGTTAACAAGCTGAGAGATTCAGGCGCGCTAACAAAGTCTTATCTCAGAGGAAGGAAGCCTCTTACCCAGGTTTTTCTCTCACATTCTGAAGTTGCACATTGCCATTAGCTAAATGTGGCTTCTGAGGACATGAAATATAGCGGGTCTAAACTGAGATTTAAGTATAAGATATTCACCAGATGAAAGATACGTAAAAATCTCATTAATAATGTTTTTATTAATTAAATGTTCAAATAATAATTAGGATGTGCTAGGCTAAAGAGATTATTAAAATTAGTTTCAGCTGTGATCTTGGACTTCCCAGCCTCCAGCTCAGGCTGCTATAACAACCAATTCTTTTTTTACTTTTTTAATGAGGCTATAGGAAAAACTGGAATTTCATATGGGGCTCACCTGAAATTTCCACTGGATTGTACTTTTGTGCTCTACTGAATTGAAGGTGGCCAAGGAAACACCATCTATATCTCCCTAAAAAGTTTGTGGGAGAAAATACTCTTAAGGGCAAAGGTCAAATATTAGGGCATAAAAAGGAAGGTTAAAAGAGAAAGAAAAATAACATTTAGTATGTATGCTCAAAAATGCCACTAGCGGAGTAACTGCCAATCGTACAATCACACAATATCCTTGCCTCCTTTTCTTAGGGCACTAAAATCATTATTCAAGATGATGCTCATCTCAGGAAAGCCTTTGAAGTCTCAGACTTTATTTTTTTTAACTCTAATATATATAGACATTTTATTCACTGACAACGACTAATTCACTGGTATCTCCACACTGCGATCTCTTTAGGACTTGGATATTTGAAGCAGTAGCTTACTACCTTCTCTAGGGAAGAAAGTGCATTTAAAGTGCTCCTGAGAGTACAGAAGACTTGTCCCAGGAAATGGCTAAAAGCCTCAGGGATGAAAAAATGGGTGTGCAGGGGTGAGGGAATAACCTGGCATGCTGCTAGGGAAAGCAGACAATCCAGGGTCCCGGCCAGATAGCACTGGGTCCCTTTCCACTGTCCTGTGTGCCCATCTCACAGCTTATATGTGTTTTGCTTCTAGGGAATGGCACTTGCCTATTTCTTCAGAGGAATGTCCCTTAACTATTGGAGATGCTTCGCCCGCAGGTGCAAAGAACCAAAATGCTCCCAAGTTCACAACCCCTCTCCCACTAGTCCACTGCTGAAGGCTGAGGCAGGGATAGAAAACACCAGCCCCCCACCCTGAGGCAAAAGGAAGAGGTTTTCAGGAGCCATCATGTTCCAGAGCTTTCCTCCAGGATCAAGGCTGACGCAGGGACTCTGCTTGAAGTATTTCCCTGCTTGCTTCTTCCCTCTCTCTCCAACTCATTTGTTTCTCCTGGGAGCACTGCCTTAATAAGACACTTGCACAAAAATCCCTCCTCTCGAGTCTGGTTTCTAGAGAGCTCAGCTCAAGACTCTTGTCATGCATGAAGGCGCTGTAAGAAAACATGAAACCAGATTCCTGTTGTACCAGGAACAAGGGCATCTATATATAATACTTAGGAGTTTAAAATAACTGCACTATCTACATCTTAATAAGAATCATCTTTTTTACTAAAGAGCATTGCAGCAATGCTAGAACACAGGTCTTAGGTCTAAAAAAAGATGCTAATAGCTGGCTTCACATACACACACACACACATCACTATATATCTATGTCTATATCTCCAGGTGTGAGAGAAATTAGAACAGCATGTAAGGCTCCAGAGTAGAGGTAAAAAGAAAAGAGAATTCAACATTAAAGTTTAGTAAGCTCCCTACCTGATGTTATAAATTCTGCGCATAATCAATATTTACTACAAACAATTTAAAATCATTCAGAAAGCAAGCATCCCTAAATTTAAGTAAATCTTCCAAACTGCAATACCGCAGGAAAGAAGGAATCACAGGTTGTTCTCTTTCTTTCCATGAAATCTGAAGACCACCTTTGGTTTGACTACACATACAGATTCCTCTTCACCAAAAGACACCCTGAAGCTAGAATTATAAAGGTGAGGGTAATTAATCCAAGAGTAGTCCTTTTGGTCTATATATAAATATTTTCTATTTTAGGAGCAGATGCCTAATACTGATAAAAAGCCAAGCTGAATGAGACATGAATAAGAATATATTCACCTTGTGCCATTACAGGAATTAAAACACATTCTGAATGCCTACTGTGCACACAGCAGGCCTAAAACTAATGTTTTGAAGTAATGCACAGAGGTACTGATGATGGGAATCAGGGAGAAATAAAGCAGGTGTTCAAGATAAAACCAGAAGAGTTCCAGCTCCCAGCTCTAGAAGTTCCCAATTCTGAACATGGGAAGAGATTATAAAAGAATACAATTTCAATTCAATGCCAAGAAAAACCTGTCTCTTAATACAAGATACCCAACAATCAAATGTTCCTAGAGTTGAACTTGCAGAATTTTTAAATAAAGGACAGAGGGAAGTAAAAGAAGAAATTCTTTCTTTGGGAGGAGGGCAAGACTAAGGTAAGGACGACCACCTCCTGGTGACATGTGGGGCCCCGATTCCAATCCGATCCTATTTTAAGGTGGGAAAAGAAAAGGAGCCCACATACTAGGTTAGCTGTCTTAGGCCCCCAAACCATTCAGAGCCTTTGTAAAATAAAGCACATGGCATTTACAGCACTTCATATAGAGAAGCTTCTTCTTGGAACTTAGAATATTTCACAAAAAACTTCTGTCTTTTTAAAACTTTTTTATCAAGTGCTTATTTTTGCTAAGCACATAATTCTTCATGTATAATCAGCTGATGAAAATGATCTATTTCTTAAGGATAACAACTATTATGCAGAGACAGTGAGCAGTCCAGAAAAATGCAATAAAGGCTAAAAAGCAGATGTCATGTCTACACTGATTTAAAGTCTCTGGAGAATTATGTAGCAACCCCCTACCCCAGCACTGGTTTGCCTGCTAGGATATGGTTTATGAGTCATCGTGAAGCAGTAAATAACAGTGCCTTGACTAAAAATAGGTAGGGACATTCAATAATAAATCTACTTTCCTGATATCCTCATGTCAGCATTAAATAGCCGATCTCTTAGAGAAGTGTGATTCTTCTCTCCCCTCCCAGAAAGGCTGGAAGAAAATCAGCTACAGACCCTGCTGGAAGGAGTGTGTGACAGGACTTGCAGTGTGGAGGGGAAAAAGTAACACTAACTTCAAATGCCTGGAACCTGAAGTTCACGTACCAAGATAAAGAATAAAGTTGGTTTTCTTTTTCAGGTGTTCACTATAAAATGACTTCTTGTCTGTTGAAGTAAGAAACAATATAGAGTCCAAGTGTTGCCCTTGGACAGCAATTAGGAAACAGGAATCTGATTAAGGGGTCAGGAAAGAACAATCTCTCATATTCACCAGGATCCCAGCTCTAGAATGAAGCACTGGCAAGTTATAGTTTGTAAATAAAAAGAATTGGCCATATAAAGATACTTCTGGTTCCCACTTCAGAATTTCTTTAAAGATTTGTAAAATGGAACTCTAGAGGGGCACTGGGAGAGAATTTATTTATATCATCTCCACAGATAGTTTCCCACAAAACGGACAGTGTCTGACCGTAAGCGCAATTGTGATTTTTTTTTGCACATCTGTGGGAATCTTCTGAAACAACATCTACATAGGACTGAACGCAAGTCATGCATTTCTCCTCAGAAAGAACTGCAAAGGATAGTTACTTAAATAATACCAGACTGCTCATTAAATGCAGGCCATATTACCACAGACAGCAAGTAGAAAATCTAGTAAAGAATGAAGTGGAATGAATGAGCTAGAATCTGGAAAGTGCTGGGGCATTAATGCTCCACTGCATGAAGGAAAGTGTCTGTGAATCAGTTTTGAGAGGCATTTCAGTACTTCAGTATAAATCAAGGGGAAATTCACTGTGTAGAAAGTTCTAGAATGCCACAACTAGAAACTCTACCGCGGTGGGCAGAATACTCACCAGGCAGGTCTGGATGGGCTGCGAGTGACGTCCACTTAGTTAAACCCACAGCGTCGTCCTCTGTGAAGCAAGGAGACACAGACCAGAGAAAAATCAATGTGAAGGCCCTTCAGGATTTTCGTGTAAAGAAACAGCTTTTTGCACTTCCAAATCACTACCTATGATATTTTAAAAAAAGGCATTAGAAAGTCACATTAATATAATAGTGACATTAATTTCCAAATGAACAACAAAGATACACAGTTATCAAATCAGAAATATGACTGCTGGGCCAGCCTACAGAATTTATACACGTTTTTTACCAAGCTGCTCCTCTACGCAACCTCTTACTAAGATAATTAAGGAGCAACTGAACAAGGCCATCTAAAATCTTTTAGAATATAATGATCTTCTCCTGATTAACAGTAAAATGTCCTTAGATGAACCATAATTTTAAGAAAAAAGTTTGCCCTTTCAGCAAAGAGCAGGGCTGAACACAAAAGATTTGCAGCTATCTACAGAGATAATATTTCTACAGAGAAAGTATTTCTGCTGTGCGTTTTTTGTTGTCTTTGTTAACATGTTGCTTATGTAGATTCTAGATTTGACACTGAACTTTTGGTTTGCTGAAAATTCAGATTTTGAGATCCTTCCAAGATGGGTTTGGCATTCAGTGTGTGTGTCGGGGGGGGGGGGGGGGGAGGGTCCCAGGTGGTATCAGCAGTACACAAAAGTTAAGAGGAAGACCATTTGCACTTGGGAAGAAGGGCAGCAGCAGAAAATTTGGCAACTGAGAAATGGGAAAATGATGTCTGTACAAGTTAAATTGGGTTATCACGAACATCATCACCGATGTATATAGATTTCTACAGTAGGGTCCTAGGTAGGATGATACACCCACAATGAAAGACTAGGCCAATAAAAAGAAAGAAGCAGGGGCGCCTGGGTGGCACAGTGGATTAAAGCCTCTGCCTTCGGCTCAGGTCATGATCCCAGGGTCCTGGGATGGAGTCCCGCATCGGATTCTCTGCTTGGCAGGGAGCCTGCTTCCTCCTCTTTCTCTGCCTAGTTGTGATCTCTGTCAAATAAATAAATAAAATCTTTTAAAAAAAAAAATAAAGAAAAGAAAGAAGCGAACATGTATTTATGTAGACAGATATAGAAAAAAAAATCAGGTCGTGGTATTAATTTTTTTAAAAACACTATAGAAGTGTAATATATGTACCATGACCCCACCATGTTAAAACAAACCTCACAGTCTATGTATAAACATTGTTAGATGCACAGCATGTATCTGGAGGGATAACAAACTTGAGTTTGGCTGCCTCTAGAGAATTGGTACTGAAGGGAGTAAAAAAGAAAAAAAAGAGGGCACCTGGGTGGCTCAGACAGTTACGCCTCAGACTCTTGGTTTAGGCTCAGGTCATTATCTCAAGGTCCTCTGAGTCCCACATCAGGCCACCTCTGAGTCCCACATCTGAGTCTGCTTGTCCCTCTCTCTTCCCTTCTGCTCGTCCCCTTCCCCGACCCCTTGCACACTAGTGCACTGTCTCTCAAATAAAATCTTAAAAATAAATAAAAGGGCCTTTGCTTTGTAATCTAACATTTCACCATTATGTAATCTTTTACCATGAAACTTATTGCTTTTATAATTGAAACTGAAAGAGAAAGAATCCAATTCATCCCTCTCTAGAAAAAAAAAATCCATTTTAAATATACAGAATTACAGAATATCCAGTATCATGTAAGCTTACTTACTGATTGAATGAATATTGACTATGACCCAGGTTCTAAGCATGGATTACATTATCATATTAAATCCACATAAGAACTCTAAAACATATATATTGTGATTATTCCCATCTTTATATAGAAAACTGAGACATGACCCTTCAGGAACCACACAAAACTGGCATTCAAACCCAGGAACCTTGATCCACGTTTAGTGTCCATGATATTGCCTCCTGTACAGCACTTATCCTATTTTCATATTACATTTATATTTGTAATGAAGTCTCATAAGAAAGTACTGAAAACCATCATGGATACCCCCAGCGCCTAGCACAGTGCCTAGCACAGTGCCTAGCATATACTGTGCTCAGTATGTCTTCACTGAACAGGTGAATAATTAGGTAGCCTGCCTACAGCTGGAAAATTAAACTATGTAACTACTTTATGCCTCCTGGGCCTAGGAAACAAGCTGACTTCTAGAGACACTCCTTGATTAATGATCCTACCATTCCATGCTCCTCATTTTGAGAAACAATTTGCCACCCAATCCTCCTTGTAATAAAATATTTAAAGACTGTACATGGTTTCCTTTTCCTTCTCTAATCCCCTGGTAACTACTCTGCATAAAACTGATGCATCATTCCATAAACCTTCCTAATTCTGTGCACAGCTCGGATACTGCAACATTTCAGGAAGCCAAGGATGACATACTTATCTACCAAAAAGTGAAATGGTATAAACAGTTTGTCGTAAACTATTTAGCTATTGGCATATGGCAGAGGAGCTACTATAACTTAATGCTGCAGTCATAGATGAATCAAGGCATCAACCTACTGTCTTCTTCTAATATTATTACTCTATGTGTTAAAGGGTACAAATGGGTCCTTGGTAAAGCAGAGACTGTGCGTGCAAGTGAGTTGTGTGTAAGTCTCTGAATGTCTGTGTTTATGTGTATCTTTGTGTGTGCTTTTGGTCTTTCAAAAGTGGAATATTTCTCTATAACACAGAAAGCCAATAAATAGACAAAAACTCAAATTCTAGAATCCGACTGGTGCTGATAAACAAAAGGCTGCTTTAATTCAGCAGGGTGTCAAGATTAATCAATGTGGAGAGAATCTACTCAGGAAATGTGTTGGGACAACGGGATAGCCACATGCAAAGGAATGAAGGTGGACTCCTACCTCACACCAGACAGAAAAATTAGCTCAAAATGGATCACACATGTAAATATAAGAGCTAATACTATAAAACTCATAGGAGTAAAATAACATAAGTAAATCTTTGTGACCTTGAGTTAGGCAATGGTTTCATAGATGTGGCACCAAAAGCACAAACAATGAAAGAAATTATTTGACTTCATCAAATTAAAAACTTTTATGTTTCAAAGGTCACTATAAAAAAGGAGAAAAATAACCCACACCATGAGAAAAATTTTTTGCAAATCATTTCTCTAATAAGGAACTTGTATCCTGAGTATGTTAAGAACTACTGCAGCTCAACAACAAAAAGACAACCCAATTTAAAAATGGATAAATTATCTAAATAGGTATTTCTCAAAAAAAAAAAAAGATACACAAATACACGGAGAGATGCTCAATCATCAGAGAAATGCAAGTTAAAATCATAATAAGCTGTTACTTCACACCCACTAGGATAATTATAATCAGAAGACCGATTATAACAAGCATTAGTGAGAATTCAGAGACATCAGAACGCTCATACATTGCTTGTGGAAATAAAATGGTGCAGCCACTTTTGAAGCAGTCTAGCAGTTCCTCAAATGGTTAAACATAAAATTGCCATACGGCTAACTAACTCCACTCCTCGGCATGCACCCAAGAGTAATAAAAGCATATGTCCATATAAAATAAACTACATGCTTTTTCATAGCAGCATTATTCATAATAGCCAGAAAGTAGGAACAATCCCAGTTTCCAACAAATGATGAATGGATACACAAAATGCAGACAGAAGAAGACGGCCTTTAACTCAGCAGTAAAAGAACGCAACGCGTAGATGTGGGACATCATAGATAAACCTTAGGAAGCATTCTACTAAATGAAAGCAGTCACAAAAGACCACATGTGCTAGGATTCTGAGTACATGAAATGTCCTCTTCTAGGCAAACCCACAGAGATACAGAGCAGGTTAGCAGGTATGTAGGAATGGATGGGCAGGGAAGACAGGGAAGGACAGCTCGTGGGTGGGAGTCATGGAAGTGTTCGAAGATTAAACCGTGGTAACGGTTGCACCAAAACTCACTGAAAACGTGCATTTTAAATGTGTGATCTTTATGGTAGGTAAACTATATTTCATTAAAGCTTTTTTTTTTTTTTTTTTTAAGGCTGCCTTTCGGGGAGTCTGCCCGTGGATGTTAGTTGGCTTTTTAAAAAAATGACAAAGCACTTATTCAAACTCTTCAAGGAAACCCAGTAAGTGGTGCATATTTACACTTCTAAAAGACCTGCTGTCATAATTCTCCATGGGATTCCTTGTGATGGGAAACACGTATTATCGTATCTCACCCTCACTAAAGAGGAGCACACGCACGGCACTGCTTCCAAGCCATAACCAAGGACCAACATCTCACTGCAAACCACCAGTAATGATAGACATCGTGGTGTTTGCGGTATGGTCTTATTTCAAAGCAACAGGGGAGCTGTAGCCCAGGGTGAAGATTTCCCAGTAGAGGGAGAAGAAATCTACAAATCATTGAGGGGGACACTGTCAGGTCGGTTTTGGTACATCTCCCTACTGAACACAAAAGGACTGGCATTTAACACCCTCCCCCAGATACTCAGTATTGAGGTTTCGGTTTTCAAAGGAAGAATGACTGGGCAAGACTGAATCAAAACAGCGTCAGTTCACTCTGATCTGCTTCTGAATGTGGAAATGATTGCTTTGTAAACCATGTTTGAGAAGAGTCACGTTGGTGAGTTCAAGCAGCCTGACAAACCATCTGAAACCTTTGTTGCTTAAATCAGTAACTCTTTTGGTTCCGCTTGTGGTCTCAAGTTTGCAAGAAGGGCAAGAGGTCAGGACCCCACACACAGGCACTTTCCAAGTCTCTGCAGGGTCTGATGGGTTAGCACAGCTTTGGGCAAAGCTAGTCAAATTGTCAAGCCCACACTTAAAGGATGTGGAAACAGGCCCACCCCTTGCTGGGCCAGCGCACCCTTCTAGGGCATGGGTGCAGGGACGGGAAGACGTCATGGCCATTTTTGCAATCTGCCACAGCATCGTGACCCAACTTGGAACACTGCCTTAATGATCCATGGAGAAATGTCTTACAATCTCATTACAGTTTATTATTAATGGTGCAGCTTACATGTAAGGTACGGGTAACTTACATGCACAGATGGTTACTAACGCCTGTCTTCTCTTCACGGAAAACAGTCTCATTCTTCTATTGAAGCATAGCACTATGAATAGAGTTTCATAGCTATTTACCAGAATCATGTTACCATACTGCCACACAGTTGCTGTCTGTGTGTTTTTGCTTGTTTTCTGTTTGTCTGTTTTTACCCGGTGCATTTTCTTTTTAAGCAAATATATGGAAATGGAAAAGATGAGTAATACATTCAGCTGTCCGATTTGGCCAAATCCATACAAGTGGCTCATGAAAACCCAAAGTTTAGAACCCTGCCAGGTAGGACAATGCTTCTCAAACTTTGAAATGTGTACAAATCACCAAGATTATGTGCCTGAAACAAAGATTCTGTTCGGGATAGGTCTGAGGTGGGACCAGAGATTCTGTAACTTTAGCAAGGTGAGGTTGGCAGTGTGCAAACACGCTCAGAGGAGCAGGCAGGTAGAAGGGCAGAGGCCTGACCATCAAATCAAGCAGAGGGCATCCTTTACTAGCTGTGTGGTCTCCAGCAGCTGACCTCACCTCTCTGAGACCATCTCCTCCTCTTTGAGACGCAGGTCATATGAGGACCCATTTAGAAATCTGGGTCAGGGTAAAAGGAGTTGAGATGCACACCAGGGACTAGGAGGGCGCCAGCCAGGCAGAAGGGCCCAATACTGGCTTGTCTTCTTTTGTAGTTAATGACTTCCCACACGGTCCTTGAGCGGAACTCTAGGTTAAGAAAGTAAGTGGGCAGGCCAGAAGGACCCGGCATTAGCCCAGAGTGGCACCCTGTCACGACAGTAAGAGTAAATGGATTTTAGAAGCATCTATTGCCAAAGCAATCACATTTGATATTTTTTGCAAATTGGCATTTATTGAGCACCCACTGGGTGCCAGACCCTGCTCCTGGCTCTGAGGACAGGACGGTGAACAAAAACCAAAGTCCAGGGGGCACCTGGGTGGCTCAGTGGGTTAAAGCTTCTGCCTTCAGCCTGGGTCATGATCCCAGGGTCCTGGTATCGAGCCCGGCATCGGGCTCTCTGCTCAGCAGGGAGCCTGCTTCCTCCTCTCTCTCTCTCTGCCTGCCTCTTTGCCTACTTGTGATCTCTATCTGTCAAATAAATAAATAAGAAATCTTTAAAAGAAAAGAAACTCCAGGTCCTCACTAAGCTCACACCCTCCCATTCTCTGTCTCCCCAACGCATCCTCTCTCCCCTGGGCCATACTGGGGAGGCTGCTAACCATCATGGTCTGACTATATACATGTTTCAACAATCACCTTGGGAACCTGTGAAGTTTGAGCTGGTTGCCAACATTAAAAATGGGTGATTCCATATACATCTCTGGAGCGCCAGCTTCTCTTGGAAATCTGGAAGATTTGGCATCACAGACCCAGAGTGCTGTGGGTAAGGCAGCTGCTGCTGAGGGCATCTGTCCCTTCTAAGAAGGCCTGGGTTCTCGTTCCCCACAGCTTCTCTCCCTACCCCAGCCCCATCTCTTCCACCCAGACAACTCCCTCACCTATGTTCTCCTGCTCCCCCTTCTCCCCCGAGTTCATGAGCCCTAAATTAAAAGCACTGTCAGGGGTGCCTGAGTACCTCAGTGGGTTGGTCCTCTGCCTTCAGCTTGGGTCATGATCTTGGGGTCCTGGGATCAAGCCCGAGTCAGGCTCTCTGCTCAACAGGGACCCTGCTTCCCCCCACCCTCTGCCTGCCTCTCTGCCTACGTGTGTCTGTCAAATAAATAAATAAAATCTGTCTTTCAAATAAATAAAGAAATAAAATCTAAAATAAAAAGGCACTGTCAGAACATTTATAAGCATGAAGGAAGGGGCTTCCTCCTCCCTGTTCTGCATATTCTCCTTTACCATCATACAATCAATGTCCTGCAAGAGAGCAATTTAGCACCAAGCCCCGGTTTGAGAAACCACTCTAAACTCTGCCCAGAAAAGTGAACAGCTCCCGTAGCTGTCATTAACTGTGGCTAATCAGCTTTACAAGCTATAACGGGGGGCTCTTAATAGGAGCGTATTCTGAGTTATTTTGGGACTTTTTTTCCCTAAATAATAACAGTTTGCAATTACCTACCTACATTTTTTTTTTTTTTTTTTTTTTGCCTGATTTCCCGCATGCACCGGTTTTCCAGGGCTGCCACAAACTCTGCACCTTAAAACAACACATATCCATTAGCTCTTAGCCCTGCCGGCCTGACGTTGGTTGGGCACGGTGGCTGGGTTCCCTGTTCAACATCTCACAAGGCAAAAATCAAGATGCCTTTGAGGCTTCCTTTCCCGATGCTGACAAGTAACTGGCTTCCAAGCTCAGTCGGGCTATTGGCTGATTTTATTTACTTGTAATCGCAGCACTGTGGACTCCTTTGCTTGCTGGCTATCAGCTGGGGGCCGCTGCCAGGTCCTAGATGCCACCTCCACTCCTGGCCATCTGGCCCCCACCATCTTCCAAACCAGAGGTAGAGCATTTTCCATGTGTGGAATCCTTCTCTCTCCCTTTGAATCTTCCTTCATGCCTTTACAGGGGCTTAGATGATGAGGGCAAGTTCACCAAGGATAAGCTCTCACTGTCCAAGCTAACTGTGCTATGCATCATAAGCTAACCACAGGAGTGACACAGCCCCAACCCTGGGGATAAACAGGGTGCACACACCAGTGGGTGGGTGCCGTGGGGCCATCTTGGAATTCTGCTTACTACACCTACTAATCGCAAGCATGTCTTTGTCTCTCTGCCTGTGGTCTTCTTCTCAGGCTAGGAGCTGAAGTCATGTCACAAGAGAAGCTAACTGACCAACAGAGGGAAGCTATGAAAATTAAAACCAAAGAGTATATATATATATATATATTTTTTTAAAGATTTTATTTATTTATTTATTTGACAGACAAGAGATCACAAGCAGGCAGAGAGGCAGGCAGAGAGAGAGAGAGACAGAGGAGGAGGAAGCAGGCTCCCTGCTGAGCAGAGAGCACGATGCGGGGCTCGATCCCAGGACCCTGGGATCATGACCTGAGCTGACTGAAGGCAGAGGCTTTAACTCACTGAGCCACCCAGGCGCTCCCAAAGAGTATATTTTTAACAACTCTTGTGTTCATCATTAGAAGCGTTCATGTTCTTAGGATTCCACTATCTTACCTCAAGACTGCACATACTAGCCAAATTCCAAATCTACAGCAGAGGTTTCTCCCCTTTCACTTAAACTGAACCGTTTTAAAACTAAATCTCTAGAATACTGACATTCTAAAAAGAGGAAGAGGAAGAAACAAAGATGAAAAACAAGCACAGACTAGTACCTCGAAGGACAAAAAAAAGTTTTTAAGACAGGAACCAAAAAAAAAAAGCCATGGGCTGAAATTTTTAAAATTAAATTATGTTTTCTACATGGCATCAATCAATTCAACTGCTTTTTCACCTAACTGACTTATTTGTAAGTTACAGAGACAACATATACAAAACCTTGCTGATATTTAAAGGAAAGGATAAAGATAATTAAAAAAGCATGCTTCATACATCTACAAGCACAAGACTTTTTTTTTTTTTTTTAAGAAAAAGAAACTTTTAGATCTCTCTTTGGAAACACATTAGGTCAGAGAGCAAAAATGGACAGATCAGGAACAAATAATAGTAATAATTACCAATTAATGAGAAATTACTATGTCCAGGTATCGCTCATTGGTTTATGTGTATGAACCCATCAAGTCTCACCAAACTCTGTAGATGGAAACTTTTTCCTGAAGAGGACATGAAGACACCCGGCAGTTACATCACTTACCCAGAGGCACATGGTAAGTGAGCAAAGCAGCAGGGCTTTAAACCCTGATGATCTGGCACCAGCCCACTTCCTTGTAAGCCCTGCATCTGACTCACCCACCTGGGCTTCCAGTGCTGGGAGACAGGGGCGCTTTCTGCACCTTCTATACAGCACAGGTGGTGGCTGAGTGCTTATGCACTATATTCAGATAGATCTGGCTCACGGCCATAGCCAAGGGACAAATGTCTCCGCCACCCTGCCAAGAGGTGTTTCTATCATTTGCATAAAGACGCCCTCTGTACCAGCAGCAGCCTTATCCAAGGAAAGTTATGAAATAACTCAAACATGCTGCTACCCCCAAGATCTTTATTGGAAAGGTGGGGGGTGTGGGCAAGGAGAGGAAAAGTATAACTGATCCCTTTTATACTCCTTACAAACCCACCCTTTTCCACTACTCTGCCTTCTGAAATTCAGAGATTATGAAAAGATAGGAACAAAGCAAAAGCTAACACTAGAAGCAAAGAAGAAAAACCACGGGCTCCCTTTCCTTCTGTTGAAACCAAAGTGAGCTTTCCTCTAGGTCATGAGAAAGGAAGAAAAAAAAAGAAGGAAAGCGGGGGGGGGGGGGGGGGTTGGCGCCTGGGTGGCTCAGTAGGTTAAGCCTCGGCCTTTGGCTCAGGTCATGATCTGAGGGTCTTTGGGTCGAGCCCCACATCAGGGTCTCTGCTCAGCAGGGAGCCTACATCCTACCCCCCTCCCCCACCTGCCTCTCTGCCTACTTGTGATCTCTGTCAAATAAATAAATAAAATCTTTTAAAAAGACAGAGAGAGAGAGAGAGAAATCTATAGTTGAACCACCTTACACCTTATACCTTTCCCACTAACTTCCTCTAAGCTACCAGTAGCACAGATGGCAAGAAACCCACACTTAGCAGTTGTAGTAATAAGTCACTAGAAGGGGAGGTGGGATGGGGAACACAATACCACATGTTGACTTTTGCATGGAACATACATTTGCATTCAAGATTCATTTCCACACCTAGGTTGGATGAACCCACAAGCTGGGTGGCATTCCCTAGGGTTCCTTCCTGGTACTTGCAAGGCATGACCGAGGACTGGTTCCACTGCCAGGACCCTCTGTGCAAGGAGCGAGAGGCTGGAACTAGACCTCCCTCAGTCCTCTCTATGGCTCACCTCTGATCCCCATCTCAACTTCAGAGTCCTACGGGCAGTCACATAGCAGAAATCATCGAATCATCAACTTAATGACAACGACATGTTTTTTGTTGTCTGTATTTGTAATATATTTAATATTTTTACCTATGTATTCTTTATATTATGTATAAAGACAAATTTTGTCAGAGACGCCTCCCTTCAGTATGATGCTTGGCGGTGTTGCTTGTTGTAGGTCTTGGTCTTTACACAGTTTTATTTGCTAGAATTTCTCACACTACATAATTTGCCTGAAACTTGCCAGGCACTGAAGCCAGAAAAAGTTTAAGTATGTTCCAGATGGAACAAAACCCTTACGGGCTCTGGCTGCCTGTGGTCATCAGTGAGCCTCGGTACATTTGAGCAGGGTCTCAGTTTCAGAAACCTGGATGTGTGCCAGCCCAGGTAATTATTCTCAGCCTACCTAATTTCCCCAGGCAATTTAACTGAAAATGGTATTATCCGTCACCTCAGTTCTCATCTGCTCTGAAGTGTCCCTGTGTCCTGCTTCTTCCCTCCATTATAAGCTAGCTGAGCTGGTTTCTTTTTGAAGCTTAAGTTGAAAAAAGTGTTTCGGAATCTCTCTAGGGGGAAAATATCAGATAAATATGAGCCACTTAATTAGTCGCAAACCAGTGTACTGAATAGTGTTGGCAGCAGTGGTAAGACACCCCCCCACCCCCGACTGCCTACCCTTATGAACAGTCTCTTTTACAGATAGAAATACAAAGGGTGTCTTACTGAAAAACTGACCACCCCCCCCCCAAAAAAAAAGAGAGAGGAGGCAAATATGAAAGATCTGAGAGGATTTCACTCTTCTTGAAATCATTTTAAAAGGCACTGTTCCATTGTTCATTTCCAAATAAGCTGATTTAGAGTCAGTAGAACAAAATATAACACCTGACATAGGAATGCCTGAAACTCAATGAAAACACAACAGAAATGTGCTTTCTGATTACTTCCAACAAACATGAATTATGCCAGGGCTCTCCAACATTATATACAATGAAAGCCATAGAGGTGAGTTACACTTGTAATTTTAAACTTTCTCGTAACAATGTTTAAAAACTAAGATACAGGGGGCCCCTGCATGGCTCAAGTTGGTTTAAGAGCCTGCCTTGGGCTCAGGTCATGATCCCAGGGTCCTGGGATATACCCTATCTTGGGTTCTCTGCTCAGTGCGGGATGTGCCTCTCTCTCTCTCCCTCTGCCCTTTCCCCTCCCACTCCTGTTCCCATTGTTGTATGCTAATAAATAAAATACTTTAAAAAAAAAAGTGTGAAAAAACAAAAGACTACTACTCAACAGTAAAAGTAAAGATCTGACAACAGCTTGAATGGATCTCAAGAGAATTTTGCTCAGTGAAAAAAGCTCACCTCAAAAGTTACAAACTACAGGAGACTCCCTTTATATGGCCCTCATGAAATGACACAGGTATACAGATGGAGAACAGATTAGTTATTCCCAGGAGTTAGGGGAAAGGGAGGAAGGAAGGGAAGGAAGCAGGTGGCTATAGCTATGGAAGCTTAGCAGAGGGAATCCTTGTGATGGAATTCTGTATTTTGACTGTGGTGCTGATCATATGCATCTATACTGGTGATTACACAGATTTACACAGACACACGTACATGCACATGTGCATGAAACTGATAAAATCTGAATAAGGTCAGTGGATTGGATCAATGTCAATTTCACGGTTATGATATACCATAGTTTTCGAAGAGGATACCAGTGGGGAAAAAAAGAAAATACCAATGGCCTGGTGGATCACTCTGTATTATTATTTTACAACTGCATATGAATCTACAATAAGATCAAAATTAAAAGTTAAGAAAACCTGAATTTTAATAATATATTTAACCCTACATTACAGAATTTTCTACCATAATTGATGTACATGCAACCAATATAAAAATTGAGATATTTTACTTTTTTTGTTGTTGTTGTTTAAATTCTAAGTCTCTGGAATCTAGTGCATAGTTTACCTCAACAACACATTGAACTAGCCACATTTCCAGTGTTTGATGGCCATGTGTGGGCTGCGAGTTCTAGTACCGGGCACCAAAAAGACCTTAAACTAAGCCTAATATCCATTTCCCAGTCCTATCAAGTGGCACATTCTAACATGAATCATTGTTGCTTTCTGGAAGTCTCTCACAGAGCAGGTTCATAATGAAACCCTCAGAGCTTAAACAATCACTGAAAAATATGATCTGACTGGGAGAGAAAATTTCATCAGTGGTACCAACCTCAATCTCTTTTGGACCACAGTTTCATGACAAAAATAACTAATCCCTATAAAAGAGACCTCTAGTAGCTTCTATGAAATAATGCCTAAGAAGAGTTTTAAGAGCTATATTACACGACCCTGAGATCAAAACCAGAGGTGAGATCAAGAGTCAGATGCTTAACTAACTGAGCCCCCCAGGCGCCCTTCAAGAATTAAGATTTTTAATTATTTTTGAACCTTTGTGGGTTTTGTTTTGTTTTTTTCTGTTGTCTCTCTGCTTTCCTACTTCTCCTTGGTGATTAAGCTTCTTAAAGTGAGAAGGTCTTGTAGGTTTATTCTTTAAAGCTATGAAACTGTAAGACCCCATCTTCCTCTAATGGTAATCACGGAGGAGAAAGAAATAAGTGTGTAATGGCAGCTTTGAAAAAATACATTAAATTAGGCTAAATCTCTTGGGACGCTGATAAGTAAAACAACAAGCAGACCGGGTTCTCAGACCAGGTCTGACAAAAAGCTCAGGGCTCAATCTCAAAAGACCTGTGCCAACCCCATCCACCAAAGAAAGTGGGAAAGCAGTGAGAAATCACTATTCCCAAATGGAACCTTCAAGAATAGGTTACAGAATGGGAGAGACTGACCGTTGAGAATACAAGACCATTAATCTCTCTTGGACCTACTTTCCTGGTTTCTAAAGCAGCAAAATTATCTATCTCGGTCATTGTTGTGTAGTTAAATGGAATAATACATGAAAAGTGCCTATCACATTCCTGCAATCCTGAGTGGGTGTTCAATTACTGTCCTTTCCCACTCTTTTCTATACTCAAGGAACTACCCATCAAGAGAAAATGATCTGTGCATGGGAAACCAACAATAGTAACATTTGAAACTCAAGAACTATCGTTCTAGAATAATACCAAGGAGAAAAATGTCATTTTAATCTATTGTGATTCACTTCTAATCTGTTAGTAGGAAGCTGGTTTCGCAATCAAGCTAGGGATATAGCCCTCCTGAGACAGTGGTACAAAAGCAAGTATGCCTAAGGCAGAAGCCCCAAAATAATTTTAAAAAAATGGAAACTGTACTGGTTTCACCAGAGAATCAAGACCTCAAAAACTTTTATATATTCATGTTCTTTATAAACATACAACGTATCTTCTAGTCAGCAAGTGAGAGTGGAAAAAAAGACTATGATACGGCTTAGAAGAACCACTCATTGTCTGAAGTTCTCTTGCTACAAATTATAGAACTTTGAGATGAGTATTTATGTTTGTCAGATAGTTTTTGGCCACAGACAATTGACTGTCCATCTGTTCCAGGAGAAATCCCATTGTGAGCTGGTCCACTGGTCCCAGAATATAGGGTTGCAACAGTAACTCAGTTTTTATAGATACAACTAAACTCTGCTAACTCTTTAAGACCCAGAACACAGCTACCAATATCAGAGCCCCTGGATGGGTACAATATTGAAGAGAAGGGCTCAAAATGCACAGCTTGGGGGTGATTTGTATGGACAAGAGCCTGTTGCTGTAATTCTGTTTCTTGTTCATGTCTCTTTGGTTTTAGGAAGGAACTAAAACAGGCAACTTATCCACAACTTGAATATGTGGGACAAGATCTCAGATTTTATCAGCATTGTCATTACTGCTAAGAGGGCCCCTCTGAAGATATGAAACAGCTTCTAAGAAAATATGGGGCTGTTTTCTGCCATTGATCCTTCTGACATTAGAGTCAAAGTCCACCATGCTGCAGATACCATGTAAAGCAGGACGGAGTCTCTCTAGAAAAACACAGCAATTGAAGTAAAATGAAACGAGAAACGAAACCTTAGATGTGCTCACCCATCTGAGACATTTGGGCGTCATCAACGCCTGGGTAGGCATAACTGGTTTTAATAATGAAAAATATTCCCAGCTCCAAGTTCAAGATGTGGACACAGAAAAATCCTGAACTCACTTCCTCCCCCAGATGCACTAAATCTACAGCTATATATGGAACAATTCCACCCCCCCAAAAAACCCTAATGAAGGCAAAGATCCCTTCATATTGGACAAATGAGGGGAAAATCATCCTGAAGTGGGTATAACACGCTGAAATACCATCTCACCATACATCCCACACGCGATGTGGCAACCCACAATCAGGCGGAAACTCAAAATCTGGAGTTTTGGAGGAGCAAGGGGTTCATACCCCATATCAGTCAACCCAGTGTTTAAGATCAGCACCTGAGGGGCGCCTGGGTGGCTCAGTGGGTTAAAGCCTCTGCCTTCTGCTCAGGTCATGATCCTGGGGTCCTAGGATCGAGCCCCGCATCGGGCTCTCCGTTCAGCAGGTAGCCTGCTTCCTCCTCTCTCTCTGCCTGCCTCTCTGCCTACTTGTGATCTCTGTCTGTCAAATAAATAAATAAATAAAATCTTAAAAAAAAAAAAAAAAAAAAGACCAGCACCTGAGAAGTGAGCTCCCCAAACATCGGCTTTGAGATTAAGAGGGCTCACACTCATAAGAACCCCAAGAGGACGGTAAACCAAGGAACACTCTTAAAGGGTCTGTGGTCAGACACCCAACTTACCCAGTGGAGCCCAGCACAGAAGCAGCCTGTGGAAAAGTGTGCAGAAAACTTCGTGTGAAAGAGACTCATTTCCTAAGTTGACAGCATTGGTCTGAGGGGTAGGGGCCTGCACTGAAATGATTTCCATGGTCAAAGGTCAGTGGGAGCCATCTTTCTACTCTCCTGCTCTGCTAAAGCCAACAGGCACCATCATGTTTGGTTTTGTTTCCTTTCCAGAAGGTGTCATTTTTTTGGCTCCAGCAAACAGGTACCATGTATAAGCTCTCTCTCTACAAGAAGGAGATCGGGGGAGGGTCCCTTTTTCCTTGTTTTTTCTCCATTTTTCCTTGATTCTTTCCCCCCTTTTTGTCAGATGCCATCTTTTTGCGATCTCCCTTGGCCTCACTCCAGCCCGTGTCATCTTCACACTCTCCCTCTGCTGCACACCAGAGTGCCAGTAGCACCCAGAGGGGAAGCTTCTACACATGTCTGGTGCCCCGGTTTCTACGTCTGGTGACCTGGTTTTTGCAGCTGCTGCCCCAGGGACACCCCTTGATTGCCTGGCTCTGGAGGCCAGTGGGGGAGGGGCTCAAATTTATGGGTCCCATGGGAATGTAACAATCAGAAAAACAGTTTTTGGCAGACTGCACCTCCTAGGGCACTGCACAGACAGTAGATTGAAACATGCCCAGCCTTTCCAGGAAAGAGGCCTATGTGCTCGTCTTAGAGCTCAGGCTCGAGGGCCAGGCTTCTGGTTTGATACACTCAGGTGAGCTCCCAGGGAACACAGGCTGGTGGATGGATGCCACCTCTGAAGTTTCTCTCTACCTTGCTTCCAGTTCACTGGTATCTTCTAAAAAAAAAAAAAAAAAGCTTATATCCTTGTCTGGTGTCCCGATTTTTGCAGCTGCTACCAGGGAACACCTCTGGATCACCTGACTCTGGTGACAAATAGGTTTCTATTCACAGGTCCCAGAGGACAGTCACCTACAAAAGAATGAGTTCTTTAGCAGCTACCACACCCAGAGCCCAGCAAGGGACAAGAGATCAAGGAGCTCTGTCTGTGAAGGAGGACTATTAGTTTACCATCTTAGCTACAGCCTGCCAGATAGACTTCTACTTAAACATGAATCTAAAGACTGACTGAAATCCTACCTGAGGTTTTGGAGGGCAGGCACTACCTTTGCACTCTCCCTCCACCACACTCCAGAGCACAAGCATCTCCAGGAAGGGAGCTTTTGTACATTATATATCTGGTACCCCAGTTTGTACAGCAGGTGCCCTGGGGATACCCCTTTGGTCACCTAGCTCTGGAGGAGCTTAGGTTCCTAGGTCTCACAGGACTGTAATAAGAGACAGTTCCTGGAAGGTTACCAGCCCCAAAGCACCACATAGAAAACAGACTGAATATCCTTTCTGTGAAAGGGGCCTACTTGCTAGTCTTGGAGCTCCAACCTTAGGGGCAAGATTCAGGTTTGGCATATATCTAGAGACTGCAGGGTTGCTCTCAGGTAACACAGGCTAGGGAACTTAGACCCTTCTGCTCTTCCTCCACCTCATTACAGCTTCCTGGTACTTCCCAGAAGGAGCTCACACATGCATCTGGAACCCTGATTTTTGACAACTGATGCCCAGGGTACACCTTCATATTGTCTGCTTGGGGGCCAATAGGACCTATGCTGACAGTCTCACAGGACTATATACATTTGTATTCTTTAAAAACCGTGGCCTGAGGGTCTGGCTTCAGGTGCTGGCTGACATTCTCTCCTTTGAAACACTGACTTACCTTGGCATACATTCAACTACTGAGAGCTCTTGAAAATAAAATAGGCTCCTTGGACAATCACAAATGTTTGAGAGACAACCAAGAACTAAAGCACAATTGAACAGTAAGTTTCATCTCCTACACAAGGCCAACTAATCCTCCAGGATTGGAAGAGGTGACTGTATCATCTACTATACAGAAACCAACAGAGAGTCAAGCAAAATGAGGAAGAAAGGGACTATGCTCCAAATAAAAGAATGTAAAACCTCAGGGAAAAAACCTTAATTAAATGGAGATAAGTAGTTGACTTGATAAAGAGTTCGAAGTAACAATCTTAAAGATGATCACCAAGCTGGAGAGGAAAAAGAGATGAACACACTGATAGCATCATAAAAAGATAGAAAATATGAGAAAATTCTAAGTACAAGCCACAGAACTGAAAAATACAAAAATTAAACTGAAAATACACTAGAGGAGTTCAAAAGCAGAGCAGATAAAGCAGAAGAAAGGATCAGTAAAACAAAGCAGAGGAACTCACCAAACATGAACAGGAAAAAAAAAGAAAAAAACTGACTTATAATTTAAGGGACTTATAGGACAACATCAAATGGGCCAACATTCACATTAAAGGGGTCTCAGAAAGAGAAGAGAGATATAAAGGGGCAGAAAACCTATGTGAAGGAATAATGACTAAAAACTTCCCAACTCTGGTAAGCAAACCGATATCCAGATACAGGAAGCCCACAGATTCAAAATATGAGAAAGCCAAGGAGAATACCAAGACATATTATAATGAAAACATCAAAGGCAAAAAAAAGAATATTAAAAATAGCAAGAAGAAAACAAGTTGTTATGTACAAGGGAAATCCCGTAAGTTTATCAGCAAATTCTACTGTAGAAATGTTGCAGGATAGAAGAGAGTGGTGATATAATCAAAGTGCTAAAAGAAAAAAATTTCCACCAAGCATACTCTACCCAGCAAAGTTATCATTTAGAATCGAAGGATACATACAGTTTTCCAGATAAGCAGAAGTTAAAGGAGTTCTTCACCACTAAATCAGCATTACAAGAAAATGTTGTTGGTAGAATTCTTCAAGTTGAAAGAAAGATTAATAGTCTTAACAGGCAAGTATATAGTAAAGGTAGTGGATTTATACTTACAAACGTAGTGTGAAGGTCAAAAGACAAAAACAGTAAAAATAATTATAACTACAATAATGAGCTGAGGGATACCCAAGATAAAAAATGTAAAATGTGATATCAAAAACAAACATGACTGGGGGAGAGTAAAAACATAGAGTTTTACAACAGCCAAAGAACAAAGAATCCAATAAAGAAATGAGCAGAAGGGGCGCCTGGGTGGCTCAGTGGGTTAAGCCGCTGCCTTCGGCTCAGGTCATGATCTCAGGGTCCTGGGATCGAGTCCCGCATCGGGCTCTCTGCTCAGCGGGGAGCCTGCTTCCTCCTCTCTCTGCCTGCCTCTCTGCCTACTTGTGATCTCTCTCTGTAAAATAAATAAATAAAATCTTAAAAAAAAAAAAAGAAATGAGCAGAAGACACGAACAGACATTTCTGCAAAGAAGACACCCAAATGGCCAATAGACACATGAAAAAAGTGCTCAACAACAACAAAAAGAAGAGAAAAGAAAAAAAAGTGCTTAACATCATTTGGCATCAGGGAAATACAAATCATAACCACAGTGAGATACCACCTCACACTAGTCAGAAAGGCTAAAATTAACAAGTCAGGAAACGAGAGATGCTGGCGAGGCTGCAGAGAAAGGGGGACCTTCCTACACTGTTGGTGGGAATGCAGGCTGGTGTAGCCATTCTGGAAAACAGTACAGAGATTCCTCAAAAAGTTGAAAATAGAGCTACCCTAAGACCAAGCAATCACACTACTGGGTATTTCCCCTAAAGATACAAATAAAATGATCCGAAGGAGCATATGCACCCGAATGTTTACAGCAGCTAAGTCCACAATAGCCAAACTCTGAAAAGAACCTAGATGTCCATCAACAGATGAATGGATAAAGAAGATGTGGTATGTATATGTTTACACACACACACACACACACACACACACACACACACAGGAATACTATGCAGCCATCAAAAAACTGAAATCTTGCCATTTGCAATGATGTGGATGGGACTAGAGGGTATTATGTTAAGCGAAATAAGTTAATCAGAGCAAGACAACTATTATATAATCTCTCTGATGAGGAATTTGAGAGGCAGGGCAGTGGGTTGTGGGGGGAAGGGAGGGAAAAAATGAAACAAGATGGGACCAGGGAGGGAGACAAACCATAAGAGACTCTTAATCTCATGAAATAAACTGAGGGTTGCTGGGGGTGAGGGGGCTAGGGATAGAGTGGCTGGGTTATGGACATTGGGAAGGGTATGTGCTATGGTGATTACTGTGAAATGTGTAAGCCTTATGATTCACAGATCTGTACCCCTGGGGCAAATAATATAGTATATGTTAATTTTTTAAAAGTATAGAGTTTTAAAATGTGTTATCAACTTAAAAATATAAATTGTCACATATAAGCCTCAAGGTAACCACCAAGCAAAACCTATAGTAGATACACAAAAAATAATGAGAAAGGATTCTATGCACACCACTAAAAAACCAACAAATCATGAAGAAGAGAGCAAAAGAAGAAAAATGGAACAGAGAAACTACAAAAAGCCAGAAAACAATTAACAAAATTGTAATAAGTATACACCTATCAATAATTACCTTAAACATAAATGGACTAAATTCTTCAATCAAAAGGCAGAGTAACTGAATGGATGAAAAACAAGACCCTTCAGGGCACCTGGGTGGCTCAGTGGTTAAGCAACTGCCTTCAGCTCGGGTCACGGTCCTGGAGTCCCAGGATTGAGCCCCACATTGGACTCCCTGCTCAGGAGGGAGTCTGCTTCTCTCTCTGACCCTCCCCCCTCACATGCTCTCCCTCCCTCTTTCTCTCCCTCTCAAGTAAATATAAAGTCTTACCAAAAAAAAAAAAAAGACCCATCTATATTCTGCCTACAAGAGAGTCACTTTAGATATAAGGACACACACAGAGTGAAAATGAAGGTATTCCATGTAAATGGAAACCAAAAGAAAGTTGGGGAATAACCCTATTTATCAGTAGACAAAATTGACTTTAAAACAAATATTGTAATAAGAGACAAGGAAGGGCATTACATAATGATAAAGAGGTCAATACAACAAGAGGATATAACATTTGTAAATATTTATGTACTCAACACAGAAGCACTAAATATACAAAGCAAATACTAACTGACATAAAGAAGGAAAAAGACAGCACAAAAATAACAGAAGGAGACATTAATACCTCACCCATATCAATGGACAAATCATCCAAATGGAAAATCAATACAGAAACATCAGTTTTACATAACCTGTCAGATCAGATGGCCTTAACAAATATACACAGGATATTCCATCCAAAAGCAACAGAATCCATATTCTTCTCACATGTACATGGAATATTCTCCAACCCAGATCATTTCTTAGACTACAAAACAGGTAATAAGAAATTTAAAAAGACTGAAATCACATCAAGCATCTTTCCTCACCACAATAGTATGAAATTAGAAATCCACTACAAGAAAACTGAAAAATTCACAACTATGAGAAGACGGAGACAACATGCTAATAGACAACCAATGGGTCAACAAAGAAGTCAAAGTAAAATAAAAAAAATACATCGAGACTAAAAAAAGATTGAAGTACAATATACCAAAGCATAAACCTTTTGCTGGGGTACAGCAAAAGCAGTCCTAAGAGGAAATTCATAGCAATTAAAGCCCTCCTCAGGAAGCACAGAAAATCTCAAACAGCCTTACTGTATATGTGAGGGAACTAGAAAAACAAGAAAACTTAAAATTAAAAGGAAATTTAAAAAATCAACACAGGATTAAATGAAACAGAAACTAAAAGGACAATAGAAAAGATCAAAAAAGCCAAGAGCTGGTTCTTTGAAAAGATAAACAAAACTGATAAACCTATAGCGAGAATTTCCAAGAAAAAAACAGCATGCTCAAATAAGTAAAATAAGAAATGAAAGTGGAGACACCACAACCAATACCACAGAAATACAATGGATCAGAAAAGACTACTACAAACAATTACTTGCCAACAAACTGGACAACCTAGATGAAATGGATACATTCCTAGAAGCATTCAACCTACCAAGACTGAATCGGGATGGAATAGAAAATCTGAACAGACCCATTTACTAGTAAGGAGACTGAATTAATCATTTTATTTTTTTTTTTAAAGATTTTATTTATTTATTTGACAGAGAGAAATCACAAGTAGATGGAGAGGCAGGCAGAGAGAGAGAGAGAGGGAAGCAGGCTCCCCGCTGAGCAGAGAGCCCGATGCGGGACTCGATCCCAGGACCCTGAGATCATGACCTGAGCCGAAGGCAGCGGCTTAACCCACTGAGCCACCCAGGCGCCCCGAATTAATCATTTTAAAACTCCCTACAAACAAATATCCAGGACCAGACAACTTCACTGATGAATTTACCTAACATTCAAAGAAAAGTACCAATCTTTCTCAATGTCTTCCAAAAAAATAAAAGGCGAGGGAACACTTCCAAACTCTTCTTATGAGCCTAGTGTTACAACACACAGACACGGTAAGAAAGTTCAATGACCAGCCAGTATCCCTGATGAACAAGGATCCAAAATCCTCAACAAAATATTAGCAAACTGAACTCAGCAGTAAATTGAAAGGATCATATGCCATGATCAAGTAGGGCTTGTTCCAAGTATGCAAGGATGGTTCAGCATCCACAATTCAATCAAAGTGATTCTCCACATTAACAGAATGTAGACTGAAGATCATATGATAATCTCAAATCGATGCAGAAAAAGCATTTGACTAAAAACAACTTCATTTAGGATAAAAACTCCACAAAGTACGTATAGAGGAAACAGACCCCAGCAAAATAAAGGCCATATATGACAGGCCCACAGCTAACATCCTACTAACTCTAAGACTACATTCTCTGTTGGTGGGAATGTAAATTAGCAGAGGCACTCTGGAAAGCAGTACGGAGGCTCCTCAAAAAATTAAAAATAGAACTACCATATGATCTAGCAATTCTACTGCTTGGTATTTATCTGAAGAAAATAATGACATTAAGCTGAAGAGATATATGCACTGCCATGTTCACAGCAGCATTATTTTTAATAGCCAAACTATAGAAACAATTTAAGTGTCCCCAGTGGGACAAATGGATAAAGAAAATGTTGTAATGTGGTATGCATATAAAATATTCAGCCATAACAGAGAAAGAAATCTTGCCATTTGCAACAACACGGATGGACCCTGAAGGCATTATGCTACATGAAATAAGTCAGAGAAAGATGAATACCTTATGATTTCACTTATATGTGGAATCTAAAAATAAAGAAACAGTAAGTTTGTGAATACAGATGGGTGGTTGCCAGAGGTGGGGTGAAGGATACACAAAATGGGTATAGGAAATCAAAAGGCACAAACTCCCCATTATAAAATAAATAAGCCATCAGAATATAATGTACGGCAGGGAGACCATAGTTAACACTGTATTGCATACTGGAAAGCTACAAAGAGAGTAAATCTAAGTTCTCATCACAAGGAAAAACATGGAACAGGTTGACTTATTATGATCGTTTTGCAATGTATACAAATATCAATTACATTGTACACTTGGAACTAATGTTGTATGTTAATTATGCCTCAAGAAAAACCTTTAAAAAATTCTTTATTCACATACATTAAAATTCATTCTGGTATATAGTTCCGTGAGTTTTGACAAATGCACATAGTCATGTAAACCACCTTATAATCCAGATATAAAACTGCTCCATTATCCCCCCAAAACTCTCTCCTGCTGCCCCCTTGTAGTCTGCCCCTCTTCCCAATCACACCCAAACCACTGATCTGTCATTTGTTCTTATAACATCACCCTTAGTGTACAGAATCATGCATTCTGTAGCCTTTTGAGTCTGACTCCTTTCACTTAGCATGATGCATTCTTGGATCATCAATGTCAATGTTTTCATCAATAGTTTGTTCCTTTTAACTGCTGAGTCATATTTCATTGTATGGATGTACCAGCCTTATTTTTCATTCCAGCTGAAGGACATCTGGGCTGTTTCTAGTTTTTGACAATTATAAATAAAGCTACCATAAATTTTAGCATACAGATTTTGGTGTAGACAAAGTCTTCATTTCACTTGGATAAATATCCATGAGTGGGAGAGCTGGGTCATATTTAAGCATAGGTTAACAGAATAAGAAACTGACAATTTTTCTCCTGAAGTGGCTGAATGATTGATTCTGTGTTCTCACCATCACTGAATGTACGAGAATTCCAGTTGTTCTGAAGCCTCACCCACTTGGTACTATCTTTTTTTTTTTTTCTTATTACTTCAGCTATAACAAGGGTGTAATGCTATCTTATTGTGATTTTAAAATTGTGAATCTTCAAGATCAGATTTCACAGTACCATATATTTCTACCTTTAAGTCAATAATGTGTTATTATATTCCTTTTGCAGATAAAACAACAACCCCAAAACAATGAAGTGAATTCAGAGTTACAACATGAAGAGGAATTTCTCCTGATAAAAGAAATGTTCCTTCTGCAAGTGTGCAACCATCTATCTGATACCTACAAATAATAACAATACATCAATAATAACAGATTCCCAGGGTACTGGCTAGCTCAATTGGTAGAACACATAATTCTTGATCTTGGGGTTATGAGTTCGAGCCCCACACTGGGCTGTAAAGATTCCTTAAAATGTAAAAATTAAAATAAGTGTGCCAGTTAACAATAGGAAATAACTCTCTAATCCAAAACTTTTATTAGTGTAAAAATCATGAATTATTAACAATTAAATGTGTGTTATATATAATTACAAATATAACATATACACAGATATGTTTTATTACAAAGGGAAGTCTATCAAGTACATTGATAATTCAAATTTGATCACAAAAGGAGTATTTAAGGGTTTAGAAAAAGGATATCAACAACACTATTGCATAAATTAGTGATCTCATTACAAATGTTAGCTGTCCCAAGGAAGATCTCTATTTTTTTAAAATGAGTCTTTGTCCTATCACTGTTTGCACTTTAAATTAATTAAATATATGGTTTAGAATTTTTACCATGTCTTATTTTTACCACTTTATTGTAATATTTATGTGTCATCTTCTGCTAAGGATCATATTATGCATTCCTTATCTATTCCCATAGATGGAACAGGAAATTAAATGTCTTCCATGAAAAATAGTTACTTCACCCATTCAACAACTATTTATTGCCTTCCTAGCAAGTCAGGGGTGGGAGCAGGTTCTATTTTAGATGGGAACTTCAGGAGGAACTCTAATGAAGTGGCAATATAAGCAAAGACCTGAAAGAAATGACAGAGTAAGCCTTGCACAGATGTGAAAGAAGAGGATTCCAGAAAGAAAAGATAGCAGGTGCAAAGGCCCTGAAGGGAGTGTTTCACAAGGTTGATGAGATCCATGCAGCTGGAGCATAGCAGAGTGAGCAAGGGGACATTACAAGGAGATGAAACTGGAAAAAGGGAGCCAGATCATGCAAAGACATTAGCCAAATCGGATACTCAGTCAAATGGAAATTATAAGAGCATTTTAAGCAGCAAAATTAGGTAGTCTGAACTATGGTTTTAAAGGATGCGTGTTTTGCTACTTGGAGGACTACAGTAGGCCAAGGGTGAAGCAGAGAACCAATTAACAGGCTGCTACGAGAGCCCAGAGGGGTGAGGACACTGGCTTGGTCAATGCTGATGACAGCTGACGTTGAGAAAAGTGCTCAATGAGGTAATACTTTGAACGTAGAGTCAATAGGATTGGCTGATGGGTTACAACATGTGGAATACAAAAAAAGGACATGACTTGGAAGTTCAAAACTAGCATTGAAATGTTAAATGAAGGGTGCCTGGGTGGCTCAGTCAGTTGAGCATCCAGCTCTTGATTTCAGCTCAGGTCAGGATCTCAGGATCCTAGGACTCAGCCCTGTGTTGGGCTCTACGCTCTGAGGGGAGTCTGCTTGAGGAGTCTCTCGCTCTCCCTCTACCCTTCGCCCGTCTTGTGCTCACCCATTTGTGCACATGCACACGCTCCCTCTCTCTCTAAAAATAAATAAATCTGTAAAAAAAAATGTTAAACAAAATCATTTAGTCTGAAAACAGTGTGTAGTTTCATTTCAAGTGGGATCTTTAAGAAACAAGCACAGTAACTGTACAGACTAGCTGGCATCTAATTTTTGAGAGCCAGGAGTGAAGATGAAAAACTGTCACTTCCAATAGCTAACTTGTGGAACACCTGTTGTCATCAGTCACTGCAGGAGAGTCACTGAGAATTCCAAGCAAAGCTCAAAATCAGAATATCATTCTGTCTCTTTTGCCCTCAACGACTCTTGTGGAAAATGTTCATATCAGCTAGGGTAGCTGGGTCTGGAAGGAACTGTGCAGATGAACAGATTCACAACAGATCAACAAGATGATTGAAATGTAAATAGACGGAGATTAATGTAGTGGAGGGCATAAACCATCATGCAGGAAGAGATAAAATTCAAAATGGTGAATTATAATTCTAGAAGTTTCATACACTCGATCAACTACCTGAATTCACAGAAATCTGAACAGCCTGGAGTTTAGAATACACTTTTTTTTTCCATTTCTCTCAGGAAGTGAAAGATACTGTTAAGATTCAAATCATTTGTTAGGGTTCTGTCAGTTAAGCACCTGACTCCGGGCTTCCACTCAGGTCATGGTCTTAGGGTCCAGAGATTAAGCCCCGTCTCCATGCTCCACAGGGAGCCTGCTTAAAGATACTCTTCCTCCCCCTCAGCCCCTCTCCACACATGCTCTCTAAAATAAAATCTTTTAAAAAAGGAGATTAAAACCACTTGAGATGAAGATAACCTAATGCTTTAAAACTGAGAGTAATGATTTTAAAGAACCCAAGATGGTTTTAAAGAAGAGGCTGAAATTATAAATAGCATTGGACAACTTTCCCAGAGATTTCACTCCCCACCACCTGAGATCCACAAGTGAGAAGCACATTTCAGTGCTGCACTAACACGGTCCTCAGGACCCCACCAGAGGTAGGGGACATTGAAAAAGCCAATGTGGAGCCAAGTACTCCTCATACTGGCCTCTAGGGTTATTCCCCTTCCTTTACAGTGTTTCCACACCTTATGGTGTTCAATAAATGCTTACGGCAGGAACGAAACTTTCCACTACCGTTACCCAGGAAGAAAGCCTTAGGATGGTGACAAATACATCAGGCAGAGTAGGAAAGCAAACCCCTCATTTTATAATCCTTCATCAAGGCAGGCCCAATGTACTTCCCTAGTTAGGGTTATGGGTATTTGTCAAAGCGAGTTGTTATAATCCAGAAACCTACAGCATTGAAAGGGGGGGAAAAAATAATAGAAACTATTTTGAAATTTCTTCAGATAGTGAAAGTACATCAACATTTAGTGAACTTGAATCACTAAATTGTATACCTGAAACGAATATTATACTGTGTGTTAAAACAACAGGAATTTATACACACACACACACACACACACACACACACACACACACACACATATATACACATATTTTTTTTTAAGAGGAAAAAACATTTAGTCCCACTTATGAGTAAAGTCCCACTGGTAATTCATGTTCTTGCCGCCCACACCACAAACAGCATAGCCCAACTACACGTAAGCGCCTTGGAAATGCTAAAAGCTCTCCCATGGAATTACCAGCCCCAGAATGTCCCTGTCAGCTTTGAGGATTCACCGGAAGTTGAACGAGGTTGAAAAAAATCCTTGTACTATTTTCATAGATGGCCTTCAAGAAAGAGAAATGGTGTTAAATCAAAATTCAGGGACACGGGGATACGCTGGTGAAAGAATTCATGGGCCATTCTTCAATCCCAATTTATCGACACGCCATCCCTCCTTCTCCCCACGATGAGCAATGTTCATCATTCCTGTCACTGGAGCAGAGCTAATCTGAGGACAAATGTGTGACCAAAGATACTCGATTCATAGGACTACTCAAGCCACATCACAGTATTCATTTCAAGTTAAGAACCCTAACTCTATTTAATAGCACAAACCCCTACATTCATCTGCATCTTATGAAGGGTCAGTCAGGAGGCTGAAGCAGCTGGCTAACTCGTCTCGCCCCCTCTCCTCACCTCAATTCAGCTGCAGAAATAGGATTGCGGTTTGCTTTCAAGAACTCCCTGACAACTTAGAACCGGAAAGAATCAATTTACTTTTTTTTTTAAACTTTTTTTTTTTTTTAAGATTTTATTTATTTATTTGACAGAGAGAGATCACAAGTAGACAGAGAGGCAGGCGGAGAGAGAGAGAGAAGCAAACTCCCTGCTGAGCAGAGAGCCCGATGCAGGGCTCAATCCCAGGACTGTGAGATCATGACCTGAGCTGAAGGCAGCGGCTTAATCCACTGAGCCACCCAGGCGCCCCAAGAATCAATTTACTTTTGCTGATTCCCTGTATTCCATGAGGAAAGAGAACCAATAATTGTGATACCCATTTTTTTTTAAAGATTTTATTTATTTATTTGACAGACAGAGATCACAAGTAGGCAGAGAGGCAGGCAGAGAGAGAGGGGGGTAAGTAGGCTCCCCGCTGAACAGACAGCCCGATGCGGGACTCGATCCCAGGACCCTGAGATCATGACCTGAGCCGAAGGCAGCGGCTCAACCCACTGAGCCACCCAGGCGCCCCTGTGATACCCATTTAACTGATGCAAAACTACCTCTTCTTTCTTCCATCTTTACAGTAAGATCAATCTTGAGCAAAAATGTACCTTGTAACTTTTCTTTGGTTTCCATATTCTCTTACCGGATTTGTTGCTGTGTGTTTCAGAAACAGACACCCTTCAACGGAACGTTGCCTTTTAGATAATAGTTGTCAAACGCTGACTTAGAACAATGTGAAGAAAAACTTGAATGTAAATGATGTAAATACTTTGAGACTGTTCTGGAAAGACTTAATGTGTTTGCCTTAAAAATAGGATTAACTTGCACAGAGTGCTCTTTGCACTGAGAGGACAACAGAATTGAGAACAGGAAGCTCCCCGAAGCCACCACAAAGTTTTGTTTTGTTCTTGTTTTGAGACAGGGAAGTTTGAGGATTTAAACCTCTCCAGTAAATGCCTAGGTGGGTCTCTCAGGGCCGTCTAGACCAGCACTCCCCAAAAGAAATAAAACATGAGCCAACTGGGTAATTTTAAATGGACGTGTTGTCATGTTAAAAAGGTAAAAAACAGGTCAAATTAATTTTAGTATTTTAAGCCAATGTACCCCCAAATGTCATTTTAACAAGTAGTTCACATACAAATATTATTAACGATGTACTTGACATTTTTTATACGAAATTTTTGAAATCCAGTGTGTGGCACTTGCAAGCACATCTTGGCCTGAACTGGGGGCTCCTGTATTAGAGGGCACAAACGTTAGAGAGAATCTGGACTTGAGTACTGGGGAGTCCATGGGTTTTGAGCGGCAATCACAGTCACTCTGTTACGAGGTGACTGGAAGACAAAGAACTGGGTCACATGGTCCTTGGTCCAGAAGCACTTGGGAATTCTGTAAGTTCTTAGAATCATCAGAATGGAACTCTCCTTTGATCCTTATAGCCCCAGGCATTTCACTGGTTACCTCAATGTGCAAAAGGCTCAAATATTAATCCTTCACATTTGCAAAAACTACTAATTTATTGTTGTCCCCCTACTCTGCACGTCTTGCTTTCTTGACATCGTATATTCTCCACGACCTGTTATTTTTGTTGCTATACTCACTTGGTGAAATTCTAATTTACATTCAATTCATAACTCCAGCTCTCATCTTGAAATGTAATCATGAGCTATAGCTCGAGAAACCTTTCTAAGATAATTCTCCCACCTACTGAAAAGCTATATACCATATATTCTCCTAGACACTTCATGAACGTGGTCTCCTACCCACTGAAGGGAGATATGATTACCCTCACTACAGTAAACCAACACTAGAAGGATAACAACAAGGTCACAGGACCAGTTCTGTCTAGTCCTCAAGTCCATAACTTTCTACAGCCCTTCTCTGCCTTAATAATCACAGCCAATGTCCTTGTATTCCTAAATTCCCCACCCCAATGCAAGCATCTTTGTATAGGTTTGAATTCTGAACACAATTCCTACTTTATTCCTCTGGGAACAGAAACCAGCAGAAAATAAGAACCATCTGTCATTACTGAGCTTACAAGAAGCAGAGGAAAAACTTTTCTCCATCCAAAGTCGAAGATAAAGAAATGCACTGAGTACCACCTACACCACACAATCCTCCCACCCAGGTGTCCATTTATATGCCCGACAGTCATTTTAATTGCAAATTGGAGGTCACCCCTGATAATAAGGCCCTCCTCTTCCATTCTCAGGGCACTCTGGTCCCCAAAGTCATTATTGCAAACTTACTGCAATTGCTTTTGATTCTGTCTGCACACACATTTCTCTGTAGGGACCGCTGCTATTCCAAGCTCCTGCTCCCTTTGCTTGGGTGGTTGCTAAGGAGAAGAGAGCTCTGCCTTTGTAATTACCACCGGAAATTCCTCTGTAATCTCCACCAGTCCTTTCCTTAACATCAAAGGCCCCATACTGCTCAAAAGTGTAACCTCTGCTTTTTGTGTCCCTGGGCAAAGCCCAGCAGCTTCATTTGAGGTCATTAAACAATGGACGCCCTCTACTATAAATGCAAATCAGTTACTTCAGGGGCCTCCAAGCATTAAGGAACCCTCCCTCCCTGGAAAACTGTGGGTTTGGGCAGACGAACAGCAGTTTAGATGTTCTCAAACCAGACTTAAAAAAAAAATTAAAAAGGCAAGCACGCTCCCCTTTATCACATCTCTCCATTTCACCTGCTCCTGGGAAGATAGGTGCTCGACCATGCCATATGCATAAAACGGGTTTTCTGCATCAGAAAAATTTTCAGGCTGACTTACCTCTACAGTCTCTTTTCCAAAGCAATCAGGCCCTCCCCCAGGTATAGCCTGGCCCCAAGGTCAAGCAAGATGGGTCCCCAAACAAGTTATCTAAGGCTCTGCTCCTCTACAAGATGCCCATGGACCAGGAGAATCAGCACCATCTGGAAGCTTCTTAGAAATGCAGAATCTGCATCTTAATAGTGCCAGGTGATACATATCTACATTAAAGTGTGAGAAGCCTGGTCCAAGACACAGCTGAAAAGAATGTGACTTATGATTTTATGAACAACTAGACAGTTGATAAAAATGGCAATTGTTCACTTAAGTCCCATTATGCTAGTAATTGTTGGGTTTTGTTTTTAGCCTATTTTTCTAACCTAAACCTGGACTGAAAATAAAAGAGTTCCCAGAGAAAAACCAATTTTC
Source organism: Mustela lutreola (assembly GCF_030435805.1). NCBI lineage: Eukaryota > Metazoa > Chordata > Mammalia > Carnivora > Mustelidae > Mustela > Mustela lutreola. Next base: position 34,604,499 of record NC_081298.1, on the reverse strand, counting down.
TTCATGTGGTCCTAGAATCCTGCCATCTCTTCCTTTATTGAGGTGAAAGTTCATACTCTGTGACCCTAGATATGCCCAGAGAGACACTAAGGACTAAAAGATTTGTGCAAATGAACTTAAGGACAAGGCATAAAATAAGTGTCAAATAAACAAGCAAACACGGTCTCATCACTAACTAGCCCTACACATTTCCTTTTGTGAACACTGCAAATTCTATTAGGATTTAGGAGAGAGACAGTTTTATTAAGTAGCTATCAATGTGAGTGGGAAGAAATGAGAAAATATGTTGGATTTTAAGCTACATGAAACTATGCTTTACAGAAAAATGTAGCTAAACCTTCCTGAGTTCACCTTCCAAGTGTTTTTGCAGTAGAAGTACAATTATAAAATTTATTTTAATGATAGTCTATATGGTATCAGGCAAACTAAGCAATTTTGGAGCCATTTTATCTTGTTTGACCATGTACAATGCTCTTCATCATATTGTTCCAACAAATGAGTAAGAATCATTTTTTTCTAATGTGAAAATTTACATTTTACTTCACAATCCTACAGTTGTGGCAGTTATATTTTTTGCTTATTATCTGTTTAAAAACACAAAGAAATACAAAATCAACAAGGAACGTAATAGTAATATAAAGCTCCCTTGTTAAAAGTAATTCTTGTTTAAGGAAATTTTCCCACATTTTAATGAAAAAATTATTTTGTTTTTGAAAATTTTAATTTTCTGATTAATGGTCTATGACTGAGAAAACCTTGAATATAGATGAAAAGATGCCACAGTATTTTAAGAAGAAATCAAGAAGCCCAACAATCAAATGAGCAAATACTATCTCAAAGATACAAAGTTTTCAGAAAACCAAACTGCCAAAGATCATAATATATTTTCACCTTTTGTCTATTATGTATTCTTTATTATCTTAGAATTCTATTGTTCTTGATGGATGCCTCTCATTATTGAAAAAGGAAGAAGAAAAAAAAAATTCTCCCTTCCTTTTTTCTTTCAAAAAAGAAAAAAAAAATTGCACAAAGCTAAAAATCCCAAACATACTCTGATTCTACTTTCTTTGGTCTCTCGAGTTTCCAGTTGAAAGACACCATCTCGTTTCCAGCAGCCGTCATTTTTTTCTTACTGGATAAGCAACAGAGTGGAAAGTGCCTCATGTTATGACTGCTCTGAGCAGGTCATCTGGCCCCTGGCCCTTCCTGTCGCTCTCCACAGACAGAGGAAACAGAATGATGGATCTGTAGAGTCATTAGATCTAAAAGCTGGCTCTGTGAGCCTCAGCAAAGAAGGGTGTCCAGAGTGTGAACTCCAGAAAGACAGGGACCACACTCATGGAATCCCAGTGCCTGACGTGACAACTCATGGCCTATTTGTTTAAGGAACATCCTAGGCCTTCCCCTGGTGGCCTCTCTTACATTTCCACTCTACCATGGCCCACTGGCTCCTCTGCAGCCTCGGCAGGAACACTGCTCTACCTCCTTCCCAGTCCAAGTGCTCAAGAGTGGACAAGCCTGGTGGACTGGGAAAGCCATGGCCGTGTCTTTGTCCGATGTTGCTTCTATGTCAGATGTGAGTGACTCACACCTTCCATAGCCTATGATGCAGCAAGCCAATGGAGCCAATCTTAGGTGAGAAGAGAATAAGACATTTGGTTGTGTGAATCCTTTTGCTACAAACACAAAAACCTCGAAAGTTCAGCTACAATACACAGAAAGAAAAAAGTGAGAAAAGCAGCGCATAAGTAAATGTTCCAGTGAAATCTTTGGATCCTGCAGTAACTGTGTGTCAGGGCCAGAGTGGGTGTCAGGGAAGCACTGAAGGGCAGTGGTGATGGGAAGAACTAAGGCCAGGTGGCCCTAAGAAGGGAGAAGTGGTCGCAGGGTAGAGAAGAGGGCTGAGAAGCAGGGACCCTCAGAGCCAAAAAAAATCAAGAGCTGAGGCTAAAGCAAGAACGTGGCAGCAAGCCTGTAGGCAGCGGCTTGGGCTGAGTGCATACACTGTTGTCCTAACGCAGCACAGCCAGCTTGTCCTTTCCAGAAACTCTAGCCCCTTGAACTCTGATTTCTGATCAAGCAGAATGATCTCTCTGCTTCTCCCTATCACTCTTGGTCATCATCTGTTGTCCACCCGGAAGGCAAAACTATTCTTTTTAGAATTTAAATCTGATTGTGTCATTCCTCTGCTCAGAATTCTCTAATAGATTCCTGAAACACTCTGAACACCACCTAAATTCCTTATCCTGATTTTATCCCTGGGTACCTTATTTATCTCACATCCTAACCCTTCTTTCCTTTGATTATTCCACTCCATCCAAAAGAGCCTCCATGCTTTTCCACAAACCCCCTCCACCTGGGATATCCACATGACTCTCTAACTGCATCCAGGTCTCTGCTCAAACGTCACCTCTTCAGGAAGGCCCTCCCTCTACAAACCCATCCAAAGATGGCAGCCTCACCTCTGTCATGCTTCATCTCCTCACCCCTGGCACCCACCCATCTTACACTCACCCACAGGCTCCTCCTCCCAGTGTTTTTGATTCTGTGCCTAAAATCCTTCTTTGGCCAAGAGCTGTGTTCATCCTTTCACAGAGGGGCCAAAAAAGCCCAATGGGTGGTGCTTAGCCAAAGATGGGTGATGGTTAGTGGGTAAATAACCAGCCTCCAAGTCCTTCTATGGGGCAAATCCAACGCTTGTTCTATGCTGTCTTCCAGGGGTCCCCGTGGGATTGCGAGCTGGTTGCCAACCGAGATAATCAATCCTAAATTGGATTCTTTCATTTCTTTGCTTCCCTTCCTTACTCTCCTGCCAGTATTTCCAGGGATCACTTGCATTCCAATCTTTTTGTCTCAGGACCAACTTTGGGGGAACACAAGTTCAAGAGCTCACCCATGCCCTCTCCCTAGCACAGTACCCAACACAGAGTAGGTGCTTAATATGTATCTGTTGAATGAATGAACTGCCACAGTTAATCTTCACCTTGGTGATCAAGAAGAATCCTGTGTCCCATCTAAAACTTACCTTATAAATGGATGGTGAGTCCTTGTTTCAGTTAGAACAAAGACTCTGAGAAGGGCCTAGGATCCCACATCACTTCCTTTTGAACAACTCAGTGCTGTTTATAACAGCCATTCCTCTACTGAATGGGTCTACCATCTAGCAATATGCTCTTTCTCTAAAGTCAATGGATACTTCAATTCTCGAATCCTAAACTGCAGCATGTAAAGAAACATGAGATTAGTATTGTAGGTTGTTCTTAAATGTCCTCCAGATGCAAATCCTTCCTCCTTTGTGGCCTCCCCCTGGAAGCTAGGAAGTCAAGGACAGGAGCCAGCTCTTAGGATCAGGACTAGCTACATAATTTGCAGGATCCACTGCCAAAGGAAAACATGGGCCCTTTGTTATTACAAATTTCAAGACAGTGACAACAGAGCATTAAACCAAACACAGAGCCCTTCTGAGTCTGGGCTCTGTGTAACTGCACAGGCCACACACCCATGAAACTGGCCCTGCCAAGAACTCATCAAGGATAAACTCTCAGAGACCTCCTAAGATTGCTCCCTTGGCACCGATGATTCTCAGAGGAAGGAGAAACAGCAGCCGTCTGTTTTAGGTCAAGCTACAGCAAGACTACCCGACTTGTAAGAGCAAAGAGGCCTGTGGGCAGCTCTTCAGGACACTTCAGTTCACATCACCTTTGGACTTCGCCAACACCCAAGGAATCAGTCATGGCACACAGCTCCCCGCTGCCTGCTCCGTGGTTCAAACTGCTGACAAGTCCTGAGTTGCAATGACTCTGCTGAGTCCCACAATTTAAACACACAGATCATATAACCAAAGAGAAAGAGAACCTGTTTTTAGATAGAGGATGCAAAAGCTCTTAGGGTCTAGTTCAAGAAAATCCATTCCCATTCGTCACTTGAGGGGCTGATGGCCACATAGCTAGCTAAAAGGTCAGAAGGGTCCACTAGAAAAATGAAAGAGGTACGAAACAGCCTGCTAATGTCATAGTTAGGCTTCAGGGACATGTATATTTGAGAGAATGTGCAGGTCAAAGTGATATCAGGACACAGCCATGATTAGTGCAGACCCATAGAAACATATTCAACATGGGAAAATGGTGTAACAGCAACCATGACTATGAGGTGCTTAATACATTTTAGGGAAGAGAAGCAGTCTGCTAATATGCACTGTAGTTTTCCAGAAGGATCCAGGACATGCTTCCAAACACAACTGACCACAGAACCCTTTATGAGCCTGGTAGGGCTCAACAGGACAGACTTGGAGAAATGGTTGCTTAGACCCAATCAGCCACAAACCTCATTTCCTGATATGCCAGGTGGCTTTACCACACTTAGTCATTTCTAAAGTGTGTTTTCAGTCTTGTATAAGATGCAAAGAAATGACCACCTCCATTTAAAATGTCAGCCTTTAGTCGAACTTCGCTTCATGAAAAATTGCTGAATGAACTTCTATAGGGCACACGATACTACACAATACTAATGGCCTCATGTGGGGGACTTCTGGAACCATCCAAAAGCACTTTCAAGAGTAGCAAGGAGCTGGGGATTAGTAGACAGATATTTCAGGATTAAAATTCCGTTCCTGTTCTGTAGAGACTGTGTGACTTGGTACAGTCCACTAACCTTCATGAGGTTCATTGTCCTTAGACTGCAAAGGGAGAGCATACCCCCCTCCCAGGGGGACTGTGAGGGAATAATCAGAGGACTATCCATATTCTCAAATGCCATATGTTCAAACTGAACTCTAGACGCTGCCCCCGCCCCCCCAAACCAGCATCTCACCTGCAAGCTCTGTGCTTGAGGCCACGTCCTTGTAGCTAATTTTTTTTTTTTAAGATTTTATTTATTTATCAGAGAGAGGGGTGGGGAGAGAGCGAGCACAGGCAGACAGAATGGCAGGCAGAGGCAGAGGGAGAAGCAGGCTCCCTGCTGAGCAAGGAGCCCGATGTGGGACTCGATCCCAGGATGCTGGGATCATGACCTGAGCCGAAGGCAGCTGCTTAACCAACTGAGCCCCAGGTGTCCCCCTTGTAGCTAATTTTGACTCCGCTTTGACACCTACTATCTGGTCTGTCACAAATCCAGGCAGCTCTTCATTCAAAATATCCCAAATCTGATCACTCCTCACCAACCCCAGCCCACCACCCCAGTCCTGGTTCTAGGTGCACTCACATTCCTCCTGAATTTTTGCCGCATCCCTCCCGGGCTTCCTTGTCCCGCCTGTGGCCCTATTCAATTAATCCTCAACATGGCAGCCAGAGAAGACTTGGTGAAACCAAAAGAACCACCCCAAGTAACAAAGTCCTTACTTGGGTCTAAAGCCTTGGTTCTCAACTCCAGTGTGACTTCACACCTTGGAGGACATTTGGTGATGCCCGGAGACACTTTTAGTTGTCCCCTTTGGAGGGCAGGGCTGCTCCTGGCATTTAGTAGAGTCCAAGGATGCTGTTAAACAGCCTACAAGGTATGGTACAGTGCCCAAAGCGAAGAATTATCCAGCCCACGACGTCAGCAGTGCTGCAGTGGTGAGAAATGCTTGTGTGAGGGACTGAAGCGGTCTGAACTCCCTCCACCCCCACCAACACATCTAGTCCTCTTCCCCCACGCTCCCTACTGCGGAGCCCTAACCTTGCTGCTTCTGCACAGGACAAGCCACTCCCACACACAGCCACTGCTCTCTTGGCCGAGAATGTTCTTCCTACAGATATCCTCAGGGGTATCTTTTGCTCATTCTTTTGCTGCCTTCAGGTCTCCACCAGTCATCTTGCTTTAAGTGGCAGCTCCTCTCCCTCCTGCTTAGCACCATCCTCCCCCTCTTCTCCAGAGCACGGGCCATCCAGCATGCCTGTCCCTGGACTTTGTCGTCTTCTACCTCCGGGAATGCAAGCTTCGTAAGGTGGGAACTTTTCACCAATGTGTCCTTGCTACATACTTGGTAGATTGCAGAAACTCAATAAATCTTTGCTAAAATGAATGAGTGAGTGTATGGCTATTTCCCTGTGGAGGTACTGCACTGTGGCTGGGAGAAGGCTTCTAGTCTGAGTGGGGAAAAAAGTATGTATTTCAACTTACTGCCAAGGCCATTTTCAGAACCTGTTGTGTATCAAAACAGAGCTTTAAGAATAATTCTCCAATGGCCCCCCTAATGCTATCATGACAAATGCATGGGGAGGGGGGTCATAGCGGGAGCCTAGCCTGCCCACCCTGGAAACTTCCTTCAATCTCAATTCACAAATATAAGGGATTAAACTAGTTGATGTCTATGGCAAATTGTCATTTTCCAAACTCATCATTGGTGTGTTGTTGGAAAAATACAACGGTATTTATGGAATAGAAAAGGATAGAAAATTTTAAGATCAGGACAGTTCCAGAAATCCCAGAGTAATCAATGTTTTTATGCTCAGAATACCTCCCATCAGCAGCACTCCATGATTCTATGAAATACTTAACATACACATGGGGCACTTGGGTGGTTCAGTGGGTTAAGGCCTCTGCCTTCACCTTAGGTCATGATCTCAGGGTCCTGGGATCGAGCCCCACACTGGGCTCCCTGCTCAGCAAGGAGCCTGCTTACCCCCCTCTCTCTCTCTGCCTGCCTCTCTGCCTACTTGTGATCCCTATCTGTCAAATATATAAATAAAATCTTTAAAAACAAATTAAAAAAAAAAAAAAAAAACTTAACATACACAGCTAGGTATGGCCCGTGGGGCCAGAAATGATAAAGAACACAGGGCCCGGGGCCTTAGAGCATTTGTGGTCTGGCATGGAAGTGAAGATGGTTGTACTGATGACCAACAGCAGGATGACTAGTTTCCATGTTACAGGAGAAACACTGGGGTCCTCTGCAGGTGGGGGGCAGGCAGGGAAGGTGGGGAGGGAGAGATAGCCCTAGGGTTTCCTGGAGAGTGAGCATAGGGAGGGAGGCCTGTGTTTTGGAAGTGGCGAGTCTTCCCCTTTGGTTGGCACCACAGGCCACCCGTAAGGAAGTGGTGGAAAGCAAGTGAAAGGTCCCTGAGACCAGTGCACAGAGGGCTGAGCACCTGGGACAGATGGTTAGAAGACAAAGCACAGAGGCAGCTGGGCTGGCTTCATTTCCTGGGTGGAAGGAAAGGACGTCGATAAGCAGGTTGGGAAGAGAAGCAGAAGGTAATGAAATAATCCTAGCTAGATGGAGAAGAAGACAGCTGGTGTATGCAGAGAGGGCCGGGACCATCCTGTGGGAAGCAGGGGAGAAGCAGCTATGAAACCGCCCAAGTTTTCCCACACCCACAAGGCACACAAATAGACAGGAAGGCAAGAAAGGGCATTTGAGCAACGCCATGACCTCAGGACTATTCAAGCCATTTTAGAACATTACAATGCCCAATGTTTCCATTTGGTTTATCAGGTGGTTTCAGAGAAGTGGAATCAAGGGTACAGGATTATTTTCCACAGATATTAGAATGGACCCTTCCTGGGAAGGGCCTCACCCCAATCCTCTGAAACCTCTGCAGACCACATGGAAGTTTCTAGATTGGGTTGGCAGAGGCTAATCTCTCATTAACAGAATCATCAAGAATGAGTTATAACAAATACTATTTTGTATTAACATATAATGTATTATTTGTTTCAGGGGTACAGGTCTGTGATTCATCAGTCTTACACAATTCACAGCACTCACCATAGCACATGCCCTCCCCAGTGTCCATGACCCAACCATCCTTTCTCTCTCATTCTCTCCCCTCCAACAACCCTCAGTTTATTCCTGAGATTAAGAGTCTCTTATGGTTCGTCTCCCTCTCTGGTTTCATCTTGTTTTATTTTTTCCTCCTTTCCCCTAGGATCCTATCTTGTTTCTCTAATTCTTCATATCAGTGAGATCATATGATAATTGTCTTTCTCTGATCGACTTATTTCCCTTGGCATAATACCCTCTAGCTTCATCCACATCATTGCTAACAGCAAGATTTGGGGTCTTTTTGATGGCTACATGATATTCCTGTGTGTGTGTGTGTGTGTGTGTGTGTGTGTGTGTACCACATCTTTATCCACTCATCTGTTGATGGACATCTAGGTTCTTTCCATAGTTTGGCTATTATGGACATTGCTGCTATAAACACTGGGGTGCACGTGTCCCTTCCAATCATCACCAAAGGCAAGGGAAGCAATGGCAAAAGAACTCTTGGGACTTCATCAAGATCAAAAGATTTTGCACAGAAAGGAAACAGTCAACAAAACCAAAAGACAACTAACAGAATGGGAGAAGATATTTGCAAACGATATATTAAAGGGCTAGTATCCAAAATCTGTAAAGAACTTATCAAACTCAATACCTAAAGAACAAATTATCCAATCAATAAGTGGACAGAGAACACGAACAGACATTCCTGAAAAGACAATGGCCAAAAGACACATGAAAAAGTGCTCCACATCACTCGGCATCAGGGAAATACAAATCATGACCACAGTGAGATACCACCTCACTCCAGTCAGAATGGCTAAAATAAACATGTCAGGAAATGACAGATGTTGGTGAAAAATCAAAGGGGAAGCCTCCTCCACTGTTGGGGGGACTGCAGGCTGGTGCAGTCACTCTGGAAAACAGCATGGAGGTCCCTCAAAAAATTGAAAACAGAGCTACCCTACGACCCAGCAATAGCACTACTGGGTATTTACCCTAACGATACAAATAATATTCTTTTTAAACTTTCTTTTGACTCGTCTCATTAGTGGACATGTAAAAGAGGAAGTCTGAAACCAAAACAATAGGAAATGGCTTTAAGACTTGTTAAGTCTGATTTCTAAAAAGGAGGACTTGTAGTCAAGGGGTGCTATGGGCCCATCCATCACCCGGAGCGAGCCTTCATTTACGGAAGAGGTATAGAAAGCCTCCACTCGGAGTCAGCCTCTATGAAGGTGTTTGGGCCACGTCAGTAAACAAATTCAAAGCGACCTGGGGACACACACATGCTAGAGAAGGGAGAGAACGTCAACACTAAACCCAGTAGATTGCTTAGTTAGAGAAGCTGAAAATGGTCAGTGCCACGGAAGGAGAACCAAGGTAGAGAACAGGATGGGTGTTAAGTAGAAGGTACGCAGACTTGAAGGGGGGAGGGAATCAGCCAGTGAGATGAGGGGGGAAAGGAAACGGACTCGTGACAGAGGAAGCAGCCGAGGCAAAGACCCTCCGAGGGCAACAGACCTGTGTGCACAAGGAACAGCCCAATGCCAGTGTGGCTGAGCTGAGGGAGCTTGGAAGGAGGTGACAGAGGTAACAAGAGGTCAGATCACGCAGGCCCAGGAGGTCACGGTCAAGATTCCAACTTGTACTGGGAGAGAGAGAGGAAGACCTAGGAAGGGAGGGACTGGGTCGGACTTCTGCTTAGCCGGTCACTCTGGCTACAGAGGGGAGAAGAGCTGAATGGGAGAGGGGGTGCAGGAAACAAGCCTCAGAGAAAAGAGACCCGTCATCCCGGAGAAGGAGGGCAAGGCCTACACCGCAGTGGCAGAGTGGAAGAGGTGAAAGACAAGGCGGACGCCCTGGGGAGGCAGGGCAGCGGGGATTCACCAGGAGACTGTGTGTGGATGACAGAAAGGAAGGCATCAAGGACGATTCTAGGGACGGAATTGTGCAACACACCCTTGTTAAATCTCAGCAGAAACACCCCAACGAGCTCCAGAACAGGTTCTCGTTCAAACACCAGGTTTCCATGTAGCACCTGCTATTTATTAAATAGAAGATTCCAGTCCAGGAGTGTGGGGTCAAAGCAATTTATGGTCTGCAAGTTGCACTTACCTGTGATTTTGTTCCAACAGAAACATCAGAGCAGTCTGTCGTAGAGAAGGCATTACATGAATTAACACGTGCGGCTGCCAAGGTACTAGCTCAGCTAATATGGGCAGGCACATGAAGCTATGTGTCATGTGTATGTAACCATTCATAGAAGTACCTTACAGACCATAATTCAGTCCAGAGTGGCAGTTTCATTTCTTTAAAGTAAACAAATAATACATTATATGTTAATTAAAAAGTCAACTAATTGCATTAAAAAAGTTTCCTAATCATAAAAAAATTGGGGGGGGGGAGATACTGGATTATGATCTTTTAATGCTTTCTAAGCTAATTTGAATTTCAAAACAACATAAAACCCACGGTCCTAGTCATGTTATTGATCTGTATTTTTTCCAGAACTACAACTATGGGTGGCTTCCCAAACAGAGCACATTTGGGGCACCTGGGTGGCTCAGTGGGTTAAGCCTCTGCCTTCAGCTCAGGTCATGATCTCAGGGTCCTGGGATTGAGTCCTGTATCAGGCTCTCTGCTCAGCGGGGAGCCTGCTTCCCTCTCTCTCTGCCTGTCTCTCTACTTGTGATCTCTCGCTCTCTTTCTCTCTCTGTCAAATAAATATATAAAATCTTAAAACAAAAACAAAAACAAAACAGAGCACATTCAAGGATATTACGACATGGTATCCACCACATGGGTGTGTTTCACCAGGGGCTTCAAAGGAAGTGCTTCCTACCGTGAAGAAAACATTTCACAAAAAACCTGTCTTGATCTCATTCTGAGCCAAATAAGTCAAGGTATTCAAATAGGAAAAACTGAGTTGCAATAAAGTCCAGAGAGAAGATAAAGCATGTTGATCCCTACCCATAGCCCTAATATCAGCACCATGACCATTTTTGACCAAGGATTGCCCTCAAAATCACAGCAGTGGTGTTAGGACTCTAACAGTCATTGCATGGAACAGAACACCTTCTACCTCCAATTTCATCCCTTCTTTGAAAGTGCTCATCTTCTAGTACATTCCAGATGCTTTAGAGATTTGAAATTCATTTTGCCTCCTTCAAAGGAAACCCAAGAAAAGAACATGTGAATTTGCAAAAATGACAGAGCAGGGAGGGTAGTTCTTGCAGAAGTATATTCTTCAGTTTATTAATATATTCACTACAGAGTTAATAGCTTTATAGATTAATCTACTTGTGTCTAGATAAAAGACCAAGATGGTATAAATATATTAGGATGAACCATATGAAATTAAGACTATTCCATCATTTTGACCAACAAAAACATCAATTTCATGTGGCTCAGCCTAAGACTCACGAGCGATCTGTCAGAATGTCCAGTTCCAAATAAAGATGTGTCTCCAAAGCACCCAGGAACAAGAAAGTGAGATTCCATTTTCCCTAATTTGATTTGCGTTCAACTTTAAATATCTGCATACAATAGTTCCCAAAACCATTAAAAAAAAAAAACCCCACTTCAAACAGTATTCATCACTCTTTGATTGCAATCACAAACAAGAAAAGCTTCAAAATATAGATTAGACCTGCATTCTTATCTAAATAAGTATCTCCAGTTCGATGGTCCCTTTTGATACTGCTCCAGAGCTTAACTCTGAAAATCCGCCACATCTTTCTTCTCCTTCACCTGTGGTCACAGGATAGAGTATCTGTTTCCCCGGGTGTATCACACAGTTCTTGTGACTTATCTGACCTCATTTCAGGGCTGCCCCCTTATCTTTGGGATGAGCCCCACCAGTCCCTTCCTAATTTTGCCCCCTGCAGCACTAATTGAAGGAGAGAAATGCAGACAAGGAAAATTCTTCCCTGCTGCTGCATCATCAGAGATGGACTACGTAAGCCAATCTGCGGTCACCCTGTTACACTCAGGGGCACAAACGAGAGCATATTTTCATGGGATGGGGGAGTCCCCAGCCCTACTGGGCTGGAAGACGCACTCGGATCGTAAAGTAGAGACCACCTGTGTTTGGACAATATCCTCCAGGGGCATGAGGGGTTTTAAACCTTATTCTCTCTCTCTCTTTTTGAGATTTTATTCATTCATTTGAAAGAGAGAGAGAGACAGTGAGAGAGGGAACCAAGCAGGGAGAGTGGGAGAGGGAGAAGCAGGCTTCTCGCCGAGCAGGGAGCCCAATGCAGGGCTCAAACACAGGACCCCGGGACCAAGACCTGAGCCGAAGGCAGACACTTAACAACTGAGCCACCCAGGAGCCCCATGAACCTTATTCTCTCCGCAGTTTAACTGACACACACAAATTCTCCCTGGCTTTGCTGTGAGGAGAGCACTTTGACTCCCTGGCCTCTTGAAGATGTGTTGGGCTCCGACATCCCCACTGAATGAAAGCTTCAGGTCCCAGTAAACATATTCTTCCTTATAAATACAACTTGAGGTGAGCAATTAAATGTGAGTATTTTACTTTCCCTTCACATATACCCCCAAACCGTTCCCCCTGATGATGCCTCAGAACACAGACAGGACTCAGGTGAGACAGATGAGCTACACAGGTCAGGCCCCTCACGGCCCCGCAGCAGAGGAACAGGGATTTCAGCCCTAGGTGACCAGCACTGGTCCTGCACCGAAAACTGAAGATCCCAGGCCCAGGGGCCTCTCCATGCCAGGCTCACTTCTTGGGCTATGACAGGTAGGCTCCATTGTCTCTTAATCTCACCCTCTACCAGAAGCTTCCTGTCACTGGTTTTCAGTCAGGCCAGTAAACTGCCCAAGTAGGTACTCATTAAATAACCGTAAGTGCACCTTCTGCTATAACCCACGGGGTGCAGAGGCACAATCTGGGGTCAGACTCACGGTTGACTGGGTAAATGCCCATCAGCCTTCACTTTTGGACAAAAAAGGGAAAAGACAAGGCTCCCTTAAGTATTTCTCCCTGGTCTAATGTAGCTTGCCGCCCAGCCGGCTCTAAAGAGTCCCAAGCGACTGGTATCGTGAGGGTAAGAAAAAACCTTTAACCCCTTACTGGCATGAAGTTCCAAGCATGTTCCATGCATGGGTTCCAAGCATGAAGTGGTGCCCAAAGCTGAATGGCAGTTAAAGACAAGAAACAGGGGTGTCTGGATGGCTCAGTTAAGCGTCTGCCTTTGGCTCAGGTCACGATCCCAGGGTCCTGGGATGGAGCCCCAAATTGGGCTCCCTGCTCAGCGGGGAGTCTACTTCTCCCTCTGCCTCTCCCCCTGGCTTGAGCTCTCTCCCTCTCTCTCTCTCTCTCCCCGCCACGTGTACAAACATACTCTCTCTCTCAAATAAAATCGTCAGCAGAAACAAGAAGATTAAAAAAAAAAAAAAAAATAGCTCTCCGACAATTTAGTCATTGCTGTAAACCATTCCAACTAATGATCAATTCATTTAAAGCTATTTGTTGAACAATTATACTGGGTTGGGCTATAAGATGCCATGGAAAAAGGACAACAAAACACACACCCCCTTCCACACCACCCCCCACATTTTCACGGCTGTTCTGAAAATCAGTTACTTATTCTATCTTCTCCTCAAAATCACTTCAAGGATGTGAGTCCAAGATCTGAAAGTAATCCCCTAGTCCCACTATTACGAATACTCATCTCCTTCCTATAGCAACAAAAACAAAACAACCCCAAAGAAAGGGTATCTTCTTGGGATACTATATTATGCTTAAAACAAAACAAAACAAAACAAAAAGTCTACAGAACAATTTGTCTTATTTTCTTGTCCTAGTGAGGCTTTTATGGACTGGAGGTTTGTGTTTCCTAAAATTCGTAAGCTGAAGTTCTAATCCCCAAGTTGATGGTATCTGGAGGTGGGACTTTTGGGAGACAATTAGGATTAGATTAGGTCTTAAGGATGGAGCCTCTTAATGTGATTAATGACCTTGTGAAGAAGAGACAGGAGATCTGTTCCTCTCCATATGCATGCACCAAGGAAAGGCCCTATAAAGACACAGACGGAAGAGGTCTCCCTGCAAACCAGAAGAAGGAGCATTAACAGACATGGAATCTGCCCGCACCTGAGTCTCAGACTTCCCGCCTCCAGAACTGTGAGAAATAAATGTGTGTTGTTGAAGCCACCCAGACTCTAGTATTTTGTCAGAACAGCCAGAAAGGACCAAAAGAAAGATCCAGAAAGTGCAGGGAAAAAACACCTTACCCAATAGTCCTCTAGGAAACACTTGGTGATTGTTGTATGTTATAGAGACTTATTCTGAGATACGCCTTGAATGGCGATCGATACGGCAAGAGCAGACAATGCTGATCACTGAGTCCCCTCACCAGCTGTCCCAGTACACTGGCAGTCTGTCTGCAGACATGGAGTGCATCATCTCCCGTGACTACATTTCGATCAGCTATTCCAAGTTTGGTCAAGGTCATAATTTCCAAAGAACGTTGCCCAGCAACCCAATTGGACACAACACATTGGTCCTGCAGCTTACAGGGCTCGTTCACGGTGGACTTAACCATATCAAGTCTCACCACAGCATAAGGCAAAGCCCAGGTCTGGACAACAAGTTCAAGGGCATTTGTTCAATGAGGACTCAAGTGTTTAAATAATTGTTAAAGTTTTCTAGGGTAGAAGGAGCAAAAGATGATCCAAATGGAATCACGTTTCAAACTCCCGATCAAGGAGATAACTCTTAGTTGGGGCTAACTAGGGTCTTTTTGTTGTTGTTGTTCTGCAGAGTCTGCAAGTGGGGAGTCCCTGAAGGGGTGAGAACAGATATGACGGTGATCTTCAGCCAGGACCACAAACAATACTGAAGTATATTCCACATGACACCGATGAATGCAATCCACCCCTCAGCTTAGCAAGAGGGCCCATGTCTGTTCAAGACAGCAGAGGTTTTAGACATTCATACTTTTTCTCCTGTGCAGAAGGGGATTTTCGGTTGGATCAGTACTCATGCTAAACTGGGATAGGACAAGATGTGGCCCTCAAAGACTGAACACCCCTATCCTCTAGAGATAGCCTAGCCTACACCTAGCAAATTGCCCCCTTGCACAATCCAAACGGTAGCACCCGTTTTGTAACGCAACCATTCTCCGTCAGGCAGCAGATTCTCCCCGTGAGATTTATAATCTCTGAACAAAGGAGCCCCAGGGCTCATGACAGGAATGCTTTCAACACCTCCCCAGATTATGTTATGGAATAATCTACAGGGAGGCCACAATACAGAGATATTTATTTTTACTGGGTATATTTATTTCATTGGGTATAAACTAATAAAAATTGTTGTCCTAGTTTGGACAACACATGCTTCTATTCAGAACCTTCTATTTCACTGACCTTGATATGAAATGAGTGATCTCAGCACGAAAATCCCAGGGCACATGTTGACTGATGTCTAGCATTTAGGAATGCTGCACTTCCAAACAAGGCATTGGAAGCCTGTGCTCATATTTTACAGCAAATGCTATGTTCTTTTGTTCACCAACAATTCCTGCATATGTTTCCATTTGTCTCATTCTCACCAAACAGGAAACTCTTCTGAGTAGTTATAGATTTTATTTTATGGAAGGCAAATAACTTCAGAATTTTCAAGCTGAAGGGCACCTGAGGTCCACTATTCCAAACCCTAATTTTGAGGACGAGGACAATTACATATAGAAAACTGAAAACAAGTAAGCTTCAAATAAAGTGCTCCTTCCTAACTACGTTCTCTTATTTGCTAAAGCAAGCATGTACTCAAAGAGGTCAGAATGCCCACAACCCTAGATGGCTAACGTTTGGCATCTCTAACTCAGTATCTCGTGAAGAAATATGCATTCCTCAAGAAAAACCTGGACAAACCAGCTGTATTCCTTTCCTATTTATTCCTATAATAAAACCGCAACCCTAGTGGTTTAAAACACAAATTCATTATCTTAAAGTTTTAATAGGTCAGAAGGGTCACACAAGTCTCGTGGAGCTAAAATCAAGGTGCCCACAGGGCTGTGCTCCTTTCCCCAGGGTCCAGGGGAAAAACCGATTTTTTTCGCTCTACCCAGCTCCTAGAGACTAGGCACACTAGGCACTTGGCTCCTGGCTCCCTTCCTTCCTACATCTTGGAAGCCTGCAACACTAAGTCCCAAGTTCCTTTCCTATTTTGAATTTCTCCTGCCAGGTCTTCTAATGTTCCAATTCTCTCCCTCTCCCTCCTACCACCCACCCCCCAGACAACAGCAAAGGTTCTCCACTTTTAAGGACTGTGGATTAGATTGTGCCCCCCTGGACTACCCAGGCTAATGTAGCCATCTCAAGGTCCTTAACCTTAATCACATCCATAACATCCTTTCTGCCACATAACGTAAAATTCACAAATTCTAGAAATTAAGACTTAGACATTTTGGTGGGGGGCATTATTCTAAGTACCACATCTGCCCTCACCGACTCTTACATCATGAAATGCCCCCACAGTCTATCTGATGACTGGGTCAGAAACTGGGGAGACATGCCTCAGTTAACCCCACTTGTTTATACTTCACATCCAGTTAGTGGCTAAATCCCACAGACTCCGAATCCTAACTATGTCATGTGATGGGGCCTGCTCTCTACACTTTTCTGGGCCCAGGACTGGGTCCTCCCTGAATTCTTTACCTCTTTTCCTTCTTCTGCCACAGGCTCATTTTTTTTTTTTCCAGTTTTATCAACACTGTCCTTCTAGGGCTATGTGCTTCAAGCAAGGTGTGCTCCAGCCTCACGTTCAAGGGATAAATCTTGATTGGTCTAAACTAGTCATGGTAGCCTGCTAGCCCTTTGCCATCTGACAAGAATGTAACATACAGACCTTAATTCACGGAGTTCATCAACACACGGGTCATTCTACCTTGCGATTTCTTGCTGGGGGACATAGTTAGTTTGTTATTTAAGCCACCTTGAAGTTCCCTCTTACTTACTGTTAGAAACATTCTGAATGGTACATTACTCATTAAAATGACTGTGAGATTCTACTCATGGTTTTCTCGCTCCTAGTCTCGCATTACTTCCAATGTTCACACTGCACTCTCCCCATCTTTCACTTGGATGCAGAACACCTCCTCTTCAAAGCCATCAATCCTGTAAGGTGTTCTCCTCTTCAAAAGGTTTCTGGGAGGTCCCATTACCCACCATTACATTGGTTCTCAGAAGTCTCTATTTCTGTCCCTCTAGAACAATCTAGAAATAACTGTAATCAAAAATCAATTTTAAGTTAATATCTTAATTTTTTTCATCCTACTTTCAAAAGACTTGTTAACGATGTAATTTCTGGCATGCTGTCAGTGTTGATATTTTAAGTAAAACAGCTATTATATCGCTCAAAGCCATAAGAATCTAAATCCAATAATAAATTGATACTCATGATTTCCCATTTAAAAATAAGCTCTTCTTGGGGTGCCTGGATGACTCAGTCAGTTAGGCAGATGTCTGACTTTGGTTCAGGTTATGGTCCTGGAGTCCTGGGATTGAGCCCCACGTTGGGCTCCCTGCTCAGTGGGGAGTCTGCTTCTCTCTCTGTGTGCTTGCTGTCACTTGTGCACGCGCTCTCTCTCTCCAATAAATAAACAAATCTTAAAAAAAAAAAAACCTCTTCTTTACCATTCATGTTTTATCGTTCCCTTTTCACATTTCCATTTTACTTCTCCTGCAGGTTTTATCCTAATGAACAGATCTTTATGATTCCAAGTATTTTATTGACTAAACTATCGTACACACATCAAAAATAGGCATATCAATTAGAGCTTTCTGTTTACTTTGAATGTAGCCCCTAAGGATGAAAAAATTTCATCTGAATTATACATTTACCAGTAAACAACTGAAAAAAGAACACACATAAATATCATATTTAATAATTGACCAAAATATTAAGAACAAACCTATTTGAAATGTACCTATTGATACATAGAGCTTTAAAAAAGTTAACCCACACATTCATGAATATTACTTAATGTTAAAGTAACA
The DNA here is from genome assembly GCF_030435805.1 of Mustela lutreola. Classification (NCBI taxonomy): domain Eukaryota; kingdom Metazoa; phylum Chordata; class Mammalia; order Carnivora; family Mustelidae; genus Mustela; species Mustela lutreola. Next base: position 34,586,786 of record NC_081298.1, on the reverse strand, counting down.
AAGGTCTGGCATCAGTCTTATTCCAACTTTTCATATTTCTGTACACAAATTAGCCTAAATAAGCAGAGGAATGTAGGAGTTTAACAGCAATTATATCCCTGAGCTCCTCTGGAGCTTCAAGCCAAAGACCGTGATCCATCATCAAATTTATTTTTAATTACCCATCAACGGATGATCCAATAGGTCTTTGATTCTGTCATAGGAAAAGTGTCCTCAGGCTTAGCCCTTAGAATATTTCAGATCACAAGATAATGTACCATACTAAAATTCTGAGAAGATGAAAGGAATGCCTCCCTTCAGTAAAAAGGGAGAAAAGAAAGCAAACACATTCTCTGATAGATTAATTTTAGGAAAGAAGACGTATAAAGCTAAAACCGGATAGCTATTCCCTTAAGTCTCTGAGTCCTTCAATGTACCCTACTGGAATATCTTCATTTATGGCCAACGGTATGCCTAAAGTCGCTTGGACAATGGCTGACCTATAGGAAAAATCGAAATGTCTCTGCATAGAACACAGCCCCTTTCCTAACTGGATGCAGGCTCATGTTCCATCGCCCACCTTTATCCTACACCCGCTTGAGCAATTCAGTGACGTAGACTGGTTCTAAGTTTGCTTTCAAGAGGAACATGTGTCAAAAGACTTCCTTCCTCTACTACACTTTGCCCCCTCGTCTGCTGCTATTTTAGACACAGAGATGAGTCACTGAAATTTATCCCAGCACCTTGCCCCTGGCTCAGGCCAGTCCCAGAGACTCTGCTCGCAATGGGACATAAATTAATAGCCGCAGCTCAACTAGTCATCATACCCGTCAAATAAAATTCTGTCCAAACAACCACAGATTTTATTCCGGTGCTCTAGGGACACTATTCGACAACTCCAGAATTTCCTATATACAGATGGAATTCTTTTTATTATTCTATTGTTCTGTTCCACTACTACAGGCTCTTCCGGAACCTTTCCTCAATTTTCCTCTCCCCATCTCAGCTACAGAGTGAGTCACTCTCTTCCCTGACAGCATGCTACTTTTACTTCTGTTATTCCTCACATTCTGCTTGGTGTTATGGTGATCTATGTCTAAATCTGGTTTCCATATCTCCATGGTGGCCACATCCATTGGTCCCAAACCCACCCCACTCGATCCCTGGGTCCTGACCACCCCTCCTTGAAAATCTCTTTCCTCGCTTCCAATCAATTCTTCTGTTCCTTGTAAGATCGTTCTTCCTCACGTTCCTTCATCTGCACCCCCGTGTCCACTGTTTATCTCATAGGTCCCTGCACCTTGCATCATGCGGTCCTGGAGGGCTCCGCTACCCCAACTTAAGCTAACGCCAACCTCCTGAGACAGTTGGAGGGAAAAAAATAATCATCTTCTTGGGTTAGGGTTGCTATTATTTTTCTGAAGATTGCCACTTAACAGTCAGTAGTAATAGCCAGCGAATGATAGAAGCAAATAAATACTAAGAAAAAACAGAAATCAACCACTTATATATGTAGTTTAAGGGTTTGTGTGTATAAGCTTATAAGTTAGAATTTTATATTGTATATAAAATATTTACTAGCAACATTGATGTTCATCTGAAACATACCTGTATTTCTATGTGTGCACATACACAGACTTATATACGTGTGTGAAATGTAAAAATACACAGTTGACAGTAACAAAATTATGTTTCTATTTGTCTGAGATCACAGCATGTGAAAGTGGCCCAAGGGAAACTCTCAGGCATTGCCAAGATGAAAAATAGGATCCCAACCATGTGGGAAGCCAGTTTTTCATGCAGCTGAACATGCATAGGACTAGACATTCCATTCTTAGATATTTACCCGAAAGAGAAACGTGTCCACACAAAGACTTGTACACAAATGTTCACAGCAACTTTAATAGCTAGAAACTAGAAAAATACCCATCTCCATCAACAGGTGAATAAACTAGAATACATCCATACAATTAATACCCAGCAATTTAAAAAAAATGAAAACTACTTGTACACATGTCACAATCTCAAAAACATTATGCTAAAAATAAAAAAAAAATGCTAAATGAAAAGAATAAGATTCCTTTTGTAAGAAATCCTAGAAAAAGCAAGAAGAATCTAAAGTGACAGAAAGCAGACTAGTGATTGCCTGGAGCCAAGGAGGTAGGAGGGAGAGACTGCAAAAGGGCTTGAACGTGCTTTTTGGGGGACTAGTAGGTTCCATATAATGACTGGGGTAATGGTTACATTGGTGTACCCATGTGACAAGATTCATTGAAATGCATAGCAGACACTAATCATGGATGCACGTTATTGCATGTAAATTATAGTTTGATAAAATTAAGTGGTCCCATGGATTTTTCACCAAATTTGGAGACCGTGTTATGGATGACCTGACGTGCCATGGACACAGCCATATGTAGTAGGTATAAAATTTACTTTGAATGACTTTGTAGGGACAGATAGAGATTTTTTTTTCTCTTACATGGAGTAACTTAGTGTTTCATTTTAAAGGTTCCAGAGAGTTGGGGCACGTGGGTGGCTCAGTGGGTCAAAGCCTCTGCCTTTGGCTCAGATCACGATCCCAGGGTCCTGGTATCGAGCCCTGCATGTGGCTCTCTGCCCAGCAAGGAGCCTGCTTCCCTCTCTCTCTGCCTGCCTCTCTGCCTACTTGTGATCTCTCTCTTTGTCAAATAAATAAATAAAATCTTTTAAAAAATAAAAATTTAAAAAAATAAAAATAAATTTAAAAAAAAAATAAAAAGGTTCCAGAGAGTTGAAATATTGACACTTACGGAAACTGCCATACTTTTAGAAGATGGGAAGTGGGCCTGAAATGAACAAATTGGTGGGCTCCAAAAATGGGATTTGTGTTTACTTTGGTACAACTTAAGCTTTAAGCCCTGTGGGTAGACTCTCCAAGTAAGAGCTACTTCTTCTGGATGCCAATCCGTAGATTACAATCTCAGGTGAAATAAAGGGACTTTGGACAGACTACCGGAATTGTAAATATTTTTGGTGAACATACTTTATTGGAAGTGATATCCCTGGTGACTGGGATTAGTGAATAAAATGATCTAGGAAAAAAATACCAAGAAGAGTTCAACCTTCTCCCCTGACCCCTAGGCTGACAATATACTAAGAGATCTTCAACTTGATTTTGTATCAGAATCCTTTGGAGAACTTGTTAGAACATAGGGCCCCAACCCAAGAAGCTTCTCATCCAGTAGGTCTGGAGTAGAGCCTGGTAATTTTCATTCCAACAAGTTCCTAGGTGATTCTAGGAACCACTTAGTGTGGCCTGGGAACCACACTTTGAGAACCACTGCTATATGCTCTGGTCTTGTGCACCAGTGCCTTTGTAAAATTCTAGAACAGCCTTATCCATGAATTCAGTAGAATGAGGTCTGATTAATTCATTTCACTAGCTGCACTCTCAGCACTAACAACAGTAAGAAAGGTCAAAAAGGAAAATATCAAAATTCTTGGAAAACATGGGACAAATTGTTTCTGCTCCAGATACCTTTGTATATGGATGAGTTTTTCTTCAATTCTTAAGTTACTAAGCAGCTTATTTCTGACATTAATTTTGCCACTCTCTTATCAGTAAAAGCGGATATTATACTAGGTTTTGCTGATAAATGGCAATGTCGCAAGTTCAAAATATACATCATTTTCTACTGTCAGAGGAAAAAGACAAAGATACAAGAATTGTTAGGGAGGAACCAGAGGGTGAAAATAAGAAACTCCATGAAAAGGTGGAGAAACAAGGGAAAACACAAATCACAACAGAACCAGAAATTCTGGGAGAAAAGACTAGCGTTTGAGAGATTCATAGTCAAGGGATCAGGGAGGGGAGAAACAGTTTCATGAGTAGGAAGTTTACTCTATAGGTTAGAAGAAAACCACAGTGTATAAAGCAGTTGAAATACAATGTCGGGGAAAATAAACACAGAAGAAAATTCAAGCCAAGAGCGAAGGAAGTGGTATTTTTAAATGACTGAACATTTAGAAAATATACCAGTAGAAATATACAGAAGATATACAAGAAACCATGATTTGTGAAGAGAGAGGGGAAAGGATCAGTTTTGCAAAATAAACTTCCATCTTATCTGTCAGATAAATATCCAACTCCAGGTTAATGGAAACTGACTGAAATGGTTCATCACTTCGGCGGTGACAGTCTGAAGAGGTCAGGTGTGTCACTCAGGGGAGGAGGCAGACCTCAGGTGTGATAGGCAGAACGATACCCTCCCAAAGATGTCCACATCCTAATTCCTAGAACCCATGCATAGCTTACTTACATGGCAATAAGGACTGTGGAGACAAGATTAAATTAAGGAGCTTGAGAAGGATGGACCCAATGTCATCAAAAGTGTTGTGTTTTTGTTTTTGTTTTTGTTTAGTTTTGGATAGGTGGTTTTTAAATTTATTTTTATTAATTATTTTTAGTGACATATAATGTATTATTTGTCCCATGGGTACGGGTCTGTGAATTATCAGGCTTACACACTTCACAGCACTCACCATATTTAAAGATTTTGTTTATTTATTTGAGAGAGAGCAAGAGAGAATGAAGGGAAGGGGCAGAGGAAAAGGGAGAAGAGAGACTCCCCACTAAGCAAAGAGCCCAATGCAGGGCTCAATCCCAGGATCCCAGGATCATGACCTTAGCTGAGAGCAAATGCTTAACCAACTGAGTCACCCAGGCACGCCAAAAAGGGTTCTTATAAATGGTAAAACTTGGAAGTGGTAGGATCAAAGAAGGAGATAGGACAATGCAAGTAGAGGTCAGAGTGACCCAGTCATGAGCTAAGGAATGTGAGCTGTCTCCAGAAGCTAGTTAGGTAATGAACAGATCCACCCCACAACCTCCAGTCTCAAGAAACAGCACAGCCCTGCAGACCTATCTTAGACTTTTGATCTCCACAACTCTGAGACATTTGTGTTGTAAGCCAATAATGCATGTCAATCTATTACAGCAGCAACAAAAAACTAATACAAAAATCTCAGGGAAGCTGGGTTGAATGGGAGAGCACATGCCTCCTCTAACAAAGAGAACACAATTCCAACTCTCAGTTTTGCCAGGTTCCCCCATTTGTTAGGACATGTAGAAAAATCTGTCCACAAGAAGTTAGCAACTAGTAACACTGTGCAGGACAAAACAAAGTATGACCTTGACCTTTTTTTCTGGGGGGGGGGGGGGTATTGGATATATCCAATCATGTGACACAGCTAAACGAAGGATGGCTAAACCACTGCAACCATCTTTTCCAGCTCAGCGCTCCACTCCAGACGCTGACCACATCAAACCTTGCCCAGGCAAAGAGCTCAGCTGTTAATGGAACCTCTCTAGAGGGCTCGTTCACGGAGTTCGAAGGCAGGGACAAAGAGAGAGGGTGAGTCTTAAGCAGGCTCCATGTGAAGTTGAGCATGGGGCTTGATGCAGGGCTCAGTCACGTGACCCTGAGACCATGACCAGAGCTGAAATCAAGAGTCAGATGATTAACCAAATGAGGTAGCCACCCAGGAGCCCCAAAACTCTGCTATTTCTTTCTTCTTCTTCTTTTTAAAGATTTTATTTACTTGAGAGAAAGACAAAGAGAGAGAGCAAACAAGAGGGGAGAGGAGCAGAGGGACAAGCAGACTCCCAGCTGAGCAGGGAACCCGATGTGGGACTTGATCCCAGGACCCTGAAATCCTGGCCTGAGCCAAAGGCAGATGCTGAACCAACTAAGCCACCAAGGCGCCCCAGTTTCTGTGACCAGAAAATGTAATGCAAAGTGTGGTCCATTTTTCTTCTGACAAGTCATTCAGAAGCTGAACTTCAGAGTTTAGATTTTTCTTACATTCTGGATAATCAGTGCCAACTACCCGCTCTAAGGAGTCATTCTAAAAAATAAAACTATTTCCAAAAAACTTGTTCTTCACAGATGAAAGGAGTTTTTAAAGGGGTACTCTTTGGACTATAACTGAAGTACGTCCAGCTCCATGGTAATAAGTTATAAATGAAGATAAAAAGAAAAAAAATGCCAAAGTATCTTGCCTCAAAGTAATCCTTCTATTAATTCTAAGTTCGTAGAAGAAGAATGAAGTTAATCACATTCATAGAGACCAGTGGCCTCTCTTAATATTCAGACAATCAACCACAGTATTTATTGAGTGAAGGGTCTCCAAAGCACTAAAATAAGAAAAGGTAGAAAACATAAAACAAGAAAAGGTAGAAAGTGTAAAAGAAATGTAAGAGGGCTCTTACACAGAGGAATTTATAATGTCATTGGGAAGACAAGGCTAATATATAAAATAGAGAGTAATTAACAGTCTTTATGGGCCCTGAAGAATGATGCCAAGAAGGTCTGTAAGTCAGTAAGAGAGGTACTCAAGAAAAGGAGGGACAGGCAGACATTTGATGGGAGGGAGAAAAGCTTTGTGCTGACTGTCAAAGAGGAAGTAAATGCATATAGAAAAAGGGTAAGCTAACCCACTCAACAGAGTGGGTTTCAGGACTTCTCTCCCATCCTAAAATCTTCAATTTTTAATTGAAGCTGAAAATACACTAATAACTTGTACAAATGGCTGTTTTCTGTTCTAGGATGAACATACAGTCAAGACAAGAGCTCTGCATGATTGGAGGAAAGAAAATGGAGATTTCTTTCTATTCCGTGGGGGCTTGGTACTATTAGAAGGAGGAATATCCCCCACCATCTCCCACAATTCTCTATTTTGTTATACGTGTGTATAAATACATGTGGAGGGTATCCACATACATACACAAGTCTCTCGTGCCTCCAATTACATCATAAAATATCTAAACAGAAGTCTCATACTATTGTAACCCAGTAGAAAGCCGCTAAGATTTACAACCTGAAATTTTTTTTTCTTAAAACGTGGTTCTGAGTTATTTTATCAGAACTGACTTCAGCAAGTGGTTGCAAAAATTACTCCTGTCCTTTCATCTCAGAAGTAATATATTAAATAACTTAGAAAACAAAGAGAGTTTAAAAAAAAAAAAAAACACACATGAAGGGATTGTTTCTTCTGGCCTACAGGTAGCTAACTTTATACATTCTCTCTAATGATAAACAGCCAGACTCTGGTTTACATTTTTGAACAGATAACTGTTGAGAATTTGTTCAGTTTGGTTCTAAGGGTCACACACTGTGCTTTTAAAAACTGCTGGGATATTTTCTTGCATACCTTCGCCAGCAAGAAAACAAACTATTAAATGATGTACCTTTAAAAATCACTATAAATTTCTACCACGTATTTAGGGGCAAGTCTATTTAAGAAAAGTTAATATCTATTACTCTGAGTTATACTCTGGGTATTTATTGCTGAAAGCAGCTGAATAAAACCACTGCTTATAGCTCAGAATTTGCTGAAAAAGCAAGATAGGCCTAAAGGTAGGTAACAGCTTAAGGAGCTACGTGGCCTTTCGGAACATAAATCATGTGTTCAAGGGTGTTAAAGTGACTAAGGTGAATGAAAAGATAAGAACTGGGAGTTTTAAGGCACTTTAAAAAAAACTCAATTTGAGTACTTTATAGCCCCTGAACAACTTTATGAACTCACTGGTTTTGACCAGACCCTTTCAGCTATACTACTTTCCTGCTAGATGTTAAAACACTGCCTCTTTGTGGGGCGCCTGGGTGGCTCAGTGGGTTAAAGCCTCTGCCTTCGGCTCAGGTCATGGTCCCAGGGTCCTGGGATGGAGCCCCACATGGGGGGGGGGGGGGTCTCTGCTCAGCGGGGAGCCTGCTTCCTCCTCTCTCTCTGCCTGCCTCTCTGCCTACTTGTGATCTCTGTCTGTCAAATAAATAAAATCTTTAAAAAACAAAAACAAAAAACACTGTCTCTTTGTGACCAAAGACATCGTGGAGCATTGTTTGCTTTCTGGTTACAGGTCATTCTAAGAACCTGGCATTTCCAGCACACTATTGTCTAGATAGTGGAGGTTTTACCCGGCTCTGTGTACCTCCACCCAACCCCTCCCCTGCCACCCAAGGGGGATCCAAATCAGTCCCACCCTTCGTGAAGTATTGAGAATAAGGCGAACACAAACGGCCACATGCAGAAATGAAACGTCAGGAATGAAGATGATCCCGAGAACAGAGCTTTCTGCTTCAGAAACAAGCTTCCAGTTATGGAAGGATTAAATCATGGGGACAAAAGGTACAGCACAGGGAGTATAGCCAGTGATTCCATAATGGCGTTCTATGGTGACAGACGGTAGCTACACTTGTTGAGGGCATAACTCATTGAAGAGAGAAGTTGAATCATTATATTGTACACCTGAAACTACTGTAACATTGTGTCAACTATACTCTTACTTAAAATAAGAATGCATCCAGATTTAACAAAACGTGTGAACCAACATTTATATCAGGCAAAATCAGGAGAGGGATAGGTTTTCAAGTAAAATCTTCACAGTAAATAGCTGGCCAGAGAAGCCAGTGGTATTGACCCAAAGAACCTTAGAATAGGGTTAACCTCCAGATCTCCACGTCTCCATGCTTTTTATCTCACCAACCATCTTGTTAAAGGTCAGAAGAATCAACCAAGTCATTGGCAAGGAATCTGCACCAGAAATCAGATATTCTAAGTTACTGTTAAAACTTCAATGTTTGTCAAAAATAAGAATGCCAGGAGTTAATCCAAACAAAGTATTAACTTGCTAAAAAGTGTTTGTTGTCCAATCTATATTTCAAAGTAGATTAATCTGTATGAAATAAAATTGATTGACATGTAGTCTGAAGAAATCACTCGTTTGTGATGAGTTCTTTTGTAGGCAAAGATTCACAAAAGCACATAAAAGCTGAGAAAGGGCCATGAGGGAACTTTCTCGGGTGATGATAATGTTCTATATCTTGCTAGGGATTGATTTACACAGGTGTATCCATTTGTCAAAGCCTAATTTACACATAATTAAGAATGTGTATGGTTCATCATATATAAATTTCATATGAAAAACTCAGTATTAAACTCTAGCTAAAATAAGCATGCTGAAATATGCAAATGGATGCCTGTGGTTTATTTTTAAATGCATCAAAAGATAGGAAAAGGAAAGGTGGATGGATATGGAAGGATGTAAAGTATTAAAGGTGGTGGTACATACAGTTGTACATTATAAAACAAATTACCAAACGTGTGAAATTTTCCTTAAGAACACAGAAGAAAATATGATGGAAATGAATCACTGAAGAATGCAAAGTAGCGCGTTGCCACCCCACTACCTACTTTCTTCGAGAACTTCATCGTATCTAGGACATAGTAAGAATAGTTAAGTTGAAACTTCGAAGCTGAGACAAAGGTGTTTTTAAAAACAAACACACAGCACCTGGGTGGCTCAGTCAGTTAACCATCTGACTTTGGCTTGAGTCATGATCTCAGAGTCACAGGATCGAGCCCCGCCTCAGACTCTGTACTCAGGCGTCTGCTTGTCCCTCTCCCTCTGCTTCCCCCACCCCACTCGTGCTCCCTATCTCAAATAAATCAACACGTACACATACCCACCTGAAACTGGCTGATTACATGGGAAGTGGTGTGTTAAGTCAAAGAAAACATACCCACCTGAAACTGGCTGATTACATGGGAAGTGGTGTGTTAAGTCAAAGAAAAGTAGCTCCCCACGGAGAGTTTCTATATTTAAAATCAGTGAAGGGCACGGGGCTGGCTCAGGCGGGGGGAATGTGCAACTCGTGATCACAGGGTGGTCAGTTCACCACCCTGATGGTTGTGGGGATGACAAAAAACCAAAACCGAAAAACAACAAAAAAATCTTCAAAAAATAAAAAATAAAAATCAGTGAGCTGAAGTTGGGCAGGAGACGCTGTCGGAAGACTCTGGTGCAAACATGAGTCCAGCCCAATGCAATAAAAGCCTCAGGACGAGTGGGTGGGCACAGCTGCCAAAGAAAAAGATGAGGATTGGTGGTAGTGGCAAAGCAGAGATTTGCACCTAAGAGACAAGGGCCGGGCTGCCGGCAACAAGTCCCGGGCAAGGGGGGCTATGGCAGCTCATCAGAGGTTATGATGCCCCTCTCCCCTGTTCCTTCCAGAGCAAACAGCGGGTCCCATGTCAGTTACATCACCTTGGAAGGGGCCGGTGTCTCCAGCTCATCAATGCACCCCAATCACATTCTCAGTTATTTGCTTCGCAAACTCACCGCCTGATACTGATGAGAGTGTCCATTAGTTAAAAAACAGCCACCTACTGGGGCACATGGGTGCCTCAGTTGGTTGACCGACTGCCCCCAGCTCTGGTCATGATCCCCCGGAGTCCCCGGATCCAGTCCTGACTCAGGCTCCCAGCTCCACGGGGAGTCTGCTTCTCCCCTCTCATGCTCTGACTCTCTCTCTCTCTCTCACACACACACACATACACAAATAAATAAATAAATAAATAAATAAGATCTTTAAAAAAATCAAAAACAAAAAATAACCACCTGAGCATCTATTTGACAAGATGCACGTACTGCATCAGCATTTACCGTTTAACCCAGTCACAGAGGATTCATGTTCACGTTAAAGTGTGAGGAGCAGGGAAAGATCTTACATGCCAACAGACCAAGCCTCAGTAACTGAACTTGTCTCCGGAGCAGCTTTAACTTCAGACACAGAGAACAGTCACAGGCCAACAGGTGAGCAGTAGTAAGCCCTGGACCCTTCTCCCGTAAACACCATCCCCTCCCTGCCCACTGCTATTACCTCCGTGGCTACTTCAGTCCTACCCTCCACCTGTGCAGGAGAATCGCCCCCCACCCCCGCCCCAAGCCAGAGGCTGCCCCTCCCTCCCAGTTGAGCTGGTTTTGAATATCTGGGAAAGTCTCCTCTTCCTCAATAGATCTAGGAATATTCTGGGTGTCTTTGGAGAGTGGATCATTTTGCATGTAATTATTGACTAATATAAAAAGCATAGAAAATGTTTTCTCCAACAGGTAACGGAGAAAAAGAGCTCTTGGCCACTGTCCTGTTTCAACCGTGGGACAGCTATGAAGGTTCAATCCCCTTAAAAATAGCCACGGAATGTCACATTTTATTCAGGTACACATCTTTCTAACATAAGTCTATTTTAATAATGTTTTGTTCACTTCAATCATAATACAGACTGTTTTATGCTCAACTGTCTGTGGCTAGTCATAGTTCACACAAAGTTAAAAGGCTTAAACTTTTTTTATAATGACAGGTCTTTAAAGATACTAAAATTCCTGACAAAATAAAGTACATAAACATGAAATCTTTTTTAAAGCTATCTGAAGCCAATTTTTCTACGCTAACCTCAAGTTTCATACCCTAGCATCACTTTTTTGTCTGTGAATACAGGTAATGACATGTATTCAGTTTTTAAAAGAGACCATCCCCAAATGCACACACCAAATCCTAAATTATTAATTTCCATTCCATTATCTCAGGAAGAATTTTTACACAGTGTCCAAGACCATGAATAAGTACATTTTCAATAAGTACAAAGTATATTTTCATGCTCTTTTTAAGACTTAAAAAATCATTTTGCCTATCTTAATACAGGTGACCAAAAAAAGTGGCAACCAGAGCAACATAAACAGGTCCCATACTTTAATTCCTAATTACAAAAAATTAAAATGAATTGGTTTTGCAACAATTTATGCATGATGGAAAAAATGTTTAACACTTTGTGCTGTATTGTACGATAGTGAGGTATTCATAGAACATATTCAAGAGACTGGTTAAGTTTTTCCCAGTTTTAGTTTTAGATTCATAACAAAATTAGATGAAAGGTACAGATTTCTCATATGCCCCTTGCCCCCACATAGGTCATTTTTAAAATAGATTTACAAAGTGCTAATTCACACACACACACACACACACACACACATCCTACCAGCCCATAAAATCATACTGATAAATGCCCTATTGAAAAATCTATTTGAGGGGCACCTGGGTGGCTCAATGGGTTAAAGCCTCTGCCTTCGGCTCGGGTCATAATCCCAGGGTCCTGGAATCGAGCCCCTCATGGAGGGAGGGGGGTGCCCTGCGGTTTTCTGCTCAGCAGGGAGCCTGCTTCCTCCTCTCTCTCTCTCTCTCTCTCTGCCTGCCTCTCTGCCTACTTGTGATCTCTGTCTGTCAAATAAATAATCTTAAAAAAAATTTTTAAAAAAAGAAAAATCTATTTGAGTTACAGCTAGGTTTAAGGATATTTTAAAAGAGACATTAAATCTGTATCTAATGCCAGAACTACCACGAAACGGTGTACACTGTACTCTGTCTTGATTTTGTCTTGGGTTTCTCCCTTATTAGTAAATCTTAAAAAAATATATTTCAAAAAAATTAGTAAATCTTTAAAAAAAAAAATCTTTAAAAAAAAAAAATAATGAGGGGCGCCTGGGTGGCTCAATGGGTTAAAGCCTCTGCCTTCGGCTTGGGTCATGATCTCAGGGTCCTCGGATCAAGCCCCACATCAGGCTCTCTGCTCAGCAGGAAGCCTGCTTCCCCCTCTCTCCCTGCCTGCCTCTCTGCCTACTTGTGATTTCTCTCTCTCTGTTAAATAAATAAAATAAAATCTTTTTTTAAAAAATGAATAAAACAATCTTTATAAAAAAAGTTTGAGTGGTCGAAGAAATTTAGAGGCTGAAGTATTTTCTTTTCTACCACTACCCCTTCAGTAACCACACAAAGAAAATTGTGATAGCCCTTCTCCAAGCCATTAAAAAAGCACACTTACTTAAACTACTCTCCTTTGTAAATCTCAACTGCTACTCGTAAAGCTGAAAGTATGTTCTCTTACCTGAAAAGGAGTGAGGAGGATTTAAACTTCACCCAGTCAGAAGCAGGCTCTTGAGAGCATGCCTGATGCAGGCTGAGAACTGCAGGACAACTACAGTTCTTGGATAAGCTCACTCTTTCCAGAAGGGGAGGAGGGGGCAAGAGAAGGGATGAGCAAGCTCACGCAGCCCACAACGTACCAAGACTGGTCCTTGAGGCAGAGCCCCTCCCCTTGGCCACAAACTGAGAGGTTGGGCCAACAGTGCCCACAGCCACAACAAAATATCCAGACAGAGCCGGCCGGCAGAGACTCTTTTCACCGTTCTAAGCAGAACAATAAATACAAGCAAATGCTTTTTACAGGCGTCTTGCCGACTAACTGCCCAGGAATGAGTAAGAGGTCCTGCACACAGCGTGTCCCACCAGATCAGAGGTTGGGGGTTATCAACAGAAAGAGTAAAACTGGAAACGTACACCTGAGGTCTTCCTTTAAAAAAATTCAAGGTATAAACGTGAAGGAAAGCAAAACTCAAGGCCCGCAATTCCAGAGATGCGGTAAGTTAAATGCTCCTGATGTTTCCACTTCCCCATCCGGTTGTCTCTTTTACCTATTTAACCTTCTTTATCATCCCTTGAGGGCTCAAGAAAGGAAATAAAACTTTTTGGACTTTCAAGTTACTAGTAATGCTAATACAAAGAAAAAATCAGTAAGAATATCTAAAGTGAAGGCACCTGAGGGGCTCAGTCAGTTAAGCCTCTGCCTTCCCCTCCGGTCATGATTCCAGAGTCGTGGGATCGAGTCCCGCACCAGGCTCCTTGTTCAGGGGTGAGTCTGCTTCTCTGCCCTTCCCCTGGCTTGTGCCCTCTCACTCTTTCAAATAAAGTCTTAAAAATTTTATATCTAAAGTAAGATCTGGAGATTATCTCCCTTGCATAAATAGTGACATAGACTTTTGTCTCTAAATAGATTAAGAGGATTTTAATTCTACATTAAATTACACTTACTTGTATATGTAATACTTAAACATACAAGATTTAACCATCCGTGAATAGCAATTAACAAGAAAACAAAACAAAACAGACAAGCTTCTGCCACCAAAATGTGCTGAAGAACATACAATATTTCACAAAACAAGGTTCCCAGGTTAAATTTTAGGATGGTCAACCTATATGATCATCACCAGAATCCTATGCTGCAGGATTTCTCTGAGTTTGTAATAGAATAGACCCGTGGTTCACAGCTGCTCCACCGAGATAATTAAATCAACTCTGAACCCTTGTCAAATCACCCCAGCTACTCCAGAGCTAGCCACTCCACACAAGCGATCCTTTCGTGTCATTTTAAGACAAAACTTCCTAAAATGAGTTACACTCCTCCAATCCTTCCAGGAAGAAGATACTTAATATGATTGCCTTAATTCATATAGATCCTACTGAATAAAATCATACCATTCTATTGAAGAGACCACTACATGTTGAAAAAACTTATTTTACTTAAAAAATTATTCAAGAGATATAGGATGGAGGATGTTGAGCAAAAAGCTTGATTTCCCTGAACCTTATTTTCTTCATTTGAAAAATAAGCAATAAAATCACTTGTAAAATAATAATTGTCACAAAGCTGCATGAGGCTCAAGAGAAAAATAAGAACTACAAAGCTCTGGGTACATCCAAGATACAGATATTGTTACAGTATCTCAAGATGTTCCTTCAGCCACTATCTACTGTAACAAAAAACCGAGAGCTAAACAGTAAACATTGTTTACCATGAAAAAACACCCATCTGTGTCTCATTATACACATGGATATGGGCTGGGATGTCCTAAAGATTGCGAACGAACGTAATGCAGAGGAAAAGTTCAGACCACAGAAGGCATAAAATTACAAGTAAAAACTCCTTCTATCTTTCATATTAATTACAACCACTTTGGAGTTTTAGTGTACATTTGCCTGTAATCACTTTCAGATAATTCATATTCAAAATACAGTTTTCTAATGAATGAGGAGTTTATTCCATCTAAATTATGGTTTCTAGTAACCAGGTGATCTGAATTCTATCTCCTGTTGTTAAACTTCCTGATCTGACAGGATCTTTTGCTGGTTTTCTTTGGGTTTTTTTTGTTTTGTTTTGTTTTTGTTTGTTTGTTTTGGTTTTTCGCAATGTCACTTAAATACGAAACAGAAGCCAAACAATCGGGGTATACAGAATGCAATGAAAATCTTATAAATCTCACTGCATGCACACACACACGCACACAAACTCACACAAATAATAACTATGCGAGGTGATGAAGGTGTTAACTACAGTTATCGTGGTAGTCATTCCGCAATAGATACTCACGTAGATCATCACAAGGACCTTCAACTTACACAATGGTATACGTCAATTATGACTCAATAAAGCTGGAAAGTAAGTACAGCCCTACTAAGCAAATACAGCCATTAACCAAACTGTAAATACATATGTGAAGTGGGTGAGAAGATCGTGGTCTTCTAGTTTCAATAACCTCCCCCAACACCTTCAGCCTTTCCACTTTCCCCTTTTACATTCAACTAACCAGTGTACTAACAAAAACGTTCAAGAGAGAAAAAGGTGTACGCTTTGAATGTAAGTGTGTACACTTCAAACTTATGCGTCCCTTAGATCTCAGTAAAGTTGGAAAATAAATCAATACAGGTATAGCAACTATATAAAAAGAAAACTGCAAATTCTAATATAAACCAGTAATATAATCAAGAGACTGGAAGAAAAGAGGAGAGGAAGAGTGTTTCATTTTGTTTTATTTTAGTTTTCATACCTGAAAGTCGGTACTCTATAAAGTTAGTAAATCAATGAACATAAGATTTTATATCATTCCTCAGAATTGCAGTAATTACCACAAAAAAAGGAAAAGACAATTTTATACACCTAAGTTACAGAAAGAAAACAAGGATATACGAAGGTAATGCCTAACCTAAGATGCAAAGAAGACGTCAAAGTCAAACAAGCAGGGCTTCTCCAGAAGCCCGCCTGTGCCTTCGACCTCTCGTTCAGAGGCTTTCTGCCTTGGCCTCACAGAGCCTCTGCCAGCTGTGGCTCTAGAAGAGCTATGCCTGGACTTTTCCTTGAATTTGCTCCAAACATCACCAAATTTGGCAGACATGCTTCAGAGAGCCTGAACATTTGGGGGTCAGTCCTTTCCTACTTTCAGTGAAGATTTTTTCCCCACTTTTCTGTAGAGGGTTTTGTCTCCACAGTCCCAGGGAAGAAAAGAGAAACTTTCACTCCACGTCCTCTGCCAGAAACCCCCCACCTCCCAACTTGCTCCCAGTTTCTAATTAACTTTCTCCATTCTTCCATTTTTCTGCCTCTACATGGCCTCCAGCTAACCACCTCTTCCCCTTCTAATCTCTTGGTTGCCAAAAACCAGTGATGTATTGAGCCAGGCTACACTGCCAGCAAGATACAACCTTGGGCTTCTCCTCCTGGGTCCAGTTGGGTGAGGGCACCTGCACTCCAGGAAGCCCAGTCCGCAGACTGCACAAACCAAGCTTCCTTCCCCCACTGACCGGTGGTTCAGTGTTGACCAGCACACCACCAGAAAGGCATGGGAATTTTTAAAAGACAGCATTTTTAGAACTGTGTGTAAAGGAAGAACACAAAAATGTTTAAAGAGAACAAGACAAGGCTTCTATCTGGGCTTTTCTTAATTAGTTAATAAATACAGTTTACCAGTTTGACAAGGCCAGATAAGGAGACTCGGCAAGACAGAACAATGTTACTGTAATTCTATAAAACCAGTGAACACGAATGAAGGCTGTGTTTTCAGGGCAAATGGCATCCTTTCCAATTCCCTTTAATATATTTGTACAACACCTTTCCCTGTAGAAGCTCTAAGCTGTACATTAAGGTTATTGGGGGGTTTTGTCTGTTTGTTTGTTTTAACTCTCCCTACCAAAGGAATTTAAGATGTATCAGCATACTCATTTCCCAGGACCGGTAAATAAGAACACTTTCAGGTTCACGCAGATCTGCCTCTTTCCTTTCTCCATCCTCTCCCCTCAAATCCCCAAAACACACACAAATCATGCCTTTTACTTCTTTTCCCCAAAAGTGTATTGATTAAAAAGACCAAAACAATAATTTAGTAGCATCTTGATTCTTTGGGCCCTGCTAACAATTGAATTTAAAGCCAACGCCTCAGTACACTCAAGGTAAAGTCAACTCATTGTTGCAAGGAACAAAAGACAAGTTATCAGACATAATTATTTTCAAGCATGGTAACGACATTCTAACCAACACTACCGATTTGTTTTGTCCTGGCTACATCAACCACCTAGGAATGTATGAAACAAAAAGATGTGACAAAAACCAAAAAGAATACTCTCTGAAGAAATAAAATATGCGAACTTATATACTCACGAACGTTCCTCTAATTCTTCACTCAACAACTTCCATTGTATCACTGCTTATCACTCTCAATGCACTCTATCAATAGCATCAGTATTACTGAATCACATTACAAGTAACAAGTGGAGTTGTTTTGTTTAAAGCTAGAACAATCCACAAAGACACTTCCTATGTTCTATGTATTTTATCCTGTTCCAAGAAAAAAATATATATATACACATACACACAAAACATGACATAAGCACTGCCAGATATTATTCAAGAGAGAGAATTTCATTTTTGTCTCACTATCTAGAGTCAAGAAGATACAGTTCATTTCACGGAACAGAACTTGTAAACGGGCAAAGCTCTACGCTGCAAGTCAGACCTCCCTGCCATTGCGGACCTGACGTTGGTAACCCACAGCATGTTGGAGAGCACAAGACGGTGGGTAAGAGCATCAGGCTGCCGGTGGGTACACCTGGGCTGGCATCAGAGCTCTTTGATTTCAGGCTTCTCTTAAAGGTGCAGACTGTGATGAAGAAGGTTTGCTGTGGGGACCTGAGGCTCTGTAGTGTCTGTAGTGTCAGCCAGCTCCCAGGTGGTGTGGATGAAGCTGGTCTGGGGACCACACTTGGTGTATGAAGGCTTTGGTCTACCTGGATACTTAGCCCACCACTTATGCACACCACAGAAACACACATGCACGCCCAGGCACAGCTAGCGAAAATGCAAAACACTGAATACACCATCCAATATCCCCTTCCCTCCAAAAACAGAACTCTTTCTTTAAAAATGGGAAAAGCTATGAACCACTCGGGATAACTGTTAAATATAGAATATTATTAAAAGAAAGGCAAGGGACTATCTAACCCAGGGGGAAGAACTTGGGTTTTTGAATCAGACAGGCCTGGGTTCAAGCTTTAGTTGCACATACTAGCTGTTCATGTGGCTTTGGATTATTTACAGACCTCCTTATTTATTTCAGTTTCCTGATTTGTAAAATGAGGATAATAGTATCTATAAAACCGAAGACATCTCAAATTAGAAGTTGTCTCAAAACTAATTACTCTTTATAAGTCTATCTCATGGCTTGACACACAGTAGGTGCTAAGAACATGTCGGCTGCCTTCCTGCCTCCAAATGCATTTTTAATTACTTGCTAATATAATTCTGGCTTGCTTTCTTTCACTCAACTTGGGCCCTTTCCCTTTCTAGCAAACTGTCGGAAGACCTGCCACTACCAAAAGTCTTTTTCATGCTATTTCAAGCTGCCAAAATTCGTAATTTCCCAAGAGAAAGAACCTTATTTCTTCGTATGTTCTACTAATCCTCAAGACCCAAGTCCGGAAGAAAACTATCTGTTTTCCACATGGCTTCTCTCTATTCTAAATCCTCGCAGGCTCTTTTTTCTTGCACAGACACAAAAAGGAAAGGAATAAAAGTCCTGGCCATCTTTCTCTCTGTCCCTAAAGAGACTGTAACTATCTTTTTCAATCAGAGAACCTTATTGTGGGAAACCAGCCACTCACTCCAAGCCACTCTCTGTATTCTCTTTTAGTCCCCAACACTGAAATCGATCCTGTTTCTTCAAGAAGCTATAAAACACATACATACACACACACACACACACACACACACACACCACCACCACCACCACCACCACCACCCACAGTTTTGCTGTGGTTTCCTGTAACCCAGTGAAAATGATATGATGCCCTAAATATCAGCTGGCCAATTTGACTCTGTTCCCTCATTGATTTGCCACATTATTTACTGAACACCTGCCATGCGTTTAGCACCATGTCCCGTGCTAAATGTATACTGGTGCATAATAGTCACGACCCACACACCCTGGAGGATTTAACTCTCCTGACCTTCACTCTTCTTATTCCTAAAATCAGGCCGCACCACCAGAGCCCAGCGCAGAGGACAACTATAGGATATATCTAAATAAGCCACAGCAAAACTGTTAGGGCTCAGCTCTGGCCACAATCTACTCAGAACATGCACCGGGGCACTGTCCAGGTGAAATCCACAAATACAAGAGGTCTCTACTAGACCACTAAATACTGGCCGACCCTGCCCACCATGCGGTCCTGGTGGGAATGGAGTGGCCGCCCCCTCAGAGACACAGACCCCACTGCAACGTCAGGTGAGATGTTCCCATAATCAGCCCACCTTTTCCCCCTGACCATGAGCCCCTGAACAGGCTGAAAGCTCTCAGAAGCTTTCCGAAATTCACCGGCGCGCTGAACCGCAGACGGTGGAAACATTATCACCAGTCACATAAGCCACATCTAGTATCTTGATGCCTATCTGCAGCTGTAATGCTTAATTTTAATATTTGCTATACTCTTTTACAATACGGGGGTGCTTAAGTGGCTCAGTTGATTAAGCCTCTAACCCTTGGTTTTGGCTCAGGTCATGATGTCAGGGTCATGAGATGAAGCCCCGCATCAGGCTCTGTGCTCAGCTCGGGGTCTGCTTGAGATTCTCTCCACCCCCTGCCCCTCCCCCTGCTCACTCTCTCCCTTCTTCTCTCTCTTTCTAATAAATAAATAAATAATAAAAACTCTTTAAAAGTAAAAAATAATTTTTTATAATTATTTTATAAGATAAAATTGAAAACAGAGGTGTTGGGTGAGAGGAAATCAGGTTTTTTTCTCCCCCCCATCTTCAAGTCTGTTAAAACTTTCGTCAAGCTGAGTTCTATCCATTATAAACCTCATCACATATGGAAGTGCTGTTATTGGAATCCTCTTGATTAAGAATTCATATAATGTAAAGAGCATCAGAAAAATGTAATCAAAATATATGGAAATTATGCGACCACATAATGAGTAAAACCTTCAGATGCAGATTAATTTATTGTTCACATTGATGAGCATAATTATGTCTATGGATTGCTTTTACAGAGACCTGTGAACAAAAGAAAGATTTCGCTTCTTCCCACGTAAGCCCACTAAGCCTCCTCATTTGTTACACGGGGAGACAAAAAGACACCTTTCACTTTTCTCACCATCAAATATACTAATCCTGGATTAAGCACGGAGAGTGCCTGTGTAGATGGAATGTCATCTTGGTAACAGAGAAGGGGATATTATTCCCAATGATCTTCCAACAGGTATTTGAAAGAGGCCCAAAGCCCTTGGAAACTGCAAATCAAGTATGTGTCAAGACTGAATCAAGGCTCAATTTAGGGCCATTTTCTAAGTAGTCTGCTTTAAAATCCAGGGGTAACCACACCTTCCTCTATGGATCACAACTTGGGTAAAAACTACCCATTGGCCTTTCTACAAAGCAATATGAAAGGTCGTCTAAGAGACAAGTGAATACTTGAGGGTTAATAATTCAGACAGCAGCTTTGCTTGGACAGGCTGAACTAATAAGGGCCTGAACTCATTTCAGCATTCCTCGGCTTCACTTTCCCCAAGAAAATTCTGAAGATGATAGAAAATCTTCTGTTTTAATGTTTTTTAAAAAGATATTATTTATTCATTTGACAGAGATCACAAGTAAGCAGGGGGGGTGGGGCAGGCTTCCCGCTGAGCAGAGAGCCTGATGCCGGGCTCGATCCCAGGACCCTGAGATCATGACCTGAGCCAAAGGCAGAGGCTTAACCCACTGAGCCACCCAGGCGCCCCTTAATGTTGTTGTTGTTGTTTTTAACTGAGCTTTATGCCCAACATGGAGCTAGAACTGAGGACCCTAAGATGAAGAGTCACATGCTGTCCTGACTGAGCCAGCCAGGCACCCCAACAACTTCAGATTTGGGGTAAGTGATTCCCAGAATGTAGGAGCCCCTGCTAGTGGTAAACTACAAGATGATTTTAGGTGAATATACAGATTGAGCGTGGAATAACACAGAACTCCCCAGCAGGAAAGGGGGATACCTCTCCCTCCCCCTCTCTCTCTCAATAAAGTGAGCACCAGTCCCCCCATCTCTCTGATTTCTTTCTCTCTCTCTCTCCCCCTCTCTCTCTAATAAAGCCAGGGCAGGCCTCTGACTAAGGGGTTTTGGCAGGCAACTGGCATCTGCTCAGGACTGAAAGACACTATTTGCTTTTCATTTTTTAACTTTCACTGGATATCTCCACTATTTGTGGCACATCAGAGTTTTCCATGTAAGGCAGTGATTTAATGTTTTCTTTTTTTAATACTTTTTTTGTGGCCAAAAAGGTAAAAAACATGAAATAAGAGAGGTGGAACACAATCCTGGCACAAGGCATGAATGACTGATAGCTGGGAAACACTGTAGCGGATGGATTAAGATGGTCTGAGCTGGAATAGGGCTTCACAACTAACTTTGCTGTGTGACTGTGTACAAGTTACTGGAGGTCTCTGTGCCTTGGTTTCCTCATCTGTAAAAGAGAGGTGACACTAGTACCTACTTCAAAGGTTTATCATGAGGATAAAGGGGTTATTACAGGTAAAGCACTAATTTGTTACCTGGCATAAAGCAAGAATTCCATATAAATGAGGTATTACAGTATTTTATAAATAAATCTAGGTAAATAAGGATATATTCAAACTTGATCCTCGGCCCTGTGAATTACAAGGTAAAGAGACTTCTTCATGGGCTCCTGTACAGGTAAAAAACCAAACCAAACCAAACCTCTGTTTGGTTTTGTTTTGAATTAAAAATGCTACCAACTGAAGAGTTTTAAACTCATGTGATCCTTGGGAAACCAGAGAACCAAGTGTGCTCTCCTGAATTCCACTGTAATTTCCTTTCCACTCTACTTTTAAAATCCCAGTGACTCTATTACTAAGAGTGTAAATTGAGGCTGCCATTCCTTCTCCTTATGACACCAGCTAAAATGTATTTACAGCCAGGCACGGGTCCCTCCAACATTTTCTTCACATTCTGCCTGAATCATGAAGCACCTCCCAAATTGCTGTTTTCTTGATACTGCCCCAGTAAATGACTTTTTGTTTCAATTATGGCCACATTACCTGCAATGGCTTTTTAAAAATCTGCTTGAATACTGCTATGGTCTGAATGTTTGTGTCCCCCCAACACTGATAAAATCCTAACCCCCAAAAGATGATGAGATTCGGACAGGAGGGCTTTGGGGAGGTACTTAAGTCATGAGGCCAGAGCCCTCATGGATACGATTAGTGTCTTATAAAAGAGGCTCCAGAAAGCGCTCTAGTCTCTTCTCCCCTGGGAGGACACAGGCAGATGTCTGCGATCCAGAAGAGGGCCCTCACCCCACCAGGCAGAATCGAGCGTCCGGAACTGTGAGAAGTAAATCCCTGCTGTTGATAAGCCACACTTGTGGTTTATAAGCCGTAAGTCCGTGCTATTTTGTCAGAGCCCCAACAGACGAAGACTTAAAAGCCAATAGGTATCACTTATTTATCTTTCTCTTTATAGGATTTTTCTCTCTCCTTGGCTCCAGGGGAATTCCTCCCATCGTTCACGCAGTTTAGTGGGAGCCCCTTGAGTGAATCATAGAATGGAGAGGGGAAGTCACTCTCTGTCAACATCATAAACTTTCTTTATCACTCTCCAGTTTAATGGGAACTTCGGACTGAAATGAAGGACAGAGAATACTGCTCGGTGATAGTGGCTTAGAGATCCACACGGTTCAGCCAGGCTCCTGAAGGTGAGTTCACTCTCTGCCCAATATGGCTTCCCGAACAATAAACTTTAATTGTCCCATCGAATCCCACAAATGATCATCTCTGCTAGAACCCAACTAGAAAAGAAGAAACAACCCTGTATCTACTGTGAAGGAAAATGGTTAACAATGAAATTAATGACTGCAAATGTAACCTTCAAGAGGCACAGAGCCCAGTAATCCCTCCAAGAACAGATAATACAATCTGATTGCTTCTGAATGTCAAATGTACCTGCAAGAAATAGCTATGTAAATTTCCAGGGCAGGCTTGGTGCAAGGAGTCCACAGTTAATTTTTAAAACCAAAGTCATTGTTCGCATCCCTCTCCATTCTGTCAAAATTCGCCCTTTCCTTCTTTCATTTTTTAAACGATCATGTACTCACAACCCCGAGGCAGCTCTTCAGACTGACTTGGAGACAGGACCCCGGGGCCATGTACGTGGGTGCAAACCTCAGGTCTGTGAAATCTTGGCATGTTACTTAACCCTTTTGGGTCTTAGAAACATCACCTATGAATGGGATCAGAGCACCCTACCTCACAGGATTGTAGAAAAGGGTTCCATTTATGTCATGTGTCTTACTCCCTGACAGTTCAGCTAGAGAGCACACAGGACACGGAGCATTATTGCCGTCCCAAAGAACTGCAAGTGAGGTCGCAGAGTGCTCACAGAAGTCTGGGTGCTCAAATAAATGTGGGAAATATTCTAGCTCCTGCGTCCTGCTAAGACCTGGGAGAGTAGGTGGCCCGTGGCAATCGATCGATATTTGAATGACATGAAATTAGCATGCTGATCTGAACATCAGTTCCCCTAGGAAAGGGGGCCAGAGCAAAGAACAATCAGAAACTTCCCATTCCAGTAACCATCAGCCTCCTGAAGATTCTACGGACAGATCACCGACAGAATTCACCTGTGCATACTTTATGCCAACAACATGTCTAAAGTTTGGGCCAAGGCATTTGTCTTACCATCCTGAATGTGACACGACTGCTTGTTATGACTCCCCATCCATTCTCTGCTCCATTGGTCAGACAACCTCAGCTGAAGTGTACAGTTTCAGGCTCTGTTGTAGCTGGGTGTGACTGTGACCACATGCCACCTAGAACTTCCAGGAAAGCTGCAGAAATGAAGAGGGTTGCCTCTCAACGGAGAAGGCCCCTTCCTTCTAATTCCCTTTTGCTGGACATGTGGGCAGCAGACACACTAAACTGGTCCTAAGTGACCTTGCAAAGGGAAATCACATGACTAGGACTATGGGGACAGAAAGATGGGAGTCTGGGTTCCTGATCACAGAAGGAAATCATCATGCCTAACTGAATTTCTCTGCCATGAACTTCCCATCTTAAGTCACTGCTACTTTAGGAATACCTGGGTGGCTTCGTGGGTTAATCGTCTGCCTGCTGCTCAGGTCGTGATCTCA
This sequence comes from Mustela lutreola, assembly GCF_030435805.1. NCBI lineage: Eukaryota > Metazoa > Chordata > Mammalia > Carnivora > Mustelidae > Mustela > Mustela lutreola. The sequence goes on along the minus strand of NC_081298.1, from coordinate 34,562,652 downwards.
GGGTCTTGGGATCGAGCCCCACAACAGGTTTCCTGCTCAGTTGGGAGTCTGCTTCTCCCTATCCCTCTGCCCTAACTAGTGCATTTGTTCTTTCTCTCTCTCTCTCTCTCAAATAAATAAATAAAATCTTTAAATCACTGCTATTTTACATTTTCCTGCTAAAAACAGTCAAAACTAATTGCAATTGACACATCAAACATAATTAATTTGACACATCAAAATAAGTCTCCCGGGAGCACATATTTAGGAATCCCTGAACAGCTTTCCGGATTTCTCAGGACCATTTACCCTGTTTTGAAAAATTATATTTTATAAAGGAGGCATTGCTTTCATTTAGATGTAAAGAAATAGTGAACTAATTTGCTATGCCCCAACAATGAAGAACACCCACTTACCGAAACACCCACTTGGCTGCTAGGGCTTTAGCTGTTAATACTTTACCTTTTCCTACTAAAGAGCAGGGAGCCAAATATTAGGAAGTGAAGCCACCAGATGAATCCCATCCATGCACGTGAGCCCCCCTTTCTGCATCACTCCGTGAAGGAAAACATACCTGGCTTCCCATCTCCACTCTTCCTTGTGGCCCCTCTTTAAGCAGCCAATTATACAGAAATTACTTGTTTAGGCTTATTCCTCGGGAAAATCCCGAAATTACATAGCTCCGCCAGCAAGGCCAGGAAAACAAATCATTTGTGTTGCAGCTGAGCCATAAGGCTCACATCATAAACACAGGCAGAGGGTGCACAGTTCTGCTCTCACAAAGCCATTTGGGAGAAGATTTTTATGGCAGCAGCTGAAATGTTTCTACCAAAACAACACCTACACTTCGCTCGAGTTATTTTCAGAGGAGGTTCCCCCTACTGCTGCTGAAATCGTTGAAACGTTTAGTTAAAAGCGTGGGTTCAGGGGCGCCTGGGTGGGTTCAGGGGTGTCTGCCTTCGGCTCAGGTCATGATCTCAGGGTCCTGGGATCGAGCCCTGCATCAGTCTCTCTGCTCAGCAGGGAGCCTGCTTCCCGTCCCTCTCTCTCTCTCTCTGCCTGCCTCTCCGCCTGCTTGTAATCTCTCTGTGTCAAATAAATAAATAAAATAAAAAAGCGTGGGTTCGCATGAGTCTGGGTCGCAGCCCCAGTGGGGGAACTGAGCAACCACTTCCTGGCTGGGTGGCCAAGGGCAGGTGCCTTCACCTTGCTGAGCTCCTCCGCTGGAAATCAAGTCCTCCTGGAGAGTTGTCCGAGGAACTGATCAGACAGGCTTATAGCACGATGGCTACATAATGAGTGCTGCAAAAATTTGAACTGTCTTCTTTCTTATCCTATTTGATGCTAAATGCCTTGACTTGCCTGGGGAAGGAAGACCTGAGGACCTAGGGGTAAGCCATATTTAAGGATACCGAGTCAACAGTAATATAAAATTATACCTGTGGTAACAATGTATCTGTAGAAACTACAGAACACTCCAAAGACCTCTAACATCTATTTTATCTTATTTTTTTAAGACTTTATTTATTTATCTGACAAAGAGATTACAAGTAGGCAGAGAGGCAGGTAGAGAGAGAGAAGGGGAAGCAGGCTCCCCGCTGAGCAGAGAACCCGATGTGGGACTTGATCCCAGGACCCTGAGATCATGACCTGAACCAAAGGCAGAGGCTTAACCCACTGAGCCATCTATTGGCTCTAACATCTATTTTAAAAATTATTTATATTCTAGTCCCTCTAGAAGAAATGTGATTTATGTATAGAGATTGTGAATAAATTTCATCCCTTCCAGCCCTATTTTGCCTCGCTCTCCTGCCTCTGAACAAAACTACTTTGATATAATTAAAACCCAAATAGCTTGAGAGAAGATCTGGGTTTGAGACTCAGCTTTGCTTCTAGGAAGGTGTGTGGATAGAGGCTGGTCAATTAATGTCTTTGGGCCTCTGTTGCCTCACTTCCAACACGACGTTATGAGAACTAACGTCCACAATCCTTTCAGCCCTGACATGATTCCATGGAAAAGTAATAAAAGTCCTGTGCACAACCAGATGAACTCTCTCTCACTTGACATGGCCCGGACATCTGCTGGTGAGACTGCTTATCAAAATTAAAAATACAATCTGTGGCCATGGCATAGAGAAACAAATCTGACCTCATTCCTTGCTCTCAGTTGACTGTGATCTCACCCAGCAATTCTCAAGTTGGGTTCTCGGGTAGCCTGACTGCGAAAAGAGCCCAATTATTCTCCCTCCCTGTATCTACGCCTTCTGCCATTTACCCTTGTAGTGCCCTCCCACTCCGGGACCAGTTGTGTGACTTTTTTTGGTCAATGAGATACTGACAAATACCATACAAGCAAATGCTTGAAAAGTGCACACACTCCTGGGCTTGTTTTCATTCTTGCTCCTTTGTCATGGCCAGGAGAAAACGCTAGGTCAAGTGTGCTTGAGGATAAGAGAGAGAGAGAGATAGCAGAGATGAGTCACCCCAGTCTTCCTAAGACTATCCTAGATCATCCAAGGGCCAGCTGAGCCCCAGACATGGTAGCAAACCCAGCTAAGATGAGAGGGGCTTCTTGCCTGACCCACAGCTGACCACAGACATGTGAGTGAGATCAGCTGAACACCCAACCTGTAAGCTAAATATGTTTTTATTATGTTCCATTGAGAGTTTGTGTTTTGCAGTTCTTTGTTACATAGCAATTTTTTTTAAGATTTTATTTATTTATTTGACAGAGGAAGATCACAAGTAGGCAGAGAGGCAGGCAGAGAGAGAGGAGGAACAGGCTCCCTGCTGAGCAGAGAGCCCAATGCAGGACTCAATCCCAGGACCCTGAGATCATGACCTGAGCCGAAGGCAGCAGCTTAACCCAATGAGCCACCCAGGTGCCCCATAGCATTTTTAATGGCAGTAGATAACTGATGCATATTCCTTGGAATAATATAGCCAGACCATAACAACTATTTCCAGAACTATTTCCAGTGGTAAAACGAGTCTGGGGTACACTGCATACCTTAACTTTACATTAAAGGTTCACAAGAGGGACGCCTGGGTGTCTCAGTCATTAAGCATCTGCATTCAGCTCAGGTCATGATCCCAGGGTCCTGGGATCCAGCCCTGCTCTGGGCTCCCTGCTCAGTGGGAAGCCTGCTTCTCCCTCTCCCCCTCCTGCTGCTTGTTCCCTCTCTCACTGTGTCTCTCTCTCTGTCAAATAAATAAATAAAATCTTTAAAAAAAAGTGTACACAACACCTATGAATGCTTTTAAGGCTCTAAGAAGTTCCACAGTTAATAAACGTAATTAACTTTGTCTAATTTATGTTTCCCCCAATGTATTTTACTATAGACCCCCAAGTATGATGCACTAAAAAAAAAAAAAAAAAAAAAATCTTCCTAGTCTTAGATCCCACATCTATTTTGAGCTTCTATCCCACCTTCTTTCAAGTTAGGCCACGTATTTTTTTTTGTCTCTTCCAAGACAGTTAATGAACATTTCAAAAACAAACAAAACAAGACAAAAACCTCAAGGTACTCTGAAATCAAGAAAGCTTTTATTACTTATATCCAAAGTCTAATGAGTGAAGAGGAATGTTCCAAAAGTATCTGAAACCCATATACAGCCTTAGTCTAAGATCAACTTTCCCATGATTAAAACTGTAACAGAAGCTTCATGATGACTTGCCCTTGAACATTCTTCAGAGGCTCCCCATTGCCATCCTTCCCTCACGGTTCCCAAGCCGGTCATAATCCGGGCCCTGATTTCCTCTTCTGCTACTCTTCCTCCCCTCTATCTTCCTTCCTTACCCCGACCCTCAGGTGTACATACTATCCATGAACTTCTTTCAGTTCCATCTCATAGGCCATGAGCTCGTGCTCTGAAAGTCTCCAGAGTCTGGTGCTATTTGATGTGAACTTGAACTATGCAGCTTTGAAATAATATAATAGCAACAACATGGTCTCACATTAATTTGGATTAATGTTAAGTCCAAGCATAACATTAATACTCTTGGAGAGCTTTCCCTTGGAAGCTGGCTGGACCTAAGGAACACTAAACTCTGTTTACACAGTGGACATAGGGTGGCGCCACGTTTGCTGGTGAATGGAAAAAGCCACCATCTTTTGTCAGATTATTATTGAAAGACTAGAGTTCTGAATTTGCAAAGACTTCAGAAACACAACCCTCACATAAAATGTGACCTCCAGAACATGGAGTTTCTTCTGCTGGAAACTGTCCTTAGCTTCATCACATCCAAGCCCAAACACACAGGAGTTCATCTGGCTAACTTCAATTCATCAGTGGAGAGAATACTTCTGCCTGGAAAACTGTGCCTGAAACCCCCAAGAACAGATTGCAAGGCCATCCCATAATAGAATTTACCTGGTTTTATGTAAATGCCTATCATTTGGTCTAGACTTCTTCATGGGAAAGACCCTAGCTTATTCCATCTTCGATCCAGAGCCCAATACAATGCCTGGTTCATCGATGATCACTGAGTATCAGATGAGCTCATGTGTGGTTGGATGATGGAGAAATGAACAAGCAGGATGGGCCACTGAATACAATGGACTGATTTTTGCTGTTCCTCTCCTCTGCCCAACATCAAGGAAAGATGAGTACAAACACTAGGCTATGGCTGAGGAAAGAAGATAGAAAGAACCTTGATAACCTTTAATCAGCTGGATAAGAGTGACCATTATGAATTTAGAATCAGTGCAGGCCCACATTTTTTGAAGTGAAGGCAACTGTCAAAAATATAAAAGATAATCAGAAAAAAAGTAGGAGGCAAGAGTGTCTTCCTCTTCCTAATCAGAGAAAATCTGAAGACACAGCTTTTATTTTTTTGGAGCTAAACAGTTTAATTCATTCGTTGAAAGTAAAGGATTCACTCCAAGAGCGGTGTTATATGGTGAATGAGACCTCTCCGATGTAGCAAACGAAAACGGAGGGGAGAGCTTTCTTTAGAGATTTGTGGGGTCAGATTTCCTGTGATCCATTATGAAATGCCCTTGAAATACTTGGTTTCTCACTCACGTTTATGTTGGACACCAAGTGCATGATCTTTGTTACCCCATGAGTTGTCCTCTTGAATGGGGGCAGAAATGAGCACAAACACAGATAAGACACTTTGAAACCCCCCAAAAAAGCCTTGTCTCCAATGTTCCTTCTCACATGGCCTTGGACTCCAGACCAAACACCCACTATGCCTCTGGCACTTAACAGGCAGAGCTTGGAAAACAGCTCCGCCACTGATTTCTCCTGCCAACTGACACCATGCCGTTGTCTCAGGGAATGTCACATGGATGATCTCTTGGCTGTGTGTCTTTACAGCCTTGTTCTCTGCCCTTTAATCTTATTTGACCTTTCTTTTGACTCCTTATAGACACTATATTTGAAAACAATGGATGTATAGTATTGTCACGCGCTAGAGAAATCCAAAACAATTTTCCACGGATTGTTTTAACCCTAGCATAAAGCAAAGCTATACTCTACTGCTGTTTTTCAGGTTCCTTGGTGCTCTATTTCCCTACTGGCTCAAGTCCCTTATGTGTAAATAAGAACCTGGTCATTCAGTTCAGTCCTACACCACATCAACAGTGGCAGTAAGGAACACTACACTTGGTTCTCCCAAATCTCGACCTGAAAGCTGTGGGAAGAGCCCAGCTTCTTGGGGCAACTCTGTCTTTTGGAAGCTTGTTAAACTTTCAAAAATTCATTTCATGGGGCACCTGGGTGGCTCAGTGGGTTAAGCCCCTGCCTTCGGCTCAGGTCATGATCCCAGAGTCCTGGGATCCAGCCCCATATCAGGCTCTCTGCTCAGCGGGAAGCCTGATTCTCCCTCTCCCACTCCTCCTGCTTGTATACCCTCTCTTGCTGTGTTTCTCTCTGTCAAATAAATACATAAAATCTTTTTTTTTTTTAAATTCATTTCTGCCTCCTTCGGCCTGTTTTTCTACATGCATTCTTTCAAAAGACATCTGCATCCCTGGTAAGAGATGAGAATGATACCAAATAAAACAAAAAGTGAACTTCAGAGGGAGTTTTCAAGCAAAGTCTCCCAAATAAGGAATAATTTCTTCACTTTGTTCTTCCCTTTCTCTCTTTAACCCCCCTACAGTTAAATCAATGACGGCTCTTTATTCTCTCTCACTCTTATTTTTTTTATTTTTTTTTTTTTAAATAAAAAGTGCCCACCAGGTAACCAAATCAGGATTCCTTTCACAGAAAGGAGACCAGGCAGCTGCCTTCCGGAGACCATGCACCATCGCCACCAGGACTCCCACAAGGCCCAGTTGAATCTGCCCTGTGTTGCTCGCCAGTGCTGTTCCTTAATTGGCCATGAGTATGGTCCGCCCCAGGAATTTCTGCGCCCTGTATAGCATAATCTCCTAAAACATCAGCAGAGAGTTGAAGGGCCAAATTTTTAAATAGCATCCAATTAATAATTGTAGTAATAATGAAAGAAATGCCAAACTGCTATGTGAATTCTAAAGCCCAAAGTGGAAGCTCAGCTAAATGAAGCAAAACTATTCTTCCACACCCCTCCCCCTCTCGCTTTTGAAATGTCCCACTACTAAGGGGAATTTCTGGAGCTAGATAGTGCAAAATGTTAGGATTTCATATTTCAAGTCCTACGTACTTTTCCAGCTTTTACTGAGTGCTATCCCTGGATATAAAGATGAAAATTCTTGACTGTCCATCTCAGGAAAGTCACAATTCTATTCAAACACAGAACCTGCTAACAGAATTGCCCTCACTTAACAAATGAGCAGTGAGTACCTGGCACCATTCCAGGCACTGAGGATGCCACAGTAAACAATATGGGACAGAAATCCCTACTCTCATGAAACTTTCATTCTGCAGGGGTAGACTGACCACCCCCAATACGTCTGGGCACCAGAAGATACTGAAGGTTACAGAGAAAAGAGGCAAAAGTAGGGAAAAGGGACAGGGGTGTAAGTCACAGGTGGTGCCAACATTAAAGAGGAGGGTAAAGGAAGGCCCCAGCTGGCAAAGATTTGAAGGAGGTCATGGAATAAGTCCTACAGAAACTGAGAAAAAGAGCTTTCCAGGTCAAGGGATGACATACAAAAGCCCTGGGGGAGGTGAGCTGTGTCTAGTGTGTGTATGTGTGTATGTGTGTGTGTAAGGAATAGCAGCTAGCAAGGGTGGTCAGCATGGAGGGACCAAGGGGGCGTAGTAACAGATGACATCAGAGATCAAAAGCATGGGATCATAAGAGTCCTTGAAGGGCCTGATAAGGGCTGCAGCTTATGCTTCTCATGAGGCAGGGAGCCAGTGGAGGCTAGAGGTAGAGCAACATGATCTGACTTCCATTAAGAGGATCACTTGGAGGGTGCCTGGGTGGCTCAGTTGGTTAAGCATCTGCCTTCAGCTCAGGTCATGATCCCAGCATCCTGGGACTGAGTCCTGCATTGGGCTCCGTGCTCAGTGGAGAGCCTGCTTCTCCCTCTGGCTCTCCCTCTACTTGTGCTCTTTTTCTCCCACTCTGAGTCTCTCAAATAAATAAATAAATTCTTAAAAAAAAAAAAAAAAAAGATCACTTGGGGCACCTCGTGGCTCATTCGGTTAAGCATCTGACTCTTGGTTTCAGCTCAGGTCATGATCTCAGGATCCTGGGATCGAGCCCCATGTCGGCGTCACTCTCAGCGTGGAATCTGCTTGAGGATTCTCTCTCTCCCTCTACTCCTCCATCCATTTGCTCACCGACTCTTTCTTTCAAAAATAAATAAATAATTCTAAAAAAATAAAATAAAATAAAAATAAGAAGAGGATCACCTCGGCTGCTTTCTAGAGAACAGACTGTAGGTGGGCAAGGACATAAGCAATCCAGAGCAAGGGGGACAGGGTTGGCACCAGTGGTAGCGATAAAGGGAACACAAACTGTTTAAATCTGGGATCGGTGTTTGAATCCAGAACTGAATTTACTGATGAACTCAATTTCAGTATTTGAAGGTAAAGGGTTTTTATTTTCTGAATCAAAATGCCCAAATTTATGTTCACTGTGTTTAGGTACTCCCAACGTTCTGATGATGCACTAATGTACATCTCTAGCCTTTACCTTTCCACTGACCCACGGTTACCTGCCACTGCTTCTAAGACACTTCATTCCTCCAGTCTGCTCTCCCTTAGCAAGACCATCTATTCCCAGCCTCGGTACTGGTGATCATGAAACCAATCGTTCACTCACCCAAGGCCAATGTCCCTTCATGTCTTCCACCGTTGTCTTCCCCACTGTGAGTCCACATATGAAACTCTGCCAATGCTTCCTACGACCCTATTTTGCGCACCTCCCTCCCTCACGGTTCCTATCGCCCACTCCCTGATGCCAACCCCTACAATCTCCCAGGCTGCCTTGCTGGCTCCAACCTCTCTGTCAACAAAACCACCTTGGCAACTGTCATCAAACTAACATTCTCAAACTATAGGTGTTATCATGGGACTTTGCCTGCCTCCAAGGGTCTCTCCCAATGACTATGGATCTCTCCGTGGCCCATCGTTAGACTCTGACCCCACAGGCACTACCTCTGGAGTATGAGAGGACCTTCCTGCTCACTCTCTCACTTTCACTTTTACACGTGGGGATTTCCCCTCTCTCTCCCCCCTTTTCTGTGCAACCTTTCTTAAATCTTCTCATCCATGGAGACTAGCTCAAATTCAGCTCCCTCTATAAAAATGCCCCTAAAGACTCCAGCCCCTATCCAGGTCCTATAACAACCTTTTCATTAGGATCTCGTGTCTCGGGTACACGCCCTATCTTCTTGGTAGAGGTAAACAGCAAGGTCATGCACCACCTTGTATTTGTTTTTACCCCTCCACAGATACCACAGTGTTCAATACGGTATGTACCAAATTAAATTATTTCAGTGAAATAAATGAACTGAGATAATATTCCCCTTATCTTTGTCTCAATCTCCAAAAGTGAGGAATTGAAAACCCCTAGAATTCAAAGGATACACAATCTCTGAATAAGAGTCTATTATTTCTTATGTGATCTGTTTCTCTTCTGCCATTTTGATGCTCCCACTAACTTGTTCTTGGGTAGTGTCTAGAAGAACTAGACAAGAAGTTATGGCTGGGCTTATCTCATGGATATTATGATGTTCACAGGCACATCACACCCCAAGATGTAACATACCCAATCTTTGACTTATAATCAAATAAGATCCCAGCTTCATGGGAGAGAAATACGAATGGAATGAGCAGTTCTGGTCCCAGTCACAAAGCCTGGCCATTGCTGAGATCTCTGGGTATAGAACTAGGGCCACATGGTGGGAGAAGCAAAAACAAAATGAAGTTTTGTGCATGTAATCAGGCACTTAGGATCTATTTCTGGGCAGGAATTCCTGCTACATCTCGGACATGGCCATGCCGCCCCCACCAGTATGTTCTTAATGATAGAACTTGACTGACTCATCAATCGCCACTCCAGGGTTCCAGGGGTGCGTCCTTCCATTCCCCAAAACAGGCTACTCTCAACTTCTCTCACCAAGATAAAGACTCTACTTCTTCAAGATCACCACCTCCCATTTTTAATTCACAGGAACTTTAAATATCTGCCAGAGCCTAACGTGAGCCATGCTCAGCCACTACCACCCTGAGGAAGACAGACACATTCCTTTGCCTTCTGGAGTCTATAGTGGAAGGCAGATGGTGATCAAGTAGTCACACAGGCATAAAATCATAAACCATGATTAGTGCAATGAACGAAACAGAGATGGAACAGGGGATGAGACTTAATCCAAAGGGTTCCGTGCTCCCCTGAGGAAGTGACACTTGAGCTGAGATCTGAAGAGTAAGCTAGAAGTTAAATGACAGATGGGAGGAGAGAAGAGAGAGTTCTTGTCACGGGGACGTGGGAGGACACAGGGGCAGGAGAGAGAGCGGTGCCCTGGAAAACCTAAAAAAAAAAAAAAAAAAAAAAAAAAGGCAAAGCATGGGGAGAATGGCTCAAGAAGTTAGAAGGCAGATGGTAGGTCAAGCAGAGCTTTGTGGAACATGGAAAGAAATCTCCTCTAGCCTCAGAGAAACAGGCAGGCCTTCAGAGTTCCCATCTGCCACTGCCTACTCTGACCACAGTTCCTTTGTGAAAACCCATCCCACCTCAGTCCTTCAAAGAAAATTCCTACTGGCATAAGGCGTGGCCCTGCCCATCACAGATGACTAGCCCTGCTAGCAACCAATAGGAGAGTTTCATGAACTTGGGAGCCTTTGAACTTGGAAGCTCTTAAGACACAGATGATGCTATAGCCAGCTGGTGAGGAACATGGAACTAAAAAGTTTCCATGAACAGTGAAGGCTGAGGGACATGTTGGTCATGCTGGAATCATGTGGAAAAAAAAAATTTTTTTTTTTTTAATTGAAAATCGTCACCCTTCCCATTTATAGATCAAGTGTCTTGCCCTCTCTGGGAAGCTGGCCCTGTGACTGCTTTGACCAAGAGAACGCAATGGGAGCAGTCGTCGGGGATTTCGGAGACCTGGCCCTAAGGGCACTGGCAACTTCCATTTCTGCACATTTGCCAAGATCCCTCGTGAAAGCCAGCCCCCAGGCTGCAGGGGCAGGGGCTACATGGAAAAGAAGTGAGGTGTTCCAGTGGGAATGTTGGCTGAACTCCCATCCTGGAGCCAACATCCCCCGCCTGCCCTGTGAGAGAGGCCCCTGGAGTACTCCAGCTCGTATGAGCCCCTGGATAACTGCAGCCCCAGCCAACACCATGCAAAGCAGAAGAATTGCTCAGCAGAGCCTACCCTGCCCAGGCTTCCGAGGGATACCAAACGGTGGTTGGTGTCCAAAGCCAAGAATTTTGGGGGTAGCTGCTGCGAAGCAAGAAATAACTGAAACAGAAACAGAGTGAGGTAGCAAATAAGATTAGGAAAGAATCCAGCAGATATACAAAGAAAAGCAGGGATACGGTCCCTGCATGACGAGGAGTTCAACCTCCATTCTAGACTTTCTCATCTCAATGGAGGACTCTTCCTCTCTCTGTAATTCACGAACCTCAGATCTCTTGACAATAAAATGACCTTTAACAGGACCAGCTTAAAGGCTTTCTGTCCACAAAGGTTTTTACTATAATACTCAGGTACTGCAGCCACCATTTTGCTCCTGCCTCTCCAAAATAATTCTTGCTTATCAGTGTCCAACTTAATATGCGGCACCCAGAAATTCCTCGTGTAGTATCGGTAAGTCTTTACCAATTACCTGCCTTTGGGTATCAAGATTACTGATCCCTAAAATTTTACAGACCAGACTAATTGGAGGGAATAAGGCTCAAGTACTTCTTATGGTAAAGGTGTCAGATATGTCCTGTGAAACATGTGACTGTGAAATACAGGGGCTAACATAATCATTAGTAACTGAAAAGGCAATCCACCATATTTCCAAATTACCTATCATATTTCCATAATGTAGGTTACTCTAACATGATGCAAGGTGATTTCACAGTGATAAATTTGGTTTAACTGCAAATCTAGTAAAGGCACACACTGAGAGAAGATGCCAATGGGTCCATCTCCCTACTTTGAGATATTCGTGAATTAAAAACATGTATTGCTCAGATTTTAGAATACATGCTCTTTGAGGTCTAGCAATTTGTTAAGATTCTTAAAGCCATTATCTTTGTTTTGTTTTGTCTTCAATCCTAATATTTTTAAGGTGTATGTGTTGTCTATGATTGAGAGTATGTGTGTTGTGATGAGTTTTAAGGATTAGATGACCACTCTATCCCTTGGTCTCAAGTCCAGGCACTTCACCAAAGGCCACCAGCATTTGGCCAAATAATTACATGCCTCACTGATTGCCCAACCCTACCAGGAAATTCCACACCTCCTTACATATCATTCCTCCCCTTCTCTCCCTGGTAAGCTCACTACCATCCTTCAAGAACTTGCTCAATGTTGCTTGTTCTATGAAACATTATCTGACCTTCACCAACCTCTCTGCCTTTTTCTCAACAAATTTAGCTACACCCTCATTTAGAGTCGCACAATACTCCGAATATATCTCTAATACTTGAAATTTTTATCACAGTTAAATTTGTTTGAACTTCTATTTTCCCAGCTACATTGTGATTCCTTGAAAGCAGTGATCAAATACTATTCCTTATTAATCCCACGGTGCTTAGCAAAGTGCCTGGATCACAAGGGGCCCTCTATGAATATGTACAGAGTGAGTGATTTCTGTCGGTAGGGTACCTTATTCTAAGTAGCTTCAAATGCCTTTCACACCATTTTTTTTTTTAATTCTCAAAAAAAAAAAAAAAAGGATTACAACCCATTAGAGGGATGAGAAATATAAGGAATTAAGAGGAAAAGATATACTTATCTAAAATTAGAATACATGAGAGAAAATTTCTGAAATTTCCAGATGGATAGATCCATTTCACCCTTCTGTTACTGTGAATTACATAGGATTCCATCTTGTAGAGTCAAATATATTATAATTAACTGCATACATGGTCATAATAAGGTAGAACTTCCAATTTTCAATTCACTACTCAAACAGGGCTAACCATAAAAGACAAAAAAAAAAAAAAAAAAGATTAATTACAACCTAAGGCACCCCTCCAAAAATGTCTTCTTTAAAGAATACCCATTCTTTTGTTAATGCATCCTACATGCTGAGTGTCCTTAGGGCTCAAGCACAATTTACAGTTCATTATCTTCTATCTTCATAACATCTCTAGTGGTTCCATCACATCCAATTCTATCTGGAGAACAAAGTCTTCCAAGATGGTGCTTTAGTCAGGGTCCTAGTGGGAAACAGATGGCCCACCACAGGAGACAATGGATGGTGTTTAATAAGGGGGTTATTTGGGGCGCCTGGGTGGCTCAGTGGATTGGGCCGCTGCCTTCGGCTCAGGTCATGATCTCAGTGTCCTGGGATCGAGCCCCGCATCGGGCTCTTTGCTCAGCGGGAGCCTGCTTCCTCCTCTCTCTCTGCCTGACTCTCCACCTACTTGTGATCTTTCTCTCTGTCAAATAAATTAATAAAATCTTTAAAAAAAAAAAAAAAAAAAAAAAAATAAGGGGGTTATTTATCAGTCATGGTGGGGTTTAGGGAAGACAACTGGGGAATGTGAAGTGCCCTGAGCCTAAAGGAGTAGGAGGACAGAGCTATGGGGACCCAAAAAAATACAGTTAGCGATACGAGAGGGCCACCTGACCGACTGTGGCTTCCAGGAGAGCCACAGAGACCACGGTCAGCCAGGTGGCAAGAAAAGACCTAGAGGAATGAATAGGCTGACCCCATGGTCCTCCTCCCCCCCAATCCGCTGCTCCGTGAATGCAACCGGAAGCTAGAGGGCAGGGAAGCCCACCAAGGCAGCACGTGACAGCCCTCCCCTGAAGGACAGGGGCAAGTTGAGGAGAGTGGAGGATGGATCTGGAGAAGCAAACAGAGAAGAGCCAACACCCACAGAATCATTATGGGTACTTATTTCTGAAGCCCCTCCTTCCCCTACAACAGCACTATTAGCACAGAGGGAGAAAAGAAAGAGCCAAGACATGGTATTTAATGGAATCCCAGGGTGTGCAGGAACGTTCCACATGCATCCATTTCCATTTCTTTCTCAGCACATACGAGTCGCCTCTCCACATTTGCTCTGCGCTCCATCCCCAGCCACACGGAAGAGGCCTTACTGCAGGCAATGCCTAGGAGGAAGACCTCCAGGAAAAACCCTCCCAACTGTGATAGAAGAGTCAGTAAATAAATAGCTCAGCTCCTCCCCACTCCAAGACACTAATGTGAAGCACATTCTAGAGTTTCCAGAAGACACCACTCCAGCAGACAGGAACCTTCACTGCCCTTGGTGGAATCAGCCCATCACCACACGGAACCCTGGTGGCATTTCCTTCCTTATCTCACTGCCCCACTCCCCCCACCTCCGTGCTTCCAGGGGTGACCTCCTGCTTGCACTCCAACCCTCAACTCAGGCCAGTGGCAGGAGAGGCCAATCTCAGACAATGTGTGAGTTGTAAGCCACACCTCTGAGAATGGACCCACCACACCTCTGAGAACAGATCTGTCACGAAGAATGAAGAACGTGTAAGAGTTATGTGCATGGGCATGTGTGGGCTACCAACCCTCCCTGCTTTTCTCTGCACCAAAGTAAAAATACATTAAACTTAAATAAAAAAATGTGACTTCTAAGGCTCCAACTTGGCTTTGAACTTGCTCTGGGAAGCTGAGAAATGACCTCTCTGGGCCTCCATTTCCTCATCTGTCAAATGAACTCAGATAAAGACCTCTATGTTTCTTGTCTAACTCTCAAGTTTGGTAAAGATTTTCAGCAGTGAAAGGGACATAAATCATTAAAGTCCAGTCCTTGAACAGACATGAAATTCCATTCTTGGGAGTACTTTCTTACTTAGGGAATTCACAAAAGGCAAAAAAAAAAACACTTTTGCATCACCATAAAGAAAACAACTTTCAGAAATTAAGAATTTAACCTATCAGCCAAATGGCTATTAGAAATTACTTTAAAACAAATTTCCTTGATTTGACAGCATCATACAATCCATTATTTCAAAATTCATAAATCTTGTATAAACATCTATTGAGTGCCCCCTTAATCTATTATAGGATATATGTATAAAAATATCAAGACTGGACATTTTTTATAAAGTAATACCTCAGGGGCACCTGGGTAACCCATCTGGTTAAGCATCTGCCTTTGGCTCAGGTCATGATCCCGGGACCCCGGGATCCTGGGGTGGGGCTCTGCATCAGGCTCCCTGCTCTGTCAGGAGTCTGCTTCTCCCTCTCCCTCTGCCCCTTCCACCATCGCTCATGCTCTCTCTCCCTCTCCCTCTCTTCTCTCTCTCTCCAATAAATAAAATCTTTTAAAAAAATAAGTAAATAAAGTAATACCTCAGAAAATAGAGACTGGCTTTGTAGACCCACTTCTGCTATAACTTCATTTTTCTCCCTGGGCAAATGATTTCACTTCCTCGTCCCGCACACCCAGCAGCACCTCCAAGATAGCTGGGCCTAGGGCATTCCATACACAATAATCAAGCCATAAAATTGAAGAATGGCCCTGAGTTTAGTTTTACTAAACAGAAGAAGAGGAATGGGTGGTGGGTCATGCTATCTATATCATCTTGACAATCTCTTCCTACACCCACCTTTCCTCTTGAAATGAAAAAGAGTATAGTGATCTTAAATTCTGCAGTTCCAAATGACTGTATCCTTTTCTTGAGAGCTATTGCCTCTGTCCAGCACTGCCATCCTAGAGCAGAACTTACCTATTCAGGGGCAGAAGCCCCTGAATCCTGAACTTTCATAAAATGCTTCCTAAAACACACACACACACACACACACACACACACACACACAATTCAATGCTGGATATGCAGTGCCATGGAATCAACGAGACCCATGTTTCTAGCCCTCATATTTAAAAGAACGGCAAAAATCATTCCAACCACAGGTCATGAGTAAGACTGTTCAGACAGGTGACCAAGACCTTGTCTCAGAACTATGTGAAAACATTTGACAGGCAAACAAAAAGCCTGGGGAAGGAATGGGGGAGGAAGCAGAGGACATGAAGGGGAATGTGATAAGGTATGCTTTCACTTCTCTTTCTTGACTAGCACATTCATAACAAATATACTATTATATCTGTAACAAAGTGAAACATCTGAAATTAACCTGAGCCTCTTGGAAGGACCTTCTGGGACTCTGGTGGCTCTCGCTACTTTTTCTCTTAGGCCCAAAGAATTCAAAGTGTGCACATATTGGAAACAAGAGAAGCAGGACAGGAGCCAGGAGGAAAGTTCTAATTTTATATCTTTGTGGGCAAACTATCAAAAAAATGGTTTCCTTCCAATTTCCTCCAGCATGAAAAATGGTCAACTGCTTCTCTATGATATTTCATCTGAGTTTCAAGGTCAAGAGGGAGGAAGAAAGAAGAAAACAAGGTTATACAATGTCACCAGAAAGTTAGCTAAATTATCTTATAGCAGTTATAAATTTCAACAAAGATATAAATACTCATTTATTATTTACACCAAAATGACAAAATTGTTAGGAAAGACTAAATTACCAAGAAGGAAAATATTAGATGACTTTGGAAATGTTAGCATGAGTAAATATAATGGACCTAATTGTCTTCACCGGCAGTTCTCAAAGCTGAGACAGAGAGAATTACCTGGGAAATCTTTAAAACTTCTGAAGCCGACAAGGCTAATTACATCAGCATCATCAGGGTCTGGACAGCCAACAACAGTAGTCCTGAAAGTGCCCAGGTGACAGTGAACACGCACAACAGTTCAAGATCAAGTGCCCTACATCATGCTAAGTCAATGTTAATGTGGCTTGAGGCAAAGGATGGTGTCTTGAACTCTGCTTCACTTCTCAAAACCCTCCCTGACTTGCTCCTTATAGGTAGACATCCGGGGCACAAAGCTTCACCTCCCCACTCTTCACCTGCCTCAGGCTGCCTCTCTATTCCTTCAAGCCTACCCGGAGTTGGACATCGATGCCAGATATGAGGCTTAGGCGACAAAGAACAGCAGGAAGTATAGTGACCTTAAAACTGTGTGCTGCTGCAGGGAGAAATGGTGTCCACAGTGCCTTTGCAGTTAAGAATCACACACTGGCAGAGAAAATGCACTGAGGGTAGGCCAAGCAATGCTATCAAAACATGCAGCCTCAGCCTCCTCTTCCCTGGTCTTATTCAATCCTTCCTTTATTCACTCACATATTTACTAGCCAGGTGCCTTGTCCTAAGTTCACCCCAAACTCACAGCATGTAGGAAAAACAGATCTTAAGAAGTAACTGCCACTCAGTTTAATTAGAAAAGTGGAAGTAGGTACAGACACAGTGATAAAATATACAAAATAATTACCTGCAGGGAAAGGGTTTTCCAGGCTACGGAAATTTTGCATCAGCAAAGGGTTTTCCAGGTTATAGAAATCCTGCACAGGAGCCACAAAGATGAGACAATATGAAAACAGGAAGCAGTCTCATACCGCATATGGAAAATACATTCAAAGAGTGAGGTCTGAGATCAGACCTCAGAGTGAGGTCGGAAGAGAGCAGAACAGTTAGGAGCTGGGGCCTTACCCCAGAGTGGGGTTCCCCCACAGTGGCACTTACTGATATTCTGGCTGGGCCATTCCTGATGGTTGGGGGGTCATCTGTGCCTTGTGGGATGTTGGGCTGCATCCTTGGTTTCTTTTCACTAGACAACAGCAGCACTCACCCCCACCCCCCATACAGGCAGTAATGTCCCCAGACATTGCCAAGATGTTCCTTGGGAGAAAAGTCACCCGTGCTGAGAACTACTGTCCTGGAGGCCGTCTAGCCATGTTGAGCAGGCAGAACCAAGTCAGAATGTGACAGCAGCATGGGGTGTGCAGCGGAGTGGTGTGACATCACAGACCATCCATCCAGGACAAGAACCTACATATCCGTGCTCACACTTCAACCACTTGCACAGCATAGGAGAGAGTCCACACTTAACAATTAGCTCAAATTTTACTAATTTAGACATTAGGCTTTCAAAGAAGAATCAAGTAAAGTTTTAACGCTATCTTTGCAATAGAAAAACTTCCCAAAGTTGGCCTCTAGGTGGTGGGATTCTGGTTCACGGCTCTCCCCTTGATATTTTTGATATTTTTCAGTATCTCTCACAATCTGAACAAATAAAAGAGCGATCACTTTTCAAGATACCGTCCTTAGGTAATTCCCCTGTGAAAATAAAACATTGCTTGCATGACACACAGTTGCAAAGGTTGAAGCAATGATCCCACAATGTGTGCACACACATACACACTCTCTCTCTCCCATCCTTGCTCACTGTGCTTTCAATTATTATGGCATTATAAAATTTCATTTACCATGAACCAAAACATGCGCAAGGGTATCTTTGCAGAACATACCTTTTTGCATAGACCTTCTGAAGTAGAGCATGGTTTCAGTTATCTATTGCTGTATAACTAGCCATTATAAAACTTAGTGATGAAAACAATAATGATTTATTATCTCTCAACAATTCACTGGGTTGGCTGGGCTCAGCTGGGCAGTTCTGTTCCACACAGTGTAGTTAAAGTCAATAGACTACATTCATCTGGAAGCTTGACTGGGGGTAGAACATTCAAGATGGCCCTTCGTCCTTTGAGTTTCTCTCCACATGGCTTATCATTTAACAGTACAGTCTAAGCTTTTATAAAGAACAAAGATCGGCTCCTAAGAAGAAGCAAACCCAGGGGACAAGCCCGAATGTGCTTCTCAAGCTTCTGCTTGCAACATGCTTGCTAATATCTCACTGACCAAAAGGATCATGGCCCAGTCTTGAGTCCATAATTATGGCCAAGTCTAGAATCGATGAAGAGGAGACTACACAAAGGTATGAGTCCTGGAAGGCGATGTTCACAGGGGCCACCAAGGTAATAGTGTATCACAATTGGAACAGGGTTTCCTTGTAAAACACGTCCTTTTACCCAGACTTTTTGAACTAAACATCAACAGGTTAAAACCCAGAAATTACAGATATGGAACAATCCATACCAATTACAACTAAAGCTACCGGACACCTTTATGCCTTCCTTAGACCGGCTCTTACTACAGAAATAGAAATAATTCAATCTCATATTTCCTAATGGTTAAAGCATTTCAGAGGAAAAAAAAATCCTATTTTTCCCTAAAGGACAGAAATGCCAATAATGAAAGATTCCCTCACTGAAGGTTAGATATTATTGTCTGGATACATTTGAAGATTTCATCATGAAAAGACACTCACTGAATTAAAACAAACTGATCCAAATCTACCATCAACTCCCTTCTTCCCAATTTTCTTCTTTGGTGAACAAACCGCCTTTGAAGAACGAAGTACAATCCTAACAAATTGTGCTTTAAGTTTTCATGCACTGAAGAATAAGAAAAGTCACACACCCGTTCTCACATGCAAAATAATAATTTGCTTTAGCTGAATGAGTAAAGGTTCATTTCAAGATTGTTTTAATGCATACCACTTGTTATTTTACTATTTTTATGCATGTGAATTATGAAAATGCATTCTCTAGGAAGAAAAGTTATCTCCATTATGACACCCCTATAGCAGAGCAGTTGACACAACCCAGAGAGTGGCAGAGATGCCTGGGAAAACACCGGATATCCATCTGAATGGGTTTATCTTATGCGTGGGTACCTGGAGACGTGACCAGTGAGGAGGTCCTTCCTGGTTTCAGTATCATAAATAAAGGATGCCCAGACCAGGGTGATTGCAGCCAGGGTGAGCTCCTAAATGAATCCGACATGTAGGAAATAATAAATTTGCAAGATTAATTTGGGCCACTCAATCTCAAAAGAGTTCAGAAGATGCAGAACTAGCAGAAAATCTTCTTAATAAAAATTACAAATCAAAAGTACTTTTAAGCCATTTTCAAATGGGTCTAATCAATATTTCTGGTGAATCTGGTACAAGAACAGCATCTAGAATTCTAGAATTTGGTTCAATAAATATTTGTCAAATGAATAAAACACATCCTACTGGGAAAATGGCCTTGGAGACTAGCTCAATGGTTTTCCATTGGTTCTTAGTAAAACAGGAGGAGGACAGGAGATGTAGAGGAAGTGGAAAGCTGACTACTGCTTTGTACCTTGGGCTTTCACATGAATAAAAGTACTTCTGTTATTTAAAAAAAAAAAAATCCACTGCTAGTGAGCTAACCCAACATCCTTGTTCTATGAACAAGAAAACAATGCAACCAAGGCCAGACACAGCTAATGGCAGTGTCACAACCAGAACTCAGGTCTGGAGAAAAATATTGGCATATACAGTTGATCCTCAATACTCACAAATTTACCTACACACCAAAACTTATCTGTAACTGCAAAATCAATAAGGTAGAGCTTTGGAGGTCTTCGCTGAACATGTACAGAGAGGCAAAAAATTTGAATTAATAATGCACAGGACCCTGCTGACGTCACACAAGGTTCTGCTCTACCTTTTGGTTTTAGCTTTCACACTGTAAACAAGTATCCTTTTCACTGTTTAAAATAAGCGTCCCCCCTGGGATGCCTGCGTGGCTCTGTCAGTTAAGGTGCTGCCTTCAGCTCAGGTCATGATCCCAGGGTCCTGGGATCGAGTCCCACATTTGGCTCCTTGCTCAGCAGAGAACCTGCTTCTCTCCCCGCCTCTGCCTGCCACTCTGCCTGCTTGTGTGCTCGCTCACTCGCTCTCTCTCTCTATCTGACAAATAAATAAATAAATAAAATCTTTAAAAAAAAAAAAAAGCCCCCCCCACCCCCACCCCTACCCAACAGTGATGAAGTGCTAGTCTGCTTAACTGTAGTGTTCCTAAGCACAGGGCTGGGATGCGCCTTGCAGAAAAAATGCATGTGCTAGCTAAGCATCATTCAGGCATGAGTCATAATGCTGTTGGCCATGAGTTCAACAGGAATGAATCAACAATACATATTAAATAGGCTGCTAAAAAAAAAAAAAAAAAAAAAAAAAGAACAGAAACACACATGAAACAAGGTTATATAGGGATGAGTTGATGAAAATGTTGTGACCAGAGGCTCACAGGAAACTATCCTTTTCTTTCCACTAGGAGTAGTGATTCAATGTTCACTAATTCAGGGCTCATGGAGACTTTGTAGGACATAACTACTGGAAACAATGAGATCAACTATACATAACTTACACATCTTTAGTTCTTTGTTACTGAGAGCCTTGAGAACGGTGCACTAGTACTCCTGAACCAGACATCAGGGAATACACTAATGAAAGTGCCCTCTGGTACCCCTTTCAACACTTTTATTTTTTCTCATAACTGATGACATGAGCTTTACTGACTGTATGGGGATTTTGAAGTATTTCATTTTGAGGGAAATCTTTTAGTGTTATGAGGACTTTTCCCTAATTTGCTAAATATAGAACAGCAAGGGAACCATCCTAGAAGTCTTCTAGTCCAAGGGCTACTAACCTGAGTTCCGTGACCACCCAAAGAGGTTCACAGATATATCCAATGTTCTAAAAATTGGGATGGGAAAAAACAATTACATGGTAATTTTCACTAAGCTCTAACTAAAGTGTGGCATTTCCTCTAATTGAAAATATAAATTACAAACCACAATAGTGTTGGCTGCACATATGACTTGGCTTTTGATGGAAATTCCAGAAAGTTTATCATATTAGAATTTTTGCAGATATTGCAAAATATCACGTATACTCACCAATAATTTGAAATTACAGTAGTTATATCATCAAATGTTAATAAAATGCACATATATTATTATGCCAAATGTTAACTATTTTTATATCTGATTTCAACATCATGGTTTCCTTTGCAGTTCTGTATATTTTATTTTATGCATTTAAGAAATTATTTAGAGAAGCAGTCCACAGAGTATCCACCAGACTGCCAAAAAGTTCCATAAGAACTCTGAAGCCCTACTTCCATTCCACAGATAAGGAAACATGACCTAGAAAAAAGGAAAGTAGCTTTGATGGTCCCATCATTGGTCAGAAGCAAACCCAGTCTTAAAACCATACAACATCCAACTTGAATGGGGCTCTATGAGTTGTGCTGAGCTGCTTAGCTCTACACCCTAAGTCTAAAAACTGGAAACTGGAACACCTTATCCCTCAAAGTTCAGCCAGTGGTGAAGTGAGCCCTGAGACTATGCATCAATATGAACACAGAAGCATGTAGCCTTAGCAGGGATGGTGAGGATTTTACAATGCATCCTATCCATTGTAGGATATTGGCCTATCCAAGATTCAATCACCGTTGCCTCGCTCACATGGAGCAGAGTCACCACGGAGCACAGTCACCATGGTGGTGAGCCAGTGTCGCTGGTGGAGCTATGTGTCATTCAGCTGGCTAGCCCAGAACAGAGAAGCTAGATCATGTTTCCTCCCCATCACCCCACGAGCATCCTATGCACCGGCCACAACAAAGTAACTGCTGTACACCAAACACGCAGAGCTCTTTCCTGCCTCCCAACCCAGTTTTCTCTGCTTACAATGGCCCTGCTGCCTTTTCTCCCTGGCAAACCCCTCTTGGCGTTTGATACTGAGTGACGTGTCATCTCCTTCCTTTGTCTTTGCCAGGTCATCACCCGTGTCTCGATACTAGACAGTGAGCTTTGTGAGGATGAGGGAAGGTGGCTGGGAGGGAGGGAAGGAGACCAAGCATGGAGTACGTGCAGATAAGATAGATGATGATAGCAATAACGATGTTAACATTTACTGAGCATTTACTATCCACACACACTCTTCTAGGCAATTCATATATATTGTCTCATCTGATAGTCCCAACAGCCAGTAGGTACGATTATGATCCTAGTTTCACAGACAGGGGAACTGAAGCATAGTGAGGTTAAATAAGTTGCCTGAGGTCACAGAGACAGGAAGCAGTACAGCAGGGATTAAAATGGAGTCCCTCTGACGCAGAGACTCGCATACGCCTTTAACCAGTGACTGCACCATAAGGAGCCATCTACTCCCTTCATTCAACAGGTAAGGAAGTCACAGGTCACAGAGATTAGGCAGTATCTTGTTACAGAGCACCGGAAGTAACACTAGAATCAGAGCTCAATTTCCAGGATGCTGTCTCTTACTTTGGTTTGGATTTTTGTTTGGAATGAGAGAGGACAGAAAGAGAAGGAGCAGAGAAAAAGATTCATACACGTTAGTGTTAGCTGACTGGTGTGTAAATCTATCGACTGGTCAATAAACAGAGAGGAAGATTAATAGGTAAACAGAGGGATGCCTGGGTGGCTCAGTCAGTTAAGTGTCTGCCTTGGGCTCAGGTCATGATCCCAGGGTCCTGGGATCCAGTTCCGCATCCTGCATCAAGCTCCTAGCTCAGTGGGAAGACTGCTTCTCCTGCCTGCTGCTCTCCCTGCTTGTGCGCTCTCTCTCTCCCTCTCTCTGACAAATAATGAACAAAATCTTTTTAAAAAAATAGGTAAATAGAAAGAACTGAATCACTTCCGGGTATCTCCAGCACAAAGCAGGTCTGGCTCTGATTGCTCTTAGAGCCACAAAAAAATATCAAGACATGCTCCTACTATACCACTCGAGTGCCCTCTAATTTGTAATCCCAAATTATGTAATGCAATGTAATCCTACACGATGCTGTGTGCCGGTCAGGAGGCCCACAAGCAAAGCAAAAGCAAGAAGCTTAGAAAGGGTGAGTTTCCTGCCCAGGAATCTCTCAAGAGATTCCTTTCACAAAGAAGAGATGACTTTATTTTTCAGTCTAAATTAGCCTTCCTGTTTTTCAATAGGCATGATGAATATGATGTTCTGTGTTAACCCAGAGAAACCAGGACTAAGTTTGCTTTGCTTGGTTTTATGTTAATTTCTCAAGGACCTGCTCCCAACTGCAATTGATCCTACTAAAAAAAAGATGATTTCTTTCCAGAGAGCTGCCACGGTGCAAAGTCAACAAAGATTTCCGACCTCCAGCACTTGAGACCAGCTAAGTATGCTCCTGACCTAGGGAACTAAACTATCATGTGCAAATATCGTTCACAGTTTCATGGGAAAACAGTTCAAATGCAGAAAACATCTGCTGTGATGCTCTTTCCACCACTGTAAGGAGGAAACCCTTACAGTGACATTACCGTCTATTTTCTGTCGCTGAAACTGCTTTCTACTTTCAAAGTTATTCATTTGCTGTAAACTGGCTAGACGACACATCAATTAGAGCAATTTATCTTTGAAACTGGAAATAGGAAGATGGAAACAGACATCCTGAAGGATACATGCATCTTCGTCCCACCAAATCTACTGGGTTGTCACACAGATGGTTAAAGATTTATGGTTGGTTGGAGGTGGTGCTGGTTAGTTTCAGTGTTCAGAAATGTACACTTTTTTTTCCCCCTTTGTCTCCCCAAGTCTAGGACCTACTCTCTGTGGTTTTGCAGCAGCTGCCTTAAGTAGAGTTGGTCTGTGAAGGCTCTAACAAGGTACGATATTAACAGTTCCCAAACATTAGTGAATATTCACACCTCACTAGAAGTCAGGCTCCCTAAAGACACTGAGGCAAAGCTCTGACTTAGATCCCTGGCTCTGTCATTTTGAGCAGCAATTTCTGGTACACGAAGCAGAATCTGTTTTTCAAGCTTGTTGCTAGATACATAATTTTATATTAAAAATACAATACACAGAGAATGTCAAAATGAGCCAAAAACAACAAACTAGATGCAACTAAGGAGAGTCCCAGAGGCTAAACATGGTAGCAAAAGCAAGAAACAAGCATCTATATATAGAAAAGGTCTGTCTTAACCAACAAGAAATCTACTTTCTTGTAGAACTGTTTTTCTTCTTTCTTTGGGATCTAGCTCCATGAATGGTCATTAAATTAGGGGACTGTGGTTAAGACAGTAAAGAGGCAAAAAGGGCCCTCCGAAAATATGTTTCCTGTTTAAGATGTTACAAAAGCAAGGTTCGAGTGCAGAGGTGAACAGGTTTGATTTTCTTCTGGAACATCCAGCTGGAAGGGTTGAAAAGGCAACCACACCCAACTAAGATTTACCTCAAGTATCCAAATCTGGGTAGCTTTCCACCTCTAGAACATTCCTAGGTATAAAGAGGTCGTCACAGCATGCCTTCTCAATACTGTTTAGTTTGGGTTCCTTCTGAGGCATACCCTAAGACAAGGAGTTGAGA
This sequence comes from Mustela lutreola, assembly GCF_030435805.1. NCBI lineage: Eukaryota > Metazoa > Chordata > Mammalia > Carnivora > Mustelidae > Mustela > Mustela lutreola. The sequence continues at coordinate 34,538,017 of NC_081298.1, read as the reverse complement.
ACAAGTAGTTTGATCACAGGAAGCAAGTACTGGAGTGGAGAAATGAGACAAGAAAGCCAGTGTACAGTGTGACATCCAGCAAGTTATCATCGTGGGTGACTGAGGACGAACCCCACTGGGGAACTCTGGGAGAAGGCATAGACACATTCTCCAATTCTCTCATTCAAGAGGCAAGGGGGCTGGTATACTCCTACATGGATTCATTCCCAACCTCCATGCCCATCGCTGGATGAATGGGTAGACCAAATGTGGTATCTGGAATACTATGCAGCCTTAAGAAGGAAGGAAATTCTGACAGACTACAGAGCGGATGAACCTTGAGGGCATTATGCCGAGAGAAGTCAGCCAGCCATATAAGGACAAATACTGTATGATCCCACCTATCTAAGGAAGCTAGAGTAATCGACTTCATAAAGACAGGACATAGAATGGTGGTTGCCAGGGGACTGGGAAGAGGGAGGAACAGAAAGTTAGGGTTTAATGTATGTAGAGTTTCATATATGGAAATGAGGGGTGCCTGGGGGGACTCAGTTGGTTGAGCATCTGACTCTTGATTTCGGCTCAGGTCATGATCTCAGGGTCATAAGACAGAGCTCCACATCAGGCTCCCCGCCTGGCAAGGAGTCTGGTTGGAATTCTCTCCCCCTTGCCCTCTAGCCCCACCCCCAAATAAATAAATAATTTTTTTAAAGTACTGGAAATGAGTGGTGGGGAAGGTTGCACCATATGTGGATATAATTAATGCCCTGAACAGCACACATTAACATGGTGAAATTGTAAATTTCATCTGATGTGTATTTTATAATTTTTTTTTCGAAAAGGCAAGTGCCCAGGGTGATATAGATAGAGCCCCTAAAGTATATCTATTCTTTTTTTTTTTTTAAAGATTTTATTTATTAATTTGACAGATCCCAAGTAGGCAGAGAGGCAGGCAGAGAAAGAGAGGAGGAAACAGGCTCTCCACGGAGCAGAGAGCCCAATGCGGGGCTTGATCCCAGAACCCTGGGATCATGACCCAAGCCGAAGGCAGAGGCTTTAACCCACTGAGCCACCCAGGCACCCCTAAAGTATATCTATTCTAATAACCACTCAAAAACCTACTTCAAAGATAGGTACTCAAACCACCCCTCCCCCCACTGTCATAAGGATTTGATAAAGCAAATGATGCCCAAAGACAACCACTGATAGAGATTTGGGGAACGGCACTCTCCTAGGTAAAAAACAAATGTATTCACCTTTTTTCTGATTATATATGATCACAGTTAAAACTTAGCAGATAAGTATTGTATTAACCGACTGAGTGGCTCAGTCGGTTAAGTATCTGCCTTCGGCCCAGGTCATGATCCCAGGGTCCTGGGATCGAGCCCCTCGTCAGGCTCCCTGCTCTGCGGGGAGGCTGCTTCTTCCTCTCCCTCTGCCTGCCACTCCCCTTGCTTGTGTTCTCTCTCGCTCTCTGTCAAATAAATAAATAAAATCTTTAAAGGAAAAAAAAAAAACTTAGCAGATAGGTAAAAAGAAGAAAATGTAAGCCATCTGTAATCTGATCATGGGAGAGCTCTCTCAGGACTTGCAGCATGGAGAACAATGTGCAGAAAGGACAGATCAGGAAATCAGACAGCTCCCCAACCTCAGCCACCAGTGGGCTCCTGCGGCTGGCAGAGCTGGGCTGCTGCCTCCTCTCGATCCCACTCTCCCTACTGGTAAAAAACAGACTCCACACCAGTGTCTTTGAACACCTTACTACTCAAGGTCAGTGGTCCAGCAGCGTCTGTGTTCCCTAGGAGCTTATCAGGAATACAGGGTCTTGGGGTCCCACCTCACCTGTGCTGAATTGGAATCTGCATTTTCACTTTTGGATTAAAATGCAGATGATTTGTGCGCACTGCTCTAACACAGACCTTCTCCCTCCACCTATGATTTCTGGAAAGTGCCAGAGCTGATAAACCTCTAAGGCGTTGATGTTAAAATTTCCACCTTCTCTTGCAGAAAACCACCTCCCCATCTAGCTTTCAAATGAGGCAATCCAGGATCTGGCACTGAGCAGATGCCAGGTAAATGTGGGCCAGTATTGCTAGCATGAGTATGGCACATAATGTCTCCTGAAAGAAAACGCACTAAAGGTGACAGCAAATTAGAAATTTTTCATCCAAAATAATAAATTCAATTTTCTTTTGCTCAAATAGAGAAATGTATCCAACAGCAAGCTGAAAAGAATAAAATGGTTTTCTCCTCAGATTGAATGCTTCTTTTGTAATACAGTTCAATATTCCTAGATTTTTTTCAGACCTGAAAAAAAAAAAAAAGTAAATGAAATGTGTTGAAACTTGCACTGACCCTCTTGCATTTCCAAGGCTGCTGGTTTGTTGTGCCTACTGTCTTTTTTTTTCCTTCTTTGTAAGCAACAAATAGGACTTTGTTAGCTTGTGCAATGATGCAATTATAAGTGCATTAGCCCTCTCACCCACAAAAAGAATCTGATTTCAGAAACAAAAAATGAAATTCACCACTAAAGTAATATGCTATCCCAGTAGAATTCTTTAAATTTGGGGAATACTATCTACTTTTGTCTGTATTTGAAACTCTGAAAATATGGAGGGAAGGGAGAAAAGGGATGGGGAAAAGAAAACAGATTGAGCTATGAATTAGCCTTATAATATTTTGATTCTTAAAGGCACGTATCAAAAACCTTGACATATGATTATTCTTAGCTCCAGGAATTCGGATCCTAGGATGGGCAAAAATGCTTATCTTCAGTGAAAAATATTCCCCATGACCTTGCTTATTACAAAGTAATTTTTTTTATTTTTTATTTACATATAATGTATTATTAGCCACAGGGGTACAGGTCTGTGAATTGCCAGGTTTACACTTCACAGCACTCACCATAGCACATATGTTCCCCAATGATAGCAATGATTTTTTTAAAAAAGAAAATTAGCTTATGATATTGGACTCGTTAAATAAACCTTTCACTCATAGAAAAGTAAAGCGTGCCACTCAGAATAATGCTTTTTAAGAGATATCTTTAGTGGCCAGACACACACCCCAGCCCCAGACCTTTGTCCTCTTTCCTGTTCTAAATTTTCTTCACAGCAATCACCACCATCAGACAGTGACCTGTTGGTTATTACCCAAATAACAATGTAAACTTCAGACAAAAGGGGGCTGTTCTGTTCATTTCTGTGCCCCCAGTGCCTCACAAGGTGCCTGGGCAAGTACTAGATTAGCAACAAATGTGAAAATGAGAAATAAACGAAAGACTGAGTATAAGCATATGTGCTTGGGCACGGAGAAACAGACACAAGGTAACTGAAGATATTCCCAAAATTAACAGTGTTATGGCTAGGTGGTGAAAAGACACACACTTTATTTTCTTCTTTATGTCGATCTATAGTTTCTACATTTTATGCCATAAACTTCTTCCAAAATACACACACACACACACACACATATCCCCTCTTATTTGCATGTGTACCATATGTGTATATTTTGTATGTGTGTATATTTTGACACTTATACTTGGTTACCTCGTAAGGATATCCTTTATTCCCCAAATTGCCAAGTTATACAATGGGGGGGGGGGAGAATGAGACCCTAACTCTCCACTTCAGATGAATAAAATGAAACATGAGACAAGTGGTTTAAAAAAAACCAACACCAGGAACCCATTCTTGCTTCTTACCGCACACACTTTCATTTAGTCACATACCAGGCATATGGTCATATATAATAATCCCGAATAAAGTGTTTATTTAACAAAAATAAGTTTTTTTTAAATAAGTTTAAGTTTTAGAAAATTCTGTTGTTTTTGCAAGTCTGGTGGAAAATGACAATTTCATAGGTCTCACAATAGGAGTCCTATCGTTTTATTTTTATTAGAATAAAACTCGCAATTGCTCCAGAAGGCAGCAAAACTGGATCACAGTGTTCTCACTGGTCCGAAAGGAGAATTGCCATCAAGAGACACACACCTGGCAAATGAATAAAATCAAGAGCATCAGAAGCATTCAGGCAGCATGGCTTGAAATAAATTAAACAGGCCAGCCTTAACCTTATAAAGCACCTATTAAGGGAGGTTTAACATGTGATGAACGGATTTCCTACGCAATCTTCAACGTTTCTATTTTATATTCTAATAATACTAAACTTCACACTTAATAAACTTTTAAAAACCTAATCCAGGGTATGTAAAATAAAAAAGTAAAAATGTAAAATGTAAAATTAAAAAATAAAAAATATAGACAGGGCCTGCATATAAAATATTGTCCATTATAAAGATGATAATTGTCAAATGACTGCAAAATGAAGCCCATTTTAAAAAGAAGATACGTGCAAATACAGGTCTCCATGTGAAGCAGGATGTTATATCCATGCTGTGTCTGCAAAACGGGCTCAGGAATACTTCTCCCTACGGAAGTGTTAAGGGAATTTGTGAACTGGTCAAGACACTGACCCTTTGGTAGTCGAGACCCCCCACGAACTCACTCTCAGCCTTTTATCTCCTACTTTTGCTTGCTTCCTGAATATCTTCTTTCATCACTGAAAGAAGTATAATTTTTTCCCCCTCCAGACCAGAGGCTGGCAAACTACAGCTAACAGGTTAGGAAACTCTAGCCCATGGGCTAAATCCAGCTTGCTATCCATTTTTATTTTAGTTTTTTTTGTTTTTATTTTTTAAGATTTTATTTGTCAGAGAGAGAGACCATAAGCAGGGGTAAGGGGAGGCAGAAGGAAGAGGCTCACAGCTGAGGAAGGAGCCTGATGTAGGACTCAATCCCAGGACCCTGGGATCATGACGTGAGTCATAGGCAGACACTTAACCAACTGAGCCACCCAGGCGGCCCCAGCTATCTGTTTTCACAGCGCCCATGAGCTAATAAGATTGGTTTTACATATTTAAGTGGTTAAAAGAACAAAAGAGGAATACTATTTCATAACGCAAGATAATTATATGAATTCAAATCTCGGTGGTCATGAACACAGTTTTCTTGGAACACAGCCAAACCCGTTCACGAAGGCTCTGCCTGTAACTGTGTTTGGTGCTAAAATGCTGAAGGGTCGCGACAGAAAGTGCAGAGGCTATAAAGTCAGAAATATGTTCTGGCCTGTTTCAGGAAATGGTTGCCAACTCCTGCAGGAAAAGAGAAATTTACATGACAGCAACACAGAACACAGATTGTAGATTCCTGGGTTATAGTGCTCTATGTATCCTAT